>NC_140089.1:3315218-3524571 GCF_964237585.1 Gallinula chloropus | reverse complement strand
AATAGTAGCAATAATAGCAATACTAATAGCAATAAAAACAAAATAATAAATAAAATTAAATTAAACCAATGAAATAACAGAAGAAGGTGCCCGTGAAATAAGACAGTGAAAGCAGGAGTGCTGGAATAACGCAAACGGGAGGTAAAAGTCAGCAGGACGAGGAACAGCGAAGTAAAACCGCGGGTCCGGGGCTGCCGGGGCTCGGCCGTGCCGCCGGGGAAGCCGCGGGCGGGGATTCCCCTGAGTCAGCGCTGAGTCACCGCGGCCGCCCCCGGCCGCCCCCGGCAGCCCCGGGCAGGCGGAAGGCGGCGGGACCGGCTCATCCCGGCCCCCGCTCCCGCTCCGCTGTCTCCCTCCGGGGCGGGCAGCCGTGGGAAGCCGCAAGCGGCGTCCCGGCGGCCGGAGCCGGAGGGGCGGAGTATGTTGGTCAGCGATGGGTTTGCTCCCGCAGCGACCGAGAGAGCTGGGGGGGAGGGGAAGGGGGGGAGGATGGAAAGAGGAGAAATCTTAAAAAAAAAAAAAAAACAACCAAAAAAACCAACCAAAACAAAACCCAACGACAACAGAGAAAGCGCAACTGAAAACACCAAGCAAACCCAAACCTCCCACCCCCAGACACAGCAACCACTCTGCTGGGGTTTTGGTTTTTTTTTGTTCCATTCTTGGTCTTAAATGGCTTTTTTGGAAGCGTAATCCCAGCTAAAAGCAAGTGCTGAGCTTGCAATATCCATTGCGGGTCCGCGGAAGGGTGACTGAGTGGGGAAAGGTCTGGAGCACCAGTGTGATGGGCAGTGGCTGAGGGACCTGGGGCTGTTCAGCCTGGAGATGGCTGAGAGGAGACCTGATGCCTCTCTGCAGCTCCCTGGAAGGAGGCTGTGGCCAGCTGGGGGTCGGTCTCTTCTCCCAGGTAACAAGCAATAGGACAAGAGCAAACGGCATCAAGCTGTGCCTGGGCAGGTTTAGGATGGATAGGAGGGAAAACATCTTCTCTGAAAGAGTGGTCAGGCATTGGACACGGCTGCCCAGAGAAGTGGTGGAGTCACCATCCCTGGAGGGGTTCAAAACACATGTAGACGTGGCGCTCCAGGACACGGGTTAGTTGACATGGTGAGGTTGATGGTTGGACTTGATGGTCTTAGAGGTCTTTTTCAACCTTGAAGTTTTGATGATTCTACAATTTAAAATGTGGCATGACCCATCCCTGAGGGTGTTCAAGGCCAGGTTGGATGGGGCCCTGGGAAACCTTGTGTAGCTCCAGGCCTGGAGGTTGGTGTCCCTGCCTGTGGCAGGGGGTTGGAGCTCTGTGATCCTTGGGGTCCCTCCCAACCCAGACCAGTCTATGATTCTATGATTCTATGATCAGCAGTGAAGCCTCTTGACTTAAAGGAAAATCCTGGTGGGACTCCCAGCTTTTTGTTTGAGTGGATCACAGAAACCATCAGCCTGACCTCTGTTCTTTGCCTCCCAACTTCACGCAAGGCTCCAAATTGTAGGCAGGACTTCTCATTGCTCCTGAAGCATACCCTGACACTTAAAATACACTCACGTGCCCTACCAGCTACGTAACTGAAACGCCTTTCGCTTAATGTGGGGAAGTTCCTTGGCTTTGCCATTAAGCTTTGTGCCTAATGATGTTTTCTCATTTCACAATTCCCTTTCCCATTGTAAAAGCTCTGCAGCTGGTGACCACTGGCTGAGTTACCACTGTCAGAGGTTTGGATTTGTCCGGTGCTGTTGGAGGGGAGCTCAACTTGCGTGTCCAGGGGTGAAAACAGTTATGCAAACTCCTGAGGGAGTGCAACTGCTGAGTCTTGTACCACTTTGCTGGGAGGCACTCTGGGAACGTCAGCTCCACGCTACTGCAGAAACACCCTTTGTAAAACTGCTCAACTGGTGCGCTCCCCGTCTTCCACAGGCAAGGCCAGAACCTGAGCCAACCTCTTCAGCCTATCTCTGATTCTCTTAGCAGCCTGCAGCACCCAGGGGGATGTATTTCAGTCTGATTGCAGAGGTTGTGCTGTGTCAGATAAGCCGTGTGTCATTAACGCTATCCCACGAAAAGGAAGGTGCAGAAGGAGTGTGGCACAGGCCACTTGTATCTGAACAGACTGGGGTGGGATTTTGGTCTGGGCTTTTGTGCTTTTGTTTTCAGTTTTTTGGTTGGTTTTGGTTTTGGGTTTTGTTTGTTGGTTTGGGGTTCTTTGGTTGGGTTTTTTCTTAAATAAAGGAATAGGCCTTTTTAAAGATACCAGGTAGTTTTCAACTCCTTGATTATGGGTGCCCAGACTGAAGCAACTGATTTATGGAAAGCAGATATCAAAACCTGAAACTGATTTTCTTTGAGGTAAGTAAATGCAAACTAGATGTTTTGTTTTGTTTTGTTTTGTTTTGTTTTGTTTTGTTTTGTTTTGTTTTATTTTATTTTATTTTATTTTATTTTGTTTTGTTTTATTTTACTTTATTGGTGGGGATTGTGGGGGGTGTTCAGGAAATGACAAGAAATGGTCACTTTAAATTCACATTGTACAATTTCTCTGCACTGAAAACAAGTCACTGCTTTTAGACTGATGGGGAGGGAACTAATAAAGCGTCAAGATACTCGATTTCTCTCCAACTTCATTAAAATGAGGCCCGTTATAACATTTTTAAAAGTGCTCTGGAAAGGACCATTTGACCTTTTTTTTTTTTTGTCCTAAATTATGGGGGTTTTTTTAAAAAACATTGCAGCTCTTCAGTGATTTTTCTCTGCAGATGAATGCCAATCTGCCTCTGCAATGAATCAAGCATTTTTTTGATGTCCAAAGTTGTTAACTCCTAGGTCTTTCTTGATTGTTAGGCTTTTTTTTTTTTTTGATATCCTGGCTCTGCTTTTCTTTCATCTCCAGCCAGGAATGTAGCATCCCTTCAAGATCTGATCATCCCCTTAGGTCTAGATGACCCCACTCTCCTTGTCTTTGTCCTTCCAGCTGTTATCAGCCCTCATGAACATCATTCAAGACCCAAACACAGGAGAGATGCGGTGAGAGGAGTGGGAAACTACAGACCAGCAAAGCGATTAACTAAGGCATCTGGCTGGTTGGCAAAGGCATCTGGCTCACCTGATGAGCACTAGGGGAGTAGCAGACTGAAGATAGGAGTTGGCAGTAGAGTAATAGTAGATAGCTATATGGGTCTAAACAAGAGGGAAAAAGGGGTGTATTGCCCCAGCGTTAGGTTGCTGTAGCCTCAGTCAGGAAGGAGAAAGCCAGCACTGAGTGGGAGCTCTTCCCTTCATTCGTTTTATCACAGAATCACAGGGGTTGGAAGGGACCTCAAGAGCTCATCGGGTCCAACCCCCCTGCCAAAGCAGCTCCCCAGCTCATACTGCACGGGTCTTGAATCTCTCCAGAGAAGGAGACTCCACACCCCCTGGGCAGCCTGTTCCAGGGCTCTGGCACCCTCACTGGGGAAAAGTTCTTCCCCATGTTGGTGTGGAACTTCCTATGCTCCAACTTGCAGCCATTGCCCCTTGTCCTGTCTCCACAGACCACTGAAAAGGGGCTGGCCAATTCCCCCTGCATCCCATCCCATACTTAAGATATTTATAAACATTAATAAGGTCCTCTCTTAGTCTTCTTTTCTCCAGGCTGAAGAGCCCCAGCTCACTCAGCCTTTCCTCACAGGGGAGATGCTCCAGGCCCTCAATCATCTTCATAACCTCCTCTGGACTCTCTCCAGGAGATCCCTGCCTTTTTTGTCCTGGGTAGCCCATAACCGGACACAACACTCCAGGTGGGGCCTGACCAGGGCAGAGTAGAGGGGAAGGATCACCTCCTGTGACCTGCTGGCCACACTCCTTTTGATGCCCCCAGGGTCCCATTGGCTCTCTTAGCCCCCAGGGCACACTGCTGGCTCATGGCCAACCTGCCATCAACCAGGACCCCCAGGTCCTTCTCCACTGAGCTCTTCTTTAGCAGGTCATCCCCCAGCCTGTACTGATACAAGTGGTTATTCCTTCCCAGGTGCAAGACTCTACACTTGCTTTTATTGAACCTCATCTGGTTTCTTACTGCCCAACTCTCCAGCCTGTCCAGGTCTCACTAAATCTCACTGAAATCCCTCGTGTTTCTTACCGTATTCAAGGTTTGCCCAAGCTCCAAACAGGAGAGCTACTGAGAAAAACCAGTTGCCTCAAGCTGGAACCGTGAAGACCTCATGACCTATTTTCTGTTGCAGCTGCAGAATATCCATGCAGCACTAACGTCAGTGGGCACAGTTAGTTCGCAGGAGCAAATAGACTGGATTCCTGCTCTCTTTCTTTTCCCCTTGATTCAGCAGCTGGAAAGGGGAAAGAGTCTGGCACACTGTGACCTGTTTTTTTGGTGGGGTTTTTTTTTTTTGGTGTTTTTTTTTTTTTTTTGTTGCACTGTCCTTCAGGAACTTGATAGTGGTCCAAGAAAGCGTTCCTCAGATCACAGGCTGTTGACATAGTACCTCAATACGAACCGTGAGCAGGCTGGATTCGTTCTATATTTACTGCCGCTGGCAGCCGCCGGGAACGGGGCTGTGCTCAGAGCATTTCTAGCATGCTCAGGCCTCCGAAGCCCCAGAAAATGAATGTTACACAACCAGCTGGGCCCGACCTAACGGGGCTCAGGGTGTCGCCAGGCGATGCCCCCCTGAGCTGACCTGCTGAATATTGGCCGGGGAGGTGTGGTTCTCACCTCTCCTGCCAGCCGGTGGGCTGTGCTGGCAGAAGAGGTGGTTTTGTTTGTGCTCCCTCTTTTCTTTCTGCAGGTTTAGCTCCCTTACTGTAAGGGCAGTGAAGGGACAGTGCCAGCATGCAGGAAAGCAGCGGGTCGGGTGCTGAAGCACAAAAGCATCTTCATCGCCGCCTCATTATCCCCACAGAAGTAACGAAGAGGAGGAGAAGTACAAACAAGAGAAACCTGGTATAGGGAGGATGAGAGGAAAATCTATTTAAATATCTTTTGGCAGCACCCACAGAACATCCCTCTTACGAAAAAAAGAAAGCAAGGATATAATTAGGTTGAATGTTTTCATTCTTTAAAAAGGGAAGTAAGAGTTCAGATCTCTGAAAAGCAAAACAAGCTGACAATTTCTGATTTTTTTTTTTGTTGTTGTTCCCTTCTCTTTATACTATCCAGTAGTCTGTGGTAACACTGTGCTTACCTAAGAAGCTAAAATCTCCACAAGTAAGCATTTGAAAATGGGCTCGAATTCAAGCAGTGTGTAAGCTTGCATGTGCACACAAGCTATATAGCTGTACATTCATATATGCAATTTTCTTATCATTATCTTCATCAGTGAACTCTATGTACAGAAGATAGAGGGTGGTTTCTCTTCTCTGACTTCCCTCCAGTTAGCTGAAGTAAAAAAGATCTCTGACTCATGTTGAAATGCTGTTTTGTATGGGTTTATGATGGTTTTTAACTTCCAGCTCAGTTTCGAAGGGAGGCAGAACAATAGCCTGAATGTGAGCTTCAGTGGTGTGTGCCCCCGGAAAGGAGAGGGGGACAAGCCTTATTAAAGTTCCCCAGAGCCCAGAGAAGCAGCATTCATATGAAGATTTTTGCATCTGATTCAGCTTTTTTGGGTGGTTTTTTTTTCCTCTTTTCTCTAGTAAGCTAACTTCATTATCCTTCTCACGCTGCCACCTCAGATTGCTGGTGCCAAACCAATACTCAGAGTTGCTTCGGAATCCTCGAGGATTCACCTTTCCAGCTCTTCAGACCTGAGCACGAAAGGCTAAATTATGTATTATTTTTCCAAGGCATCAATTAAAACCTGAAGCCTGTGGAGTCGCCCTTGAATTTCAAGGCAGCAAATTCTGCTGTTGCGTATTTTCTGGCAAGGACTGTCACGGGAAGGGAGTGCTCAAGAGAGGGTAAATCATCCTCTCACTCGCCGCGTAAATGAGCTGAGAGTATTACAGGGGTGCTGCGCTGCACTGCTGTGGTTACACGTCTGTGCCTTACGTGGTCTGTCGCCCACTTTCACTACAGAACTTTGAGGCTGTAGGAAGGAGCAGGAATGCTCTGCAGAAACAGAAACTCGTCTTGTGCAAATCCCCCCCCCTCCCCTGAGCAGAAGCTTTTGAGCGGTGCTGGTGGGTCAGCAGCCTGAGGTCGGCAGTAGCTCGCTTGCATAAAGCAAAACTCATAAACAAGTCGGTGAGTCAAACTCATTTCCTTGACTAACAGGAATAGGGTTTCATAAACACAGCAATCACTTTGTGCTCTCCAAACCGACCTCGGACTGCGTCTGCCAGTTTACGTAGCACAGAAACAAAGGGGGGGGGGGGGGACGGCAGCTGTTTGCAGCAGCAGCTTTTCCCCAACCCCCCTCTCCCCCTTTCTTTTGGAAAGAGTGCTAGAAAAGAGACTCAGAAAACACAATATAGGTATCATGGGGGGTTCCTTCTTGCAGGACTTGTGTAAGTGGATGATACTGCCTTAGTTCTGACCTGCTCCATGTTGAACTCCCTTTCATTCTTACTCCGTCTGCTCCGCAGCGGTGGCTTTATGTCCTTTCTTAATGTATTTGTGTAATTAACTTGTGTTTAAAAAAAGATTCAGTGCGCAAGACCAATCTAATTAAAACCCCCAATCTCATAAAATTCTCTGCCTTTCCAATGAGGCAGCAAGGACCTTCAAATCCTCTTTACTTCAGTGGAAGTTCAGACAGATCAGATCTTTCAGGGAGTTAAGACCTGACTAATGCAACTACTTTACATAATAAATTCAGAACACTGATTTCCTCTCTTTTTTCTTTCTTTTTTTAAGTTTGCACCAGCCTTTCATAAATGCATTCCAGCTGATCAAACAGCAAATACACTCTGTGTGCAGAGTGTATTTGAATCTTTATTCCAAAGGATATATGTTAGAATATTTAGCACACAAAAAGCTGACAATCCTTTTAGTCCTTTTGATAAGTACTCTGCCCTTGGTCCTTGGTGCAGCTGAACACCAACTGCATGCCATGAATGCTCTTCCATGGATGTTTCATGCCTGCAGTCGTGCAAGAGGCTTCGGTATGGGTCAGGGAAGGCAAATGACATGCTGAGGCCCAAAGTGTGGTCCAGAGTTGTCTACTGTGCACAATTGATGTAACATTCACACACCCTTTACAATCCACGCAGCTTTTACCCTCCAGATAGCAGGCTGGGGCCTGACTGAAGACTTCACTTGAGTCAGGATTTCGCTCCCTTCATCCCCCCCATTGTGGCACAGGGAGGGGCAGGGACTGGGGGATGGGGGGTTGGGTCAGTTCCTCACAGGTTGTTTTCCGTCTTGGCTGGGGGGAGCATTCCTCACCCCCTGCCCCTGCTGCACCTTGGGGTCCCACCCACAGCAGAGGATCCTCCATGAACTTCTCCAACGTGAGTCCTTTCCCAGGGGGCTTCAGCTCTTCCCCAGCTGCCCCAGCGTGGGTCACTGCTCTGGGTGCAGTCATCAATCACAGAATGTCTCTCAGTCTCTCAGGCCCAAACTGCCCCAGCCTGGTCCCCCATAGGGTCACAAGCCCCCCAGCAACCCTGCTCCAGTGTGGGTCTCTCTCTCTCACCCATCTCTGTGACTCTGTCTCTCTCCATGGGCTGCAAATGCTTGCTCCAACATGGGTTACAGCGTATGTCCCTACCTGCTCCACTGTGAGTCTCTCCAGGGGCTCAGGGGCATCTCCCTCTCCAGCACCTGGGGCAACTCCTCCCCCCCTTCCCCGCCCTTGGTGCCTGCACAGTCTCTCCCACCTTCTCACTCCCTTCTCTGGGATGTGCTCTCACCATGGCTCCTACCCTTGCCACCACCCTGCTATGGATGGTCTGAGATGGAGACTTGCCTTTCTGGTGGCTCCTCCCTGTCTCCACCCCTGGAGCAGAGCGGTGGTGGGGTTTCTCCTCTGCTACTGCTGTGAGCTGATCACAGAATCACAGAATCACAGAATCACAGAACTGTTGGGGTTGGAAGGGACCTCCAGAGCCCATCGGGTCCAACCCCCCCTGCCAAAGCAGGGTCCCTAGGACAGGTCACACAGGGCGGCGTCCAGATGGGGCTGGAATCTCTCCAGAGTAGGAGACTCCACACACCCTGGGCAGCCTGTCCCAGGGCTCCCTCACCCTCACTGGGGAAAAGTTCTTCCCCAGATTGGTGTGGAACTCCCTGTGCTCCAACTTGAGGCCATCGCCCCGTGTCCTGTCCCCACAGACACTGAGAAGAGGCTGCCCATTTCCACCTGTGTCCCACCCTTCAGCTATTGATACCCATTGATCAGATCCCCTCTCAGGCTTCTTCTCTCCAGGCTGAAGAGCCCCAGCTCACTCAGCCTTTCCTCACAGGGGAGATACTCCAGGCCCTCAATCACCTTCATAGCCTCCTCTGGACTCTCTCCAGGAGATCCCTGTCTTTTTATAGTAGGGAGCCCAGAACTGGACACAACGCTCCAGATGGGGCCTGACCAGGGCAGAGAAGAGGGGAAGGATCCCCTCCTTCCACCTGCTGGCCATGCTCCTTTTGATGCCCCCCAGGATCCAATCCCATTGGCTCTCTCAGCCACCAGGGCAGGGTCTGATGGAGCAGGTGTTGAAATACCACAGGACAGTGAGATCTCTCCATTGCCCATGATAAATGCCTCTCCTGCAACTCTGCTGTCCAATTCTCCAGGCAAACTCTAATGCTGTCAAGGTTTTGGAGCATTCACCAGCCTTTAAAAATTACGAGTGGCTTGTTGACACTGTTTTTGTTCAGTGTAATTAGACACAAGCAGTCTCCAACATTGACATTCTGATAGATTAGTACTTAATTTACCAAAATGTATACCAAGTGGACGCCAACTAGTTTTTTTTCAAAGTATTCTGCCCCAGAATCCTGTTTAATGAAGTCCTATTTGCACTGAAGGGCTAAATGTTATTATTTCTACATGATCAACTCATCATGCATAACCAGGGCTTCTTGTGTTGCTCTGTTTTTCCCCTCCCAGCCTCCCTGTGTGCTACTTGCTACTTGCCCTGAATTCCAGGGACAAATCTCACATTTCTTGCCAAAGTGTAATCCACATGTTTTATTTGTTCAATGGCAAGGCTCTCTCCATGTACTTCCTCTCCCACCACTCTGGTATTTTTTAGATATATATTCCTCTACTTGTTTGTGCCTGTTCCCTGGTGCCTTTATGCCTCTCATTGCCCTTTACCTCTCTCACTCCTTTCTTTCTCTTCCTGCTCCCACTCTTTCAGGATGTGAGTGCTTTCAGTTAATTCAAAAATTGACAGAGCTGGAATGAAACAGCTTCCCTGGAAAAAAGTCAAAGGTTTGCTAGAGTTTTGGTGATCACATTCCAGTAGACTCAGGTCCCCACCCTGACGGGTTTCTGCTTTTCCCAGCAACAGGGGTGAAGTTCTGCCCTTTTAATTTCACTTGAACTTCCGAACGACTGAGCATGATGTGTGACGTTTGCAAGCTGTTGCATAATATCCAAATGGAGCAATATCTTCAAGGTGAATACAAGACACTGCAAGCTCAGTCAACAGTAACAGGTAGTGGATACAGGCAAGATAATTCTGTCAGTTGGAGGTAGATCCTGAAGGCCTGGTATCATCTTCATCCTTGGCACGGGTATGAGACAGAGACTTCATAGAGAGGACAGGCTGTCTATCATAGAGTCATAGACTGGTCTGGGTCAGAAGGGACCCCAAGGGTCACAGAGCTCCAACCCCCCTGCCACAAGCAGGGACACCAACCTCTCAGGCCTGGAGCTACACAAGGTTGCCCAGGGCCCCATCCAACCTGGCCTTGAACACGTCCAGGGACAGGGCATCCACCAGCTCCCTGGGCAGCCCTTTCCAGCCCCTCACCACTCCCTCTGTAAAAAACATCCCACTAATACCTAATCTAAACCTTCCCTCCTCCAGCTTTAATCCATTCCCCCTTGTCCTGTAATTATCTACCCTTTTAACAAGCTGATTCCCTCCTGTTCCTCTGCTCCCTTCAGGGACTGAAAGGCTGCAGTGAGGTCCCCCCATTGCCTATTGACACAAGGCTTTGAACAAGAAAAAAAAAACCCTCCACAAGCTCACAAAACAAAACCCCTGAACACTGAACTTTTGGAAACCAGAGGACTTCTGACCATTTTTTTATTGCTGGTTTTCAGTCATGCCTGTGCCTAAGTGAATGCAAACTGTAAACTTCTACAAAAGGTGGATTGGCTGGAAAACTGCTATGAATGTTCATACAGTACTTTGCTATATTGCAATTATTTCAGCTAGCAATTACAACAGCTGCAATTATTTTGGAGATACTTTTGGCAGAGGAACTTGGAATTGAAACACAATGAAGTTAATGTTCCTTTCAACGTACAGTAACGCTGAGGTTGTAGGTAAAGCCTGATTGTACCTGGCTCTTCTAACCCCATGTTATCATCTGGGATAAGCCTGAGAAACATCTATGCTCCTCTGTGGAAGCAGAGAGCTAAAACAACGCACACCACTGCTGAAAACAGACAGGCAGAGAGATAGAAGTTTAACCTTGCAGCCTAAGAGATTTTCTTGGCACCAGGTAGCAAATGCAGGGACTGGAGCCATAACTGGCAGAGCTGTGTCAGGGAGAAACTTGAGAAACTGCTGCTGACAGGCAAGTGGCAAATAAATCTCGGGAACAACATGTGAAACTCTGATTAGACCTGAAGGAAAAAAAAAAAACCCCAACATCAAAAGCGTTGTAAGTGAAATGCTGCTTTAGCTCGACAGGATCAGGCAGAAATGAGCGACATATACTAGCTTATCCTAAAGTTAATACATAGATGATTCCTATATATTCCTTGAGCAGGGATTTGTGATGGTGCTGGGAGTGTACCAGGGAAATTTTGCTGCTGAAGGATACCTCTGACCGTAGAGATCAAACTCTACTTCAGGCAACACAGTATTCACATTTACATTAGCCTTTCCACATCTGTTTCATATCCAATTTATGTCAGCAGTAATTGAAAGCTGTTACCATCTGGGTTTTGGGTGGGCTACATGGAACGAGTTATCATGAAATAAGCAACTTCTACTGCGAATTAAATATCATTCTAAGTCCTCTGGTGATTTGTGGAAACTGAGGGGAGAAGCCAAAGAGCCCTGACTTGTACAGGGCTGGAAATTAAGGAACCAGATTTTACTGGAAGTAAGAGAAACTGTCACCTTCTGCCTGGAAAATGATTGGTTAAGGTATAGGATCTTCTATCTGGTGATGTTTGGTTACTTCACAGAAACCATAAATAAGCATCCATGTATCTTGTACTTCCCAACTCTGTAATCAATTTTCTTTTTATTGTTTCTTTCCCTGTATTGGGTGTAAAATCTACTTCAACCCTAACAATTCTACATTTATAAGCAAGAAACTGCTAAATAAATAATAAACAACCTGGAACAGATGTTAACCTCTTCACTCTTGGGAAGCCAGATGTAAATTCACTGTAGGGGATCGAATTCAGTAATTGGGCTGCTTAACAAATCAGATCCTAGGTCTGTGCTGTGGTACGTGCAAGTTCTTCTGCTTTACAAAATTGCTTGTTTATCACTGAAATCTCCATATTGAAAACAAACAAACAAAAAACTATTGCTTGTGATACTCATGGCTTCTATTCAGAAAAAAACAAAACAAACCAAAAACAAACCCAAAATTATTTTGTGAATTTTGGTGTAAAAATTTAAGTGTTGCAGCCTTTGCTTTGGATGGTAACACCATATCAGATACAGACTGATCAAGAGCTTGTTTGTGTAACCCAGTCCTGCTTCTGGAGAAATTGCAGAATCACATTATCACAGACTGTTAGGAGTTGGAAGGGACCTCACCTAGTCCAAGCCCTCTGCCAGAACAGGATCAGCCAGACTAAATTGCACAGGAACACATCCAGGTGGGGTGTGAATGTCTCCAGAGAAGGAGACTCCACAACCTCTCTGGGCAGCCTGTCCCAGGGCTCCGTCACCCTCACAGGGAAAAAGTTCCTCCTTATGTTCACATGGAACTTCCCCTGCTCCAGCTGCACCCGCTGCCCCTTGTCCTGTCGCTGCCATCACTGAGAAGAGCCTGGCTCCCTCCTCCTGACTCTCGCCCTTTACATATTTATAGACATCAATAAGGTCACCCCTCAGTCTCCTCCAAGCTAAAGAGGCCCAGCTCCCTCAGCCTCTCCTCATCAGGAAGGTGTTCCACTCCCTTCATCACCATGGTGGCCCTGTGCTGGGCTCTTTTGAGGAGTTCTAGGTCCTTCTTGAGCTGAGGGGTCCAGAACTGGACACAGCATTCCAGGTGGAGTCTCACCAGGGCAGAGGAGAGGGGGAGAAGGATCTCTCCTGACCTACCAACCATCCCCCTTCTAATACGTTCCAGGGCCATCCTGCTGTGCCCCTGGATCCCAGGTCCCTCTCACCCATGCTGCTCCCAAACAGGCCAGTCCCCAATCAATAGTGGGACTTTTGCTCCTGACAGTAATAAGGATTGTTTGTAGACTGCAGGAGCAGCTCTCTCAGGCCAGAGTTTCAGTCTCTATGGGAGGATACATGTAGCTCTACAACACTGTTTTAGGAGAATGGGGTTTGATTTGGGACCTCCAGAGGTCCCTTCCAATCAGTATTACTCAATGTTTCAATGACCATTTGCTGTTCACTGCTGGAGCTGTGACATGCCTATTCTGTTAGTGATTCCCTCTTAACTGAACAAATCCAATTTGTATTGGAGCCTTGGTACCTTTTTTAATTTCCCAAAAAGGTCATAGTTTTAGGTTTGGGAATGGATGAAATGAGCAGTAGGGAACGTATCTGCCCCACGTATTTCTCTTTGGTTCCTTGGTGGGCCCAGAAGTTACATAGTGTTTTGGGTTTACTTGGTAAAGTTTGAGGGGTTTGGGGGGGGTCTACAAGGGTGGCTTCTGCAAGAAGCTCCTAGAAGCTTTCCCCATGTTTCTCATACCAATACAAGCCGGCTCCAAGACAGACCTCGTGCTGACAAGGCCTAGCCCATCAGTGATGGGGATAGTGCCTCTGGGTAGAGGAGTTCAGAAGGGGAAAAACCACCACAAATTGCAGCCAGGGAGATGAGTGAGAAGGTGTGAGGGGAACAGATCTGCAGACACCAAGGTCAGCATGGAAGGAGGGGAGCACGTGCTCCAGGCACCAGAGCAGAGATTCCCCTGCAGCCCCTGGAGAAGACCATGGTGAGACAGGCTGTCCCCTGCAGCCCATGGAGATCCATGCCAGGGGCTTGCTGCAACACAGGTCACAGCATCTCCTGTATGTCTCCCCCTGCTCCAACATGGGGCCTCTCCATGGGCTGCAGGTGGGGTCTGGGCCTTTTCCATGGGCTGTGGGGGGACACCCGTTCCACCATGGGTTTCTCCAGAGGCTCAGGGACATCTCTCTCTGGCACCTGAGGCACCTCCTCCCTCCTTCCCTGCCCTTGGTGCCTGCACAGTCTCTCCCACCTTCTCACTCTCTTCTCTGGGGGCAAAAAGCGGCCGCTGGTGTTTTCCCTCCTCACTGTGATTCCCAGAGGCCTGTGACTGTTGCTGATGGGCTCGGCCTTGGTCAGGGTCAGGTCCGGCCTTGAGCCGGCTGGTGTTGGCTCTGTGGGGCCTGGGGGAAGCTCCAGCTGCTGCTTGCAGAAGCCACCCCAGCAGCCCCCTCCTCCGACAGAACCCCACCACACAGATCCGCAACGTTCTGTTCCTTCTAGAGATGCCAATAAAGACAGCAGGATTTTGCATTAAACAGCTGGTAAAAAACCCAAACTTTTACAAAGAAAACCAAGAACATTCAACAACCATCCAAGTGTCAACCACTAGAAATATCCACACCTGCTCCATCCTTGAAGAACCATCCTCACCTGTACGGCAGAGCTGTAGTAATGGTTCATGTCACAACCTCATCATATCATTAGAAAATTTAGGCCTAATGATCAGTGTCTGTGGCTGTAGTTCATTTTAATTTGTGGGAGCTCAGAGATTTCTTTTTCAGGTACCAAACGTGATCATTCTCCCTTAGCAGCAACCACTGGAGCAGTGGATGTTTGTGTGGTATGGGGGTAGGTTATCTTTCCATGATGTACAGAATCATAGCATCATAGAATCATCAAGGTTGGAAAGTTCTACAAAATCATCAAGTCTAAACATTATCCCTACATCACCATAACCACTAAACCACCTCCCAAAGCCCCTTGTCCACTCATTTTTCACAGAATCACAGACTATCCTGAGCTGGAAGGGACCCATAAAGGTAATCAAGTCCAACTTCTGGCTCCACACGGGACCAGCCAAGTCAGAGCATGGGACTGAGCACATTGTCCAGAAGCTTCTTGACCTCAGTCCAGCTCAGGGCTGTGACCACTTCCCTAGGGAGCCTGTGCCAGTTCCTGATCACCCTCTCAGTAAAGAACACCCCAGGTATGGAGAATCCACTACCTCTTTGGGCAACCTGTTCAAATGAAACCTCATATTCAACCTAAACCTCCCCTGGTGCAACTTGATACCAGATCCTCTTGTCCTATTGTTAGTCACTAGGGAGAAGAAGCCAATATTCACCTCACTACAACCTCCTTCCAGGTAGCTCTAGAGCACCATAAGGTCTCCCCTCAGCTTCCTCTTCTCTAGGCTGAACAGCCCCAGGTCCCTCAGCCTCCCCCCATAAGACCTGTTCTCTAGACCCCTAATCAGCCTTGTATGCCTTCTGGTATGCCACATCCTCCAAAGATAGCCATCCTCTCTCTAGACTCAGTGCTGAGATTAGAACTTTCCTTCACCTTTGAGTGCTGTACACTCACTCACTTATTGGTCATAGGTCTAATGTGCTCTCCAGCTATTTTGGCTTCCAGATGAATTATGGAAGAATGACAAATAGGAGAAACCTGCTGAGCAAACAGGATGAAAGTATGATTAATGTCACACTGTTGGATGGCTAATGTCCCATCTTTCTTTGTGTATGTGCATAGGTTGAGAAGTGGGGAAAGACATTAGCTGCTTCCTTGTCTGTATGTGCCCTTTTCTTCACTCTTGCCCCATTGCTTGTTAGGTTCATCACCCTCACTAAGGCAGGGGAGGAATGAATTTAGACTAGTGAGTTTTTGCTCCTTTGTTGGTTAGAAATGATGGTATTAGTTGTTTGGATGTTGGAGTTAATGTCTCTAGCAACGATAAATACAGAATGAAAGAAAATGGAGAGCAGCTGGCCGAGACTCAACAGACTCCTCCACCCTATCCCTTCAGAGAATATTTTCTTAGGCTTTGTAACTCAATTCTCAGTAACGTTAAGTTCCATTTAAGATGGATGTAGAAATACGTAGTATATATTTTTTGAAGTCAAAGCAAACATTGAAGAACAAATTGTGAAATTTCATTTGGCAGAGGGAGGTTGCATCATTGGCTCTCCTCTCAGCCTCAGGAGGTTTCATAACATCTGAAGACATCATCATGAGTGTGAGAAAGTTGACATTTAAGAAAGAGTCTAAGAATGGGAAAAAATATTAACCATTAAATATCAAGGATGTGAAGGGATCGCACCAGTGATCATAGGCTGATTAAGGAAGCCATAAGCACAGAATCACAGAATGCTTTGGGTTGGAAGGGACCTCAAAGCCCACCTAGTTCCAACCCCCTGCCATGGGCAGGGACAGCCTCCGATAGACCAGGGTGTCCAAAGCCCCATCCAACCCGGCCTTGAACCTTGCCAGGGATGGGGCTCCCACAGCCTCTCTGGGCACCCTGTGCCAGGGCATCACCACCCTCAGAAAAAGAATTTCTTCCTAACGTCTGACCTGCCCTCTTTCAGCTTGAAGCCATCACCCCTTGTCCTGTCCCTGCATTCCCTGGTGACCAGCCCCTCTCCCACGTTCCTGTAGGACCCCTTTAAGTATTGGTAGGCCATAATTAGGCCTCCCTGGAGCCTTCTCTTCTCCAGGCTGAACCAGCCCAACTCTCTCAGCCTGTCTTCCTAGCAGAGGTGCTCCAGCCCCTGTTCATCTTCATAGCCCTCCTCTGGACTTCCGCCAACTCCTGGCTCCACACAGGCCCAGCCAAGTCAGAGCATGAGACTGAGGGAATCATACAGAAACTTCTTGCCCTCAGCCCAGCTTGGGGCTGGGACCCCTTCTCTGGGGAGCCTATGCCAGTGCCCAACCTCCCTCTCAGTACAGAACCTCTTCCCAGCATCCAACCTAAACCTCCCCTGTGCAGCTTCATGCCATTCCCTCTGGTTCTACCCCTGGTCCCCAAAGAGAGCACCTGCCCCTTCGCTCTCCCCTGACAGGAAGCCACAGACCTCCATGAGGTCTCCCCTCAGCCTCCTCTTCTCCAGGCTGAACAAACCCAGGGCCTTCAGCCTCTCCTTGTAAGCCTTCTCCTCCAGACTCTTCCCCATCCTTGTTGTCCACCTCTGGTCACTCTCCAATAGTTTTGTGTCCCTCTTGTTCTGTCCATTGTTCTAGATGAGGCTGGCCCAGTGCAGGGCAGAGTGGGACACTCCCCTGCCTGGACCAGCTGGCTGTGCCGTGCTTGAAGCACTCCAGGATGTGCTTGGCTCTCCTGGCTGCCTGGGCACACCGCTGGCTCATGGGTAACTTGCTGTCAACCAAGTTCCCCAAATCCCTCTCAACGTGTCTGATCCCTGAGTCTGGATGTGCAGCCAGGGTTGCCCCTTCCCAGGTGCAGAATCAGGTACTTACCCTCATTAAACTTCACACTGTTGGCAACTGCCCAGCTCTCTGATCTGCCTGATCTCTCTGTAAGGCTTCTCCACCCTTAATGGAGTCAACAGCTCCTCCCAGTTTGGTGTCATCTGCAAACTTACTTAAGGCACCTTCTAGTCCTATGCTCAGGTCATTTATGAAAATATTAAAAAGAATGAGACCTGAAATGGAGCCCTGGGGAACCCCACTAGTGACTGGTCACCAGCCAGATGCAACCCCGTTCACTATCACCCTCTGGGCCTAACCCTTCAGCCAACTGCCCACCCAACACAGTGTGGCTTTGTCTAGTGGTATGCTGGACGTTTTGTCCAGCAAGATACTGTGAGACACAGTATCAAAGGCCTTCCTGAAACCCAAAACGATAACATCAACTGGTCTCCCTTGGTCAACCAGCTGCATGACCTTGAAAAGGGAAATCAGATTGGATAGAAAGGACCTTCCTCTTCTGAACCCATGTTGGTTGTGACCAATGACTGTGTTGTCCCTTCGGTGTTTTTCAGTAACTCTCAGTATGATGCCAGGCACTGAGGTGGTACTGGCAGACCTGTAGTTACCAGGGTCTTCTTTCTTACCCTTCTTGAAAACTGGGACAACGTTTGTCAGCTTCTAGTCAAATGTGACCTCTCCAGCTTCCCAAGACCACTGAAAAATAATTGAGAGAGTTCTTGCAATGACCTCAGCCACCTCCCTGAGTACCTTGGGATGAATCACATCGGGGACCATGGACTTACAGGGATCCATGAGGAGCAGCAAATCACTCACAAATTCAGGGTTCACTAGGAGTTTATCATTACCACAGTCAGGGTCCCCCAACTTGAGGCATCTGGATTCCCAGAGCCCATCAACTGTGTTGAAGACAGAGGTGGTGTGAAATGTCTCTGCTTTGTTTATGTCCCTGTCAGTAGGGTGGCCATTCTCATCACGTAACTGACCAATGTTCTCTCTGGTCCTCCTCTTGTTGTTAATGTCTTTGAAGAACCCTTTCTATTGTCTGCCACTGTATTGGCTGACCTCAGCTCTAACTGAGCTTTGACTGTACAAATTTTCTTCCTACAAACAGTGTCCCTGTGATCTTCCTACGTTGGCCAACCTTGCTTCCATTGGCCATACACTTTCTTTTTCCCCCCTAAGACCTAGAAGAAGGTCCCTGTTCAGCCAAGCCAGCCTCCTTCCCCCACCGGCTTGACCTCCAACATTTTGGAATTGCCTGTTTCTGTGCTTTTAGAAGGTGGTACTTAAAAAGTGACCAGCATTAATGGACCCCAATACCTTCAAAAGCAGTTTCCCAGTGGACTTTAACAGTTTCCTAAGAAGGTCAAAATCTGCTCTCCCCATATCTAGTGTCGAAGGTTTGGAGTCAGTTTTCCTCCTCTTGCCTATGATTTTAAATTCCACTACTTCATGGTCACTATGGCCAAGACAGCCACCTACCTCCACTTCTTCCACGAGACCTCTGTTTGCAAGCAAGAGATCTAGGAGGGTACCCCTCCTAGTCAGCTCCCTGCATACCTGAACCAGGATGTTACCATCCAGTTGCTTAGGAATCTTCTGGACCCTCTCGTATAAGCTGAGTGGTGTTTCCAGTTAACGTCTGGCAAGTCCCAGTCACCCATAAAGACAAAAGCAGATGATCTAGAGGTGTCTGTAACCACCCATCACCACACACCAGTAGCAGGACTCTTCCCACCAGGTTTTATTTAAGCCAGTGATGTCATTTAGTCTCAAACTGGGCCATGACTTCTAGCTCTTCTTGCTCATTCCTCTTGCTACGTGCATTGGTGTAGAAACACTTCAGATGTGGTTCAGTGTACTTCTAGGAGTAGACTTAAGGAACTCACTAACACGATAACGCTGTATTAATTATTCCACACTAATGCAGGAATCATTGTTCAACCAAGATACCTGAAGGTTGAGGATTTGTTGTTGGGTTCTCTAATGTAAGGGTGTGCTAGCTAAGATCTAATGAGGTGTGGTTTCAGCCTTGTTATTTACTGTAGTGTACAGATCAGTAAAGAATAAAAATCAGTCTTCCAGGCTTATTTTAGGATTTCTCTTCTGTTCCCCCCCCTCCCCACCATGGGTTTCTCCATGGGCTGCAGGGGCATCTCTCCTTCCACACCTGGGGCACCTCCTCCTCCCCTTCCCTGCCCTTGGTGCCTGCACAGTCTCTCTGATTGTTAACCATTGAGTAGCATTTTTTAAACAAAACCTGAAGACTTGGTTTGGTTTTTTTTTTCCTTTTTTCCCCTTCCTAGAGCTCCTGTAATTTATGTTTATTATATACCCTAACTTTTGTAAACATGGGGTAGTGTATCATACAAAAATTTAGCTCATGTGCCTGGTACCACTTGGGGCAAATAGATTGGCCTCATGGAGGGGGGATCATACTTCAGGGAGGGGGAGACAAAAGAGTTATGATCATTTGGCAAACATACTATCTGAAACTTACACAGTAATGCAAGTTAAGAGCATTGGAAGTTCCACACCAACATGAGGAAGAACTTTTTCACAGTGAGAGTGGCAGAGCCCTGGGACAGGCTGCCCAGGGAGGTGGTGGAGTCTCCTTCTCTGGGATATTCAAGACCCGTCTGGACGCCTGTCTGTGCAATATGAGCCTAGGGAGCTGCTTTGGCAGGGGGGTTGGACTCGATGATCTCTCCAGGTCCCTTCCAACCTCTATGATTCTATTAACTATATTACCTAATTTTTTCCAAGCACACAGTGCTGCAAGATGAGGGTTTGAGCAGCATTTGTAGGACAGGTGAATGAGCTTCACATCACCAGATAACAAGTGGAGGGAGTGCTAGGTGGGGCAAAAATATTTTGACTGAAAATGGAGCTTTTCCTAAGTAGGAAGACTTCCCTCAGGAGTTATTTGTGCCTCATCCGAAAGAGACAGCTGCTGGGTGACCCAGCTCTGAGCAGCTACATTGGTCTTGTCCCCAGGTATTTGCAAGCCATGTCCCTGAAGGATACTGATGACCCATTAAGACAATTCAGGATTAAGAATGTCAGAGTCTTGTTTACTAATTAAAACTCTGTGGTTGTTGCTTTGTGCCCCAGCTGAAGCTGCCAGATGCTTCACTTCCCAGCACAGAGCACCTCTGCTATTTAAGTGCCTCTCTTGCTCAGGGCCTTCTTTAAGGGCAGTACAAAGAGAACGGCACCTTAGGTAGCCATAGGTTAGGAAAATAGTCCAAAACAACCCAATTAAAAAATGTACTACTTGCCACTGCTTTCTGAGAAAAGAAAGTATGGTGAAGAATATAATTAATTTTATATTTTGAACAGAATTAATTTTATATTTCATTGGGAAATGAAGTTAACTGCAAAAGGTGACTAAATGTAATACAAGAAAATAAGGCCTGTTCAGCTCCTTTAATTTTCACATTGCCTTCTCCAAAGCTTTCTTTCTGTTCATCTACCTAGCAGTCAATGAAGCCACTACTAGCTGCTCCTGAGCAGCACCATCTCATTGCTACCTGTGTAGAAATTCACAGTTTTTTCTTCTACTAGTACTTAGTGGTTCTGTATGTGGCATAGAACAATCAGCATTGCCAACTCCAGCCATTAGAAAGATGTGACAAGAAGAGGATCTGCTCAAAAAGAGGGAGCTGGAAGTTGGCCTGCATGTGTGTGAACGTCAGGTTGTGGATGCTGAGCATTCACTCCAGTTGTGTCTTCAAACCTTCCTCAACAATGCACTCATGTGCATTAGCCATTTACCTTTTTTTTTCTCTTTTTTTAAATGGAAATTCTCCTGTTCTCAGCTGACTTGAGGTCTTTAAAGCTCAGATACAATTGAAACCAAGAAAGCAAAACAGTGTTTTGTGTTCTGACAACAACATAGCAGTTGAAATTAAGACTTTCACAGAATCATAGAATTTTAGGTGGGAAGGGACTTTTAAAAGCCATCTAGTCCAACTCCCTGCAGTGAGCAGGAAGATCTTCACTAGAGCAGGTCACTCAGAGCCCCATCAAGCCTGACCTTGAATGTCTCCAGGGATGGGGCCTCCACCACCTCTCTGGGCAACCTGTATCAGTGATCAACCATCCTCATACTGAAGAATGTTTTCATAATAGTCAAGCTAAATCCCCTCTTTTCTAGTTTAAAACCATCACCCCTTGTCCTATTGCTCCATGCCCTTGGGAACAGTTCTTCCCCAGCTTTCTTACAGGCACCTTTCAGGGACTGGAAGGTCACTGTTTTTTCCCCATGCAGTCTCCTCTTCTCCAGTCTGAACCAGCCCAACTCTCTCAGCCTGTCTTCAGAGGAGAGGTGCTCCAGCCCTTGGATCATTTTTGTGGCCCTCCTCTTGATGTGCTCCAACAGGTCCATGTCCTTCTCATGTCCTTCTTGTGTCCTCCTTCTATGAACTTGTGTTGTGCTATATTTGGTTTTTTTTTTTCAGGTTTGGGGGTTTGTTGTTGTTGTTTGGGTTGATTTATTTCTTTATCTACTGCCTTTCAGCTCCCATGTTGATTCTTGATTCCTGCATGTGTTTCAGCAACCCCCACAGTGGCGTCCAGCCAGCAGCCCCCACCATTCCCCTTCCACCTGACCATGCCTGCAGCACTGACTTATTTGCCTGGCAGAGTGCTAAAAGTTACAGCAACTTAGTATTTCTGATATTTCTGAGTTTGTGGGGTGTCACCCACCTGCAACACGAGGGTACAGTCACCGCTGGTCTTTGCAGGCTCAGAGGATGGGTGGATGAATTTGTCACCTGATGCTTGGTGTAGTTTTAATAGCAGCAGGGTGAGTGTGGTGCCCTGTTGCAGTCGCAGTCACTTTGTCCTGCCACTTCTCCTTGGAAAAATGACACAGCCTATGAGAGAGGAGCTTTTGCTTAGTAAAAGTGCTACTGTAAAAGTTTTTATTTTTTAAGATGTTGTTGGTCTGAGCTCCCCCCTTTCCCTTTAACACTGGTAAGTTGTGAGAAGTTTGTTCCTGCGTGCTATCAAGACGATGGCTATAAACAGCTGCTCCTGATCATGCCAGCAGTGGGGGGATATGTCAGGGCTGACTGAGATGACTCAGAAATAACATTAACAAAAAAAAAGAGGGGAGGGGGGGAGGGAAGGGGACGGGGACAGGGAACGGGGAGGAAAGAGGAACCAGGCATTGGTTTGCAAAAGCATGACTCAGCTCCTGTTAAGTAAGCCCTCCGCTCAAGCACGTCAACTCCTTACACAGCACGTTTAACGGGGGGGTATTTTGCGTCGCTTTCCTGGCTTGTCCGCTCCGATTTCCTGTTTACAGGAGGATAGGAACAAAACTTGTCAGAGCAGCCCGGGACTGGGGCTCGGGCTGCAGGGGCAGCTCTCTGTCAGAGCACGTTGCTGTGGGGTTTAGCTTCAGCGCCGTCCTTGCCTTGTCCTAGTCCCGAGCAATAAACGCCGTAATTTCATTCAGGCGGCAGCCGTGTGTCCTGGTATGCACACACCAGCTGTCTTCCTGCTCCTACATTCAGATGATTTCCCAAGCCTGAACGCTTCATAAATCAGAAATAAGCGTCTGTCATTTACCAGGCCTTTCATTTTCGGTGCACTTTTTTTTTTTTTCCTCCCAACCTATTTCCTTATTTCTAAATTTAACCGAGCAAAATTATTCGTTTAATAACTGCGGCTTCTAAAAGCTGTTCAGAGACACACGGATGGAATGCACACGAAGGAAACACAAGCAAGGAAATCGACCTGGGAGACCTGGGAGTCGTGGTGGACAACTGGTTGACCATGAGCCAGCAATGTGCCCTTGGGCCAAGAAAGCCGACGGCATCCTGGGGTGTATGAAGAGAAGTGTGGCTAGCAGGTCAAATGAGGTTCTCCTGCCCCTCTGCTCTGCCCTGGTGAGGTCTCATCGGGAATATCGTGTAGGATGCTGGGCTTCCCAGGCCAGGAAGGACAGGGAGGTACTGGAGAGGGGACAAAGAAGGGCTGCAGAGATGCTGAGGAGACCAGAACACCTCTTAATGGAGAGAGGCTGAGGGACCTAGGACTTCTTAGCCCAGAGAAGAGAAGATTGAGGGGGAACATATCACTGCTAATAAATCCTTGAGGGGTGGGCTCAGGAGGATGGGTCAGTCTTTGTTCAGTGGTGCCCAGTGACAGGACAAGAGGCAATGGGCACAAACTGGACCAGAGGAAGTTCCACCGGGGCATGAGGAGGAACTTCTTTCCTGGGCTGTGGCAGAGCCCTGGGCCAGGCTGCCCAGAGAGGTTGGGGGGGTCTCCATCTCTGGAGACATTCAAACCCCATGATCCTGGGCACTGTCCTGTGCAGCCTGCTCGAGGGGATCCTGCTCTGGCAGGGGTGGGACTGGGTGATCTCCAGAGGTCCCTGCCAACACGGACCAGTCTGTGATTATGTGATGCTTTTCATGTGCGTGTGTGTTTGGAGATTTTTGCGTAGAACTCACCAAATATGTGCCACACCTTTGGAGGACAGATAATAAAATAAAGGGACATCTGAACCTGTTGACTGTACCTCCAAAATCGCCTTTAATTTCCTTCATGCATACCATTTTCAGTGTCTATCCAAACTGCAATTCAAACAGGAAACTAGGAAATGTCATGTAACTTGTGCGCTAAATCCTACGTTCTACCAGATTAGCTTCAATAGACACTTAAAAAAATTCAGTCATATAAAAAGTAATGTGTAAAACAGTTGGATTTTTTTTTTTTGTACAGAAATAAGTCTTAGTTTTAAGCCTCTAGAGGATTCCTTATTTATTTTGTTAGTGGAGAGAGAAGGAAAGTAATTTTAAATATGGGAAGTAAATCGCTGGTATCTTTTTTCTTTGTTTGCTTGAAAAGCATCTTATTTTTAATCTTAAAATGAAGCCTGTCTTAGGCTTCTTTTTTTTTTTTTCTCCCCCTGTCAAGTCATTTGATGTAGTCTTTTAGACTAGAATAGCTGGAATGTGTTGCTGATTATAGCAATTGCCTGGTCTTCCTTCACTTAAAAAGAAGCACATGGACTTGAAAAACCATAATGAAGGAAATCGTTTGGGTAGCTCTCCCTGGCAAGGAATTCCTTCCCTTCCCTTCTCTTCACAGAAAGTGCTGCTTGTGTGTTTTATGATTCACTCGCATGAAACCCCATTCGAGTCCAAAATTATCTGAGGCTTCACTTAACACTTTACGGTCACACTGTAAGATGTGGGAGATGGAAAGTATGTGAAATGTATATAGCTATTTAAAGTTCCTAAGCCTGCTCGGCTTTGGAAGTCTGAACACTCTACTGACATCATAGTGGAAAAAGCACATGAAGGTGGGAAAGTGGTCTTCAAAACACTTAATATATATTAATGTAAAGACTGTGAAATGAAATCACTAAGATGGTTTTGAAATATTGAGTCCCTGAGTACCAAGGCTTTTATGGGCTAAGAATTACTCCAGATTCACAAAAAAAAAAAAAAAAAAAAAAGAATTAATGCTTAAATGCTGTTCTTAGCTAAAGTTTGGCCTCAATTATTTTTGCTAAGTGGTTGGCCTAACATATAGCCACAGCAGTCTTATTAGACAGTGGCATTTAACCTGCAGATCTGGTAATAAGGGTGGTTTATAAATCCACTCTTCCATGACACAGGTCACCGGGATCAGGTTCAGAGAGAAGTTGGAGAGTTTCCTTTCTATCCCATGATTATCTGTGCACATTTATTAACTCCACTGCACGTTGAACATTCTCAGTAATAAATGAAAGTTTTGTTAAGCAATATTTCTCAGCAGGTTTACAATGATTAGCCTAAACTTTGAATAATTCTTAAAGCCTTGAGCCCAAGAATGAATGACAGGAGAAGGCAGGAAGCAATATTGTAGAATCACAGAATCATGAAAAGGTTTGGGTTAGAAGGGACCTTAATGATCATCAAGTCTCAACCCCCTGCCATGGGCAGGGACATCTCTCACCAGACCAGGCTGCAAAAGGCCCCATCCAACCCGGCCTTGAATACAACCAGAGATGGGGCAGCCACAACCTCTCTGGGCAGCCTGTGCCAGGGCCTCACCACCCTCAGAGGGAAGAATTTCTTCCTAATATTCAATCTAAATCTACCCTCTTCTAATTTAAATCCATTTCCCCTTGTCTTATCACTCCCTGTCCTTCTAAAAAGTCCCTCCCCAGCTTTCTTATATCCCCTTCAGGCACTGGAAGGCTGCTATAAGATCTCCCCAGAGCCTTCTCTTCTCCAGCCTGAACAACCCCAACTCTTTCAGCCTGGCTTCATAGCAGAGGGGCTTCAGCCCTTCAGTCATCTTCATGGTCCTCCTCTGGACCCATTCCAACTGTTTCATGTCCTCCTTATGTTGGGGACTCCAGAACTGGACACAGCACTCCAGGTGGGATCTCACAAGAGTGGAGCAGAGGGGCAGAATCTCCCCACTCGACCTGCTGGCCATGCTCCTTCTGGTGCAGCCAAGGACACAGTTGGTCTTCTGGGCTGTGAGCGTGCATGGTCAGCTCATGTCAAGCTTCTCATTCACCTGCACCCCCAAGTCCTTCTCTGCAGGGCTCCTCTCTAGCACATCAACCCCCAGCCTATATTGGTGCTGAGGATTGCAACACAGTTATGTTAAAAGGAAAACCACGATTGAGGTTTGTATTAGGTCAAAAAGGTGAGTGTATATATTAGGTTGTAAGGGTTAACCATAGTTTACCTTTCCTACTGTGGTCATTTAAGAGTTGTTTGGATAGTCACCTTTGAAATGTCTCTCAGTCATGGCTGGTACGCACCATGCTCATGGCTCTGAAGAGAAAGGAGGAAAACATTGTATTACCAACATAATGACATCATTGTAAGCAGTACGATGTAGTTATCATAGTCTGGCCACTGTTTAAGGCACTTGGGCTGGAAGAATCCCAGACACAGATACAGACTGGGAGAAGAGCTCCTGGAGAGTAGCCCTGCTGAGAAGGACTTGGGGATTGTGGTGGATGAGAAACTTAACATGAGCCAGCAGTGGCTCTTGCAGCTTGGAAGGGCAATAGGATCCTGGGCTCCATCAGCAGAGGGGTGGCAGCAGGGACAGGGAGGGGATTTTCCCTCTCTGCTCTGCCCTTGGGAGGCTCCATCTGGAGTCCTGTGTCCAGAGCTGGGGCCCCCAATACAAGAAAGATGTGGAACTGTTGGAGAGGGGTCAGAGGAGGCCACGGAGATGATTAGAGGGCTGGAGCCGCTCCCCTACAAAGAGAGGCTGAGGGAGTTGGGCTGATTCAGCCTGGAGAAGAGAAGGCTGCGGGGGCAGCTCATTGCAGACTGCCAGTACCTGAAGGGAGCAGAGGAACAGGAGGGGATTCAACTTTTTAAAAAGGGTAGACACTGGCAGGACAAGGGGGTGGGTTAAAACTAAAGGAAGGAATGTTTAGATTAGGTATTAGGGGGAAGTTCTTTACAGAGAGAGTGGTGAGGGGCTGGAAGGGGCTGCCCAGAGAGGTGGTGGGTGCCCCATCCCTGGAGGTGTTCAAGGCCAGGTTGGATGGGGCCCTGGGCATCCTTGTGTAGCTCCAGGCCTGGAGGTTGGTGTCCCTGTCTGTGGCAGGGGGGTTGGAGCTCTGTGATCCTTGGGGTCCCTTCCAACCCAGACCATTCTATGATTCTATGATTCTGTGACACCTCATGAGGTAATCACAGCACTTTGAGAGACTGGGTTTCCTGAACACAGGGCACACAGGAGACTCTCCTTGGTTCAGCAGCCTCGTGTCAGGCACATGTACGTGTGTTTCCATGCACAGCGCTGCCAGGGGGATGCTAACAACTGGGATTTCAGATAACGGGTCTGCAAAGTGGCAAATCCTCTGTGCTGCCTACGGCTTAGCTGTGTTCAACCACATGCTTCTCCTCATCCGAGCACTCTGCTGGGAGCGGTGGACACCACTGATGTCCTTCCAGAGTGACAGGACAAATAACTCACCGGTGAGAGCACCGGTTGCTTTAGAGAGCAGTGGAAATTAGAGCAAGTGTCTGTTAGGAGGTGAAGTGGGTATCAGGCAGCTCAGCACAGGCTGGCTGACAAGACCTCCAGGCTTCTGAAACATGGGGTGACTTTTAAAGGAAAGCCCTGCGGCACTGTGCATTTCTCAGGAGTTGTTTAGTTTGTTTAGCTATAAAAAAAGCAACCCCAAACCCTCTGATTGCTACCTAACACTTTGCTAATGGCTTACAGGAATCCTTCTGAACCTGGCAGAGCATGCCCAAAATGAATCCATGCGCCCAATGACATCATCAGCGTGCCGGCAGCCTGGGAGATATCAGATGTGCTGTGATTAGCATAGGGCAGTTGTGGGTCTGCTGGATGTACCACACAGGATCCGTGAAGCTGGCAAGTCTGATGGAGCATTCTGTGGTTTTGGGTGCAGAATTCTCAGGTTTGGGCTAAAGAAACACGGAAGCCCAAGGCAAGAACTCATCCGGTCAGCCTGCCGATCATCAGCTGCCTGGACTAGACTGTGCCCCTTAATTTGCAGTGTGCCTGCCCAGCAGGATGCTGCACTCCTTTTGTTTCAGAAGGAATAGTTTAAATTTCATTACCTCCATTTCATAACACACCTTCAAACCGTTTCCACCCGGCCATTCTGCAGAGGTGATGTTTTGAAGGCTGATGCCACAATTGTGATGATGGGTCTCTGGTTTGTGACAAACCTTGTCTTAGAACCCTTCCTTTTAAAGAAAAAATAAAAAAAAAAAAAAACAAAAACAAACCCAAAAAGTTTCAAAATGCTGGTCTAATGAACTGAGAGAACTAACATCAATTTTCCCACAAATAAAATATCTGCCTGGAATGTTGTATCTGACTGAAAACCACGATACGTGTGCTTCTCTGCGTCCCACTCTCAGGCTTACGGGCTGAAAGTCACCAGCAGAATATCATCCCTGCCAGATGCTACATCTGGACCTTTGATTTATTTGACAGGCATGCAACACCCAAAATATCTAGGCGTGTCGCCAGTGGCTGTTTGGAGGTTGGTGCAGGGGAATACACGGTGTTCTTCACAGATCAGTGTCCAGTCATTGCCGTGATTGTCTTGGTTTGTGTTGATCCTGTGTGGTTTGAGTGGAGTGCTCCTCTGTCTGTTCTCTTCCACTGGAACGAAGATGATTTGAGAAGCTGAAAATTGCTTTTTCAATAATATAATAAGCAGGAATCAGATCCAGAAGAAACTGATTTAAAGAGTCAAAAGTAAATCGAGTCAGTGAACTACAAGGAAATGGGCAGAATGGGAGAAAGTCTGGCTTTTTAACTCGGTAAACAAAGTCAGCGAGCCACAAATCCTGTTTTGGATGATCGTGTATTGTGCTTGTGGAATATGAAGACAAAAAAAAAAAAAACACACCAAAAAAGAAAATAAAGGCAGCCAGCTAGCTACATGCACCTTTATAACACCATGGAGATGCAAAATGTGCACTCGTAAGGGCAACGGTGCAGAACGGGGCTTGTCGTAATTCATATGAGCAGACAAGACGTGAAAAGGCTGAGCCTATTATTTCTGTTTCTTTAATAAGACCGGTTGCTTACATGCTGTTTATTTAAATAATTGCAGCCATCTACTTCCCCCACCCTTGCTTTTTCCTTCTGGAGAGAGAGAGCTCCTCGAAATAACCAGTGTCAGCTGTGAACTCTGGAGGAGAAGCCAAGAATATAAAGCCCATGCAAGTGTGGACAGATCTGACCCTCCCAGGGAACGCGGTGACATGGCCCCTTTCCCCCACCCCAGACAGGGCCCTCGGGCTGCTGCCAGCAGCACCTTTTACAGAAGTCATGCAGGGAGCCAAGCAACTGATACCTCTCTGCAGTGGCTCCGCTGAGCCAGCCGGCCCTTGCCATGGATGAGGGTGCAACTTTCACTATCCCTGCTTCGAGGGGATGGTGCCTGGGACCTGCTGATGAGACACGGTGTTCCCGCAGCACCCCTGTTTACGTGGGTGCCCGTGTTTATGTTGCTCAGTGTCGGGTGTTGGGTGCCAGGCAGTTTAGTGGCATCCCCAGCGCAGCCCCTCTTGCAAAGCCTGTGCGGTACCGGATTTGCTGCCCTGCATCCACCATCCCTGAGTGAGGTGTGACTGAACTGAGAGCAAGTAGGTGGCACACGCGGCCTCAGAGCACATTAGGTGGGCAGCAGCACTGTGACGAGGTCCCCTGCTATGTCCCAGCGGCCACGTCCATGGCACATGCTGCTGCCACTGACAAATCCCCAGTAGTTTTTATTCTTCAACAAGCTACTTTGCTCTTAGGCTGTTGGGTTTTTTTCCATCCCCAGTCATCTCTTGGTCTTTTTGTAGCAATGCCAGTCCTAAGGTTCCTCAGGAGCCTGGGTTGCAATTTATGAATGTGAAACTTTTCTACAGGTGCTACCCAAGTGCTTCTTCTTCCTGTCAACAGCGTGCCTTGCACGAGAGCTGGGGAAGAGTGTTTGGTTTGGTCCCTGGGCACGAGTTGGAGCACCCTAGAACAATCCTATAGCAGCGTTTTGAAAGTCTTTATTAAAACTGTCACCATATTTAGAAAGATCTATGGGCTGCAGAAACAGAACATCTTCTTATAAGGTTGGAAAACACAAGAGCCTGTCCAAGTCCAAAGTGTCCTTGCCTGAACTCCCAAGATCTCTGTTTTGTGTAACCAGTCAACAGGCTCCTGGATCACATAAATCAGAGCTGCTCCTCACCCGCAGCCTGCTGGGTCTGTGTGTTTGGGGTGTGCGCACACGTCATCCCCGTGCCCTCACGCAGGTGACGCAGGAGGTGCAGGTCGACAGGGAATTTGCTCCGTCAGAGATTCCTGGAAGGCTGTATTCAGCAAGGGACTTTCCTGTTGCGATGCAGTTACAGACTGCAGATTGCCCTGCTGAGCTACAGACACCCAAGCGCTTGTCTGGGGCAGGAGAGGTCTGGCTTGTCTCTCTGTGGCTGCTGGGATGCTCCAGGTAGAGGGTCGAGTCGCCCATGCAAACAATAATCTGTGTTCCTTCCTTCTCCTATCAAGCTGCTTCTTTTCTCGTAACCCTACCAACTTTTCTCCCTCCCCTTCGGATCTGCTCACAGCGAGCCAAGGAGAAGGACTTGTTGGAGGGCTTTGTGTTTCTCAGCTGGTTGCCAAGAGAGTAAGGCTTAGGGCAGCACAGCTTGCCTTTTGCAGCAGCAATAAATAAATAAATAAATGGAAGCAACGTGCTGCTTGTAGTCTCGTTTCCAACCCCCAGGCATGCTCTCAAGTGCGTTATTTTTCTTGCTTCTCCGGGTTGTGCCAGAAGCCTAGTTAGTATTAGGGCATGCAAAATCGTGGAAGAGTACCAAATACATGCCAAAGAAATGAATTGCGCTTTAAAATTGCTTTCTAATTGCGTATGGTAAGCAAAAAAAGGATCAGCACGAGTGTAGGGTATATACAGCCTTCATTAGAAGAGGGTTTCCTTATGTTTGCTGCACGTAAATGAAGATTATGAGCCGTTTACAGCTTAATTTTTCTTTATTTTGGGGGCGTGGATGGTAATTGTGAGACAGTGGTAGGATGTGATATCTTGCAGGTAAAAAGGCCATGGGTCTGCTGTGGTGTGCTCCAGTATCACTCATTCCTGTGCGTGCTTGTAACCTGTGATAAAGTCACCTTCATGGTAAGTCAGCTTGCCCTCACCATGAGAGACTTTGGGGTAACAGTCCTGAAATGCCCTAAAATAGCTCCCGTACTGCAATGGCCTATTTGCTTGGTCATACCAGAAGCTCACAAGTCTTCTGGCTAATTGCTAATTTACTTTTTTTTTTAATAAAAAGACACTTTGGGGAAGAAGATGGACGGTGGTTTTTCAAGTGCATTCTGGGAAGGCATTTCCAGTGATAAAAGGTAGAGGAAAGGAATTTTTTTTGAGGAAATACAGCTTTATGTGAGACTGTATTGGTGCCACAGGATATAAAGGCAAACACCACCACCAAAAGAAGTAGGAAGTTTTTAAGCTTTGAACAGTTTGAATAAAATCATAGAATCCCAAAATGATTTGGGTTGGAAGGGACCTTAAAGTTCCTCCCCCCTGCCATGGGCAGGGACACCTCTCACCAGACCAGACCGCTCAAGGCCCCATCCAACCCGGCCTTGAACACTTCCAGGGAAGGGGCAGCCACAACCTCTCTGGGCAGCCTGTGCCAGGGCCTCACCACCCTCAGAGGGAAGAATTTCTTCCTAGTATCCAATCTAAATCTACTCCCTTTCCAATTTAAAACCATTCCCCCTCATCCTATCACTCCAGACCCATCAAAAAGTCCCTTCCCAGCTTTCCTGTAGCCCCTTCAGGCACTGGAAGGCTGCTATAAGATCACCCTGAAACCTTCTCTTCTCCAGGCTGAACAACCCCAACTCTCTCAGCCTGGCTTCATAGCAGAGGGGCTCCAGCCCTCCAGTCATCTTTGTGGCCTCTGGACCCATTCCAACAGTTCCACATCCTCCTCATGTAGGGGACTCCAGAACTGGCCACAGCACTCCAGGCCGGGTCTCACCAGAGTGGAGCAGAGGGGCAGAATCCCCTCCCTCAACCTGCTCCCACGCTGCTTTTGGTGGTGCCCAGGACACAGTTGGCCTTCTGGGACATGAGTGAACATTGTCAGCTCATGTCAAGTTTCTCATCCACCAGCACCCAAAAGTCCTTCTCTGCAGGGCTGCTCTCTAGCACATCATCTCCCAGCCTGTACTGATGGTGAGGATACAGGAAAGGGAAGACAATGGAGGGACCACGAGGATACTCTTTCGACCTACGTTGGATTAGAAGGTGAAAAAGAGGAGGAAAATCAGAAATAAAAGTAATGGCCAAACCACAGTCTTGTGGTTTGAAAGTTAATTCAAACTACATTGTTCTACTTCTGCACAGGCCAGTTATTATTGTTTTCTTCATTAGTTTTGTTTGGGAGGGTAGCTTTATGTGGTACAACTGATGAATCGCTTTATTGCTTCAGAGGTGTGCAGCTCTGTCACAATGAATGGTGTTTGATGCACTAAAAAAATAATGGGCAGCAGTAAAACTGTCCGTCCTGTCTTAGCCTGCTAAGAGAGAGGTAAGAGGACCATTTAATTTAATTTATGGGACATAATTAAATAGCTGTAAAACACTGACTCAGGTTTCTATTTGTTTATGCCACATATATTTAATTTATTTATTTTTTTTTTAAACCAGAGCTGAAGTTGTTACGGTGACCTGGTCTCCTAACAATCCCAACTGGGGAAAACGGGCCGCCTAGGGAAGAAATGGGCCAGTGCTGACAGACTTCACCTGATTTAGGGTAGGCTTCCAAAAAACAGGGTGCAAGTAATAATAATATGAAAACAAAAAAAAATATAACCCTTTGTTAATCAGAAGTCACTACCTCATGAACGCCCCACGCCCTTCATGGAGCTACTGAACCACGGAGGGACGTTTTAAATCCTGTTTCTTAGCTGATGGGCACCTGTGACCGTGCTGGGATGACCACCTCTCGTGGGCAGGCTTATTTTGGTTGTAAGCAGTGCACTGACAGCAGGTCCTTGGCTTTGATCTGTGTGGCAGCAGCACTCACTCCTGATAAAAAGCAAACAACATCAGGCTTTGCCAAGATTTCTACCCTCTCCTTGCATTCAGCCAGCGCCGCTTTGTTTTAGGAGTAACATCTGTTTAACTGGGAAGCAGATATCAGGTCCTACCCCCACCTGCCCAAGGCCTTGGCAGGGGGGTTGGCGAGCCCAAGGCTTTACTCCAGTGGGACTGGAGGCGGAAGGCTGAGCGTCGCTGGGCAGCGATGAGTGGGAGCGATGGGGATCGCTGCGCTCTCGGTCGTTCCCCCCCAGTGCTGCAGCTGGAAACCCATTGGGGAGAGGCTCGTGGAGGATGGGATTCACCATTTGAGAGAGATCGCTGTTTTTCTGGTACAAGAAATCAGGTTCTGTGGCTGGAGGGGCAGGGAATTAATGCACAGTGCCAGGGTTTGTGTTTTGGTTTAGTTTCTGGACCTTTTTTTTTTTTTTTGGAGGGGGGTATTATATATTCCTACCTTCCCTAAAAATCCATCTCCTGAATGACTCAATTTTAATGATCACCTTCCCTGTTCTGGGGTATCATCTCTAATCCAGAGGTGACACTTTTTACAGTAAGGTGCCTGCAGCAAACTCAGCCCGCAGCACCCTTCTGAACTGTGTGCCTCCCTTCGATAAACTGGATTAGGAAAGGTGCTCTGGTCAGCTCACATTTTGTGGCAGCAAATGGCCCCTACTCGGAAGCTACAGCTCTGTCCTGATGTCCCTGAGGTCAGGAGATAAGGGTATCCAGCCCTAAAAATAGCAAGCTGTGGCTTGAGGGGCAGGGAGGGGAGGGAAGTTCCAGGAATTGCCAGCAGACGAAATGGGTTCCTTTTTCTCCTATTTCCAGGATACGGTCTGGAGGGAAGGTGGAATGTGCCTGACAATGTGCCTTGGTAAGTGGCTTTCACTAAGAAAAAACCACATCTGTGAGCCAAAACCTACCTTAGCAGTGATGCAGTGCAGCTCCTTGTACCACCCAGCTCTCTGCAGACCTCTGAAGGGGAGCTCTGCTCAAAACCCACCATGCATGGGAAGCCTGGACTCCATGTTTCCCAGGGGCACTTGTCCTCATCCAGCTGTAGGCTACAGAAAGTCCTTGTTGGGCATTTCCCTCACCCCACAGCCGTCTACCTGACCCACAGGACTTGGTTCAAACAGGCAGCATTCAGCTGGGCTGAGACGGTCTCCTGTGTAAAGCCCATTGTTGGGTGGATGCCCAACTTCAGCTGCTGCTTCTGTGATGCTTCTTCAGTCCTGCAACTGGGCTCTGTGCTGGTGGCTGGAAAGCGATGGTGGCTGGAGTTTGTGAGTTAGTGGTTACACCTAAAAAGGGGATGAAAAGTGACAGTTGGATGTTTTAGCAAGGTAATATCCAGCAAAGGTATCAATCAGTTTTGCTGTGTTGCCTTATGTCTCTCAGAAGCTCCAGCACTCAAGGCATCGTAACTGGCCACCCCTTCTGTCCTAAGGAACCTGCTTTGGCAGGGGTTTGGACTCAGCCCCTACAATTCTGTGATTCTTCTGTGCATTTTTATGCAGCTCCTTTAGTTTTACATCCCAGCATAGCATAGGTTGGTATGAGTGCACAGGTATTTTAATACTCAGAAATATTTGCATTGAAAAACCTCAAATAATAAAACCTGGGGTAACTTCCCGCTTTCTGATACTGCTGACAACAAAGATGATCCTAAATTAATCGTTAGAGTAGCTGGTCTGAAAACGTGGGATTTCAGGAAAACGCTGATGTGAATGCAAATCATAGACTGCTCTGGGTTGGACGGGACCCCAAGGATCACAGAGCTCCAACCCCCCTGCCACAGGCAGGGACACCAACCTCCAGGCCTGGAGCTACACAAGGATGCCCAGGGCCCCATCCAACCTGGCCTTGAACACCCCCAGGGATGGGGCACCCACCCCAAATCTGGGCAGCCCCTTCCAGCCCCTCACCACTCTCTCTGTAAAGAACTTCTCCCCAATCTCTCCTCTCAGCCTTCCCTCCTCCAGCTTCACTCCAGCCCCCTTGTCCTGCCAGTCTCTGCCCTTTAACAAGCCCATTCCCCTCCTGTTCCTCTGCTTCCTTCAGGGATGGGAAGGCTGCAATAAGGTCCCCCCACAGCCTTCTCTTCTCCAGGCTGAACCAGCCCAGCTCCCTCAGCCTCTCTGCGTAGGGGAGCTGCTCCAGCCCTCTGATCATCTCCTTGGCTCCTCTGACCCACATCTTTCTTGTATTGGGGGCCCAGCTCTGGATACAGGACTCCAGAAGGGGCCTCCCAAGGGCAGAGCAGAGAGGGACAATCCCCTCCCTGTCCCTGCTGCCACCCCTCTGCTGATGGAGCCCAGGATCCCATCGCCCTTCTGAGCTGCAAGAGCCACTGTTGCTTATGGGGAGTTTCTCACCCACCATGACAGCCAGGTCCTTCTCCTCAGGGCTGCTCTCCAGGAGTTCTTCTCCCAGGCTATATCTATGTCTGGGATTCTTCCAGCCCAAGTGCAGCACCTGACACTTCACAGTGTTGAATCCTCTCACTGTCACAGAGCATCAGAAACACAGTCACTAAAGGAGGGTTGTGCTGGTAGGAGGAGAAGAAAGAAAACTCATTGCCACTCAGCTACAGAGGAGCTCCAGACAGGACAGCTCAATGAGAGAAGACCATTTCTTGTTTGCTTGCACCAGAACCCATGCACAGGTTAGTAAGGGTGTTACTAATCAGGGAGAAAAACACCCAAACCCCAGGCTAAAAACCCCTGTCTGGATCTTTCATCATCCTAAGTCATAGCCTCAAAAAATTAGGTGGCTTCATAGAGTGAGGCCCTACTGTTTGTGTTACCTGTGGAGTAAGGCCAACTAGGAGCTGCCCTATTGAACAGAGGGTACAGTGTGATGTCAGCATAGAGATCCCTGACCTTCCAAACAACCTGAAAAGAGCAGGGCTGACCCATCCCCACCCCAGGCTGCTTGCCTGCTGAACCTCCTCTTCCTCAGACGATACGATGGTACCCAAGGATGGGGACAGGCCATTTTGACAGAGGTTCAGCAGTCCATGGTAGGCATAAGCACCATGCAAAGGGCAGGGTCTCCCTCCAGCAAGCAGGACGCAGACCCCAGACCCACGTTTTGACTTCTCACACCCCAGCTTCCAAGGAACAGGCACCTTCTCCACCCCACCTCACCAAACCACAGCTGCAAACCAGCCCTGTGCAGTCACCCCCCATCTCACTCCCAACACCACCGAAATGAGTGTTGCATCATTGTTACCTTGAAGGGATCCCCAACAAGACTGGGCTTCCCTGCTACACTGTGGTTACTTCCAGTAGTAGTTTTCTTCCCTACACAGCAGTGTCTCTGTTCCTGTGTTACACAATGCTCACCCTGTGTTACACACAGAATCATAGGGGTTGGAAGGGACCTCTAGAGCTCGAGTCCAAACCCCCTGGCCAAAGCAGCTCCCTAGGCTCACACTGCACACACAGACATGCAGATGGGTCTTGAGTATCTCCAGAGATGGAGACTCCACCACCTCCCTGGGCAGCCTATCCCAGGGCTCTGTCACCCTCACTGTGAAAAAGTTCTTCATGCATGTTTTCAATGAAGCATTTAGGTCACACATGAGAAATCACAAGATTTAAGAACTTTTCCTTTTTTTTTTTTTTTTAGAAAAAGTTTATTTTCCACAAGGAAGAGCAATAGGAAAAATTAAATTGTTTTCCACATAGTTTTCTTAAAACAGAGTCTGCAAGGACATATTCAGCACCAAAACTAATAACAAAATAAAAGTACAAACAGCCATAGAATATAATCTATAAAGCAAACATTTAATATTGCACTTTGTTTCTCTAATGTTTGGATTTTACTTACTTTTTCCTAATTCAGATCAGAATTCTCTACCAAATACTGGGCTACAACTGTGAACCTCATGGTTTTATAATGCTGAGAACTGACCAATACTTGCGGAAGAGTTAACGCGTCTCAACAACTAACGAAGTAAATTCCAAAGGAAAAAGCCTGAAATTTGGTTAAGGTTCAGAGAATCATAGAACATATCAAGTTGAAAGGGTTATAGAACTGTTCAGTCACAACAGGCCGTGATGCCGTGTCGATTGTGATGATATTGGTCAATCCTGCCTCATATACGATCCCCACTCTTATCATGATAAGTACTTTTAATGCTATTATGTATCAGCAATTGTTCCCTAGTCTGTTGAAAAAGTAACATAAAAAAGGAAAAAAAAAGTAAAACCACCAAATGCCCTTTTGATGCCAACGATCCCATCAGCTTTTAGAATTGTCTGGCTAGAGAGGGTAGAGGGAAAGGGACATTCACAAAACTGGCCTCGTCAACCTCAGGCATCACCCGGTTTCCTCCTCCTCGCCCAATGCTCCTGCTCAAAGCCTTTTTTGTTTTATTTTTTAACTGAATCACTTAAAACGCGACTCATTTGTATGTGTTATGACCCTGTTGTCACTTTGGAAACATGAACCACCCGTTCATGTTGTCATGAAAGGCCACTTATGGATTAAGCCTGTTGCGTCGCATTCGTGAAGCCTTAAAAACGAAGGCAGGAGGTTTGTTCCAGAACAAGCACCACACGCCAGCCACCAGCCTCACCCCCCACCCCTCCTGCTCGCTGCCGAGCTGGTTTATTGCACGAGGAGATTAAGCTACTTTGACTGATCACATCTTTTGCTCAGGTTAGTCAACCCCAGAAGCCTGTCCCTTTTTGCCAGCAGTCTGCGTTACACGGTTTCTGATGAAAAGGGAAAGGTGACTTTCATTCTCCATCTCTAGCCTGTTTTAAGTGCATCCCACGGCTCCCCTGCACTCTTGTCTTCCCTGGGGCACACTCAAGGGCTCATTTCCCTGCGATTCCTGAACGTTAAGGTATGGTAGAAATCACTGCTTTGCTTTAAAGTCACTGATTAAGCTTTAAAGCTCTTGAGAGTGCCACAGAAGATGCAATCATCAAGGTGGCTCCCAGCTAACGAGTATCTGAGTATACGGCTGGTAACACTGATCTCGCCCAGTTCAGTTATACTTCTAAGTCTTTATTTTACAGTATCACAAACCCTGAAGATAATACAAAGTGCACAAACTGAGCTCTTAGCATAGTCCAAGCTTTTCCTGCAGTTTGAAATATACTTTTTACTAGAGACTCATTACATAATAGAATTTTTGGTGATTAGGTTAAGCTATATAGAAAAATAAATTTACTTTCCCTTCCCGTCCCTTCTAACTTGAGATACCGACCTGCCTACGCATCCTAGGCAGTGTATGACTATTTCCTTTTTAAAATTACTCTGAGGCTGAGGTGCTGTGCGCTGGCGCCGCTTTCTTTTGTGCCTCGGTCGTTTTTAAAGCTTCACAACACTTTTTATTTTCTTGCCCCTTCCCTCTACGACGTAGAAATGGGAATGAGGGTGCGTTTTCTAACTTTTGTGTATGTCCCTAGTCCAGCTGCCCCTCTCAAGTAGAAGAACAAGAACAAAAAAAAAAAAACCACAAACAAAACAAAAAACAGAACAAAAAAAGTAAAAAGAAAACTAAAGTAACTCAACAGTGCAACGTAACAAAACAGATAAGCATTCCAACAGTTTGGCAAGTGATGAGTTCACCTGAGATTAAGTGATTTTTTTTGTGTTTTTTTTTTTGTTTTTTGTTTTTTTTTTTTTAGGCAGTCTGTAACAAAATGCTGCTTTGCGATTATAGTAGAAAGGCAACAAATTCTTAAAAGAAATCAGGAAGGTATACAATCTTGATGAAGTCTACTGAAAGTTTCTTTCTATTAGGTCTCCACAACTTTTCCCCCCCCAACCCCATCCCCAACAACATCTGTTGCTTATCTACTACAGTAGGCTGCCAAACATACAGCAAGAAGGATTGGCTTTGAAGGCATTTGATGTTTGTAAATAAATCCACCGTCGGGTCCAAGCTGAAGAGGTGATACATGATCAGCCTACTAGGACAATTCTGAGCATGTGCAGGTAGAAGTCCAGGCTACATTAAATTAAAAAAAAAAGTCAGTGCATTTGTCAAAGTCTGTTGCTGTAGGTTTTTTTTTTTTCTTTCTTTTTTTTTGTGGTTTTTTTTTTTTGTCAAAGCTTTCTTTTTGCTTCTTATTGTGCGGACCACCAACAAATAAAAGGAGGGGAGAGGGGAGGAGGAAATAACAACAGTCTGGCATAAATGAGAAGAAGCTGTAGTGACACTGAACCGCACAACGTAAGCAATGAGCATGTGCAAATCTCCAAATCCTAAGAGGAAGCCATCCCTCTCTCTCACAACGTGGTTTTTTTGAGTGTTGTTTTTGACACACATGACCATAAGGTTAGTAAGGCTGCTCCTAGTTATGTGCCAGTATTTGAAAGAGTGGTGGAGGGGGAGGGAGGGAAGCTCAGGTCTTCAAGCATGTGGAGCAGTCCTACAATGTTTACTGTAGGCTTCTAAGCATGATCACAGGTTGTTTTCAGTTATTCACCGTAGAGACAAGAGAAAAACCACTTCCTGTTCAAAGTGTGTGTCTCCACTACAACACCTTGACCTTCAACACCGCAGGGATGATTCGAAACCCAAGTCAAGCCGCCTTCTTACGGGCTCCTTCAACGAGAGGGGCAAGACGGTCTGTCCTCTGTGGGCTGATCTGGGTTTGGATCAATCTGATTCAAGAGAGGAAGAAGAAAAAACAAACCCAAGGCATTTTTAGAGTAGCAAAAAAAACCAAAACCCCATCAAAATCCCCAAGCTTAAGGTGATCATAATGATGAACACCATTCCCAACTAAAAAGTTACTGAAATAGTTGGAAAAACTCTGTGTCAAGTAGAGGAAACACTGAATGAAACATTAGTGACCAAGAACAGTGGAAAATTTTAACCTACAGGTTGATGGAAGTTTAAGGATAAGCACAAAGGACTAAAAAAACCTGCTTTAGTAGCAGAGAAGTATTTCCAATTATTTACCATACACTAAAAAATCTGGACTTGTCACTACACAAAGTAACTTCAGAAATAATTGATTTTACAAGGGGTTTTTTGCTTCCAAAGACCCAAGTTGCAGAGAAAAGTGATTCTACTTCTAATTTACAGACAATTCATTCTCACACCCTCCATAAAATGTCTTTCACGTTCCTGCACTCCACACCTCACTTCTTCCTTTCTAGAAAAGGAACAGGGGGAACAACCTGCTGAGTCAGGGCTCCAGAACTTGACAGTAAGAATCACTTAACTGCACAGAATGTAGTTTAAGCACCACTTTTACCAGTTCCTTGTGTAGTACCATTTAAGGACAAAACAGGCTTCTGTCTAAGTACCTAAACCAGAAAGGACTGAAGAGATGTACTCTTACACTGCAGGAGAGTCCTCAAGAGAGGTCTCCAGCACACTGAAAAACCCTCTGCCCACTCAAGAGCAGGTTACTGTTTCAAGAGGAGAAGGCAAAAAAAAAATCCATGGGTGAATTCAGGCAAGGTTTAACCAAAGGACAGAGATTTTAATTTTGTCCTCTATCACTCTTTCCTGAAAAAAAAAAAAAAAAGACCATAGAAAGCTGCTGAAATTCTACCATGGTTTGAGTGGCTTGCACAGAACTAAAAAAACCCCAGCCAGAAACACGGTGAGATCTGTGTGTTTATGGAAAATGAAGTCAGAAGGAATACCTCTGACTTTTCTATGTGGACCTTCTGGAAGCCCAACAGTTACAGTACTAAACAAAGAGGCATGACTAGTGTTGGAAAGTAGAGCTGAGATACATGAGCTTGCAGGACATCTACAGACCCAAAGCTGTTGATGTTAACCAATGCAATGCATTAAATGAGTAACACAAGGTTTCAATGAAGTTGCAAAGAAGGTAAGCCATAGCTTAGAAACTTCAACAATGCTTTGGAGTTGTGCAGGGTCTTGAAATCTTTTGATATTCACCCCCACTTTGCTAAAAGAGTCATCTTATCTCCTGTTACATCATTTTTATATCGTTTCTCCTGATTTTAAGATGGAGAAACAGCTTCCTACGTTTATTCTACAGGAGAGGATTCAGAAAGAAGTCAAACAATTAACATATTCCATCTGTGGTACCTACTTCTGAATAGAGAGGTGGAGGCAGGAAACGGAACTCCTGGATGTATGCGAACAATGGTCCTGGAAGCGCTCTCTCCAAGTCATCACAGGCACCCATGGGTGCCAGGCTGGACTGTCTCTGCTCCTCTGTGACCACTTCTGCATAGCTAGGAGGTGCTGCAGGGAAAAGGCACACGCAGTTCGAACAGCAAGTTCTCATGCATGTCAGAATATATGACAAATATTAGACTTTCTATTATTGTACAAGGCACCAGCAGGCAGGCAACACGGCTACAGTGACTGAACACGAAAGCAAGGGTAGGCTGTTTAAGGCTGTGCTCAAGACCCAACAGCAGGCTGCCCACTGCTTACAAGTGGCTTAAGTCATCCCCCTTACATTTAGAGCAAACCCAGATTTACTGCGTTTCCATGCAGGTGGGAGTGACTTGAACACTGCGTTCCTCTGGACTCTGTAAAATCAGAGTCTGGGATTGGTATGTCAAGCAGCAGTGTTTGTTAGGTATGAGAAAACAGGGAAGGAGACACTGAGTTTCTCCTCTGACAACAGAGATTACCCGTTGAAATGGGCTACATTAGCTTTTCACAAAGCCTTGGCTACTACAGCTGGTGAAGGACACCACGAACCGCTGTCAGAATGAGTTACAGCACTTATAACCAAGGCTGCAATTGGGATGGTGGTGGAATTATTCCACACAGGTACAATGGCATCCAGCTTCCAAGCAGCTGGATTTCACCGCTTGTGCTTGAGTAGGGAAGGCAGGGAGAGAACTCTGCTCTTCTACAGAGGACAAGGAGGTGGCAAGGAAACATCCACGAGGGATTTCCTTTGGGCTTTATTGTAGAATCACAGGGGTTGGAAGGGACCTTGAGAGATCATCCGTTCCAACCCCCAAAAGGAAGGATGCAATTTGGGTCTGTTGCCCTGACAGTGATGAATTAAGCAGAGAACACTCGTAACAGACTAGCAAACTGAATGGGATTTGTATTGTCAAGTCACCTTCTCGTCTTTCAGCCAGCGTCAGACTGAGCCAGTTCATGTTCATGCTACACTGGCTGCTCACACTCGATGTTCTGCTACCGAACGGGTGTAGAGGAATGGTACCAATGACCAGTGGTAAGTTAAGGAATAAATCCATGGCGCCTGGAATATCAACGTATACCTGGAGAAAACAACAAGAGGTGTTATGGTTAAAATGCAGGTTCGTATGAGAGCTGTGTGATTATCAGACTAAGTTCTCTAAACACATGTATGTTTTCCATGAGGAACTTGGTTCCTACTGTCTGGTTTAGGGCCAATGCCCCTTTGGGGACAAAAGATTCTCCCAGACAAAAAATAAACAGCTCAAGGATTCTTAACTGGAGTCCTGACAGGGAAGTTCTGTCCACTCGTGACACAACATGACTGTTTTCAGAACACGCAGAGTTCATATCTACAGACCACTGGTCAGGACCCCAAAATACATTTTTCTTCTTTGAAGAATTAGCACAAAATGCTTTAAGCAATTCTCAAGGAGCACTGGAAACCAACTTATGTTCAGCTGAAAAAAGAAAGCCACCCAACATACCATCAGTGAATACTCCACACGGATTATACTACAGTCAAGGATCGAAGGGGAAACAGGAGGAATTTTCAACTGTTTGCCATTCCAGGTTTCTGTTTTGCCAGATGACAAAGAATCCCCACGCAGGTTGGCAACAAGCAGCTTGACTTCCTTCATTTTCCCCTTGGCATAAAATGCCTGTGTTTGGTAAATGGCTGCCTTTGGCACCACCACACGGGAAGAGCAGTTCTCAATCTCGGCGAAGATCTGAATTGATTCACCTGAAAGGCAAGAGAAGGGTCACCATGAGCTGAGCCGAAGCAGTAACATCTAGCAGAAGCAGATGTCCTTCAACAACCTGGGGGCAACAGCCAGCACCACTTCACAAAGATCAGAGGCAGCTGAGGAAGCACTGAGCAGACTGCTGAACACAGACAGAGGCAGCAAGAGCAGTTTAAATAACTTCGTTTATATAAAAGCAGTGAGTACAAACTGTCGTTTTAAAAAGGGAAGGAAAAACATTTCCTATAATTACTTCTGTTACGTACCTGGGGTGTAGCCCTTCCTTTCAATTTTGGCACTTAAGGATATTGGGCCTGAGGTACAAAACCAACAACAGAGAGTCTTTTCTTTTGTGCCTGCTTGGGGTGACTGCAAGAAAAGAACAACATTGCCCACTGAGTTAAAGAGTTCCATCAATCACTTAAATCCTAAGCAACACAAAGAACAAATATTACTACTTATATTTTGATAGACATAACTAGTTTTATAGGCCAAAAAAACCCGGTTTAAACTGCACTGTGCAGATAAAACATTAATTTGAATTCCATTACTCATTATTAAGGTGGCTTTTTCATACTACAGTCACACTTAAAAACAGTTTTCATACGTAATTACTGTGCAACTTAAGAGGCTTTGTAGCCTACATATACCAACACGCTGTTGGCAAAGCATTTCATTTATCAGTCCTACAACATCCTCCCAGCACATCGCTTCAGAAACAGTAACTGAGCTGCAGTGCTGTAACCTTCACTCCTGCCATTTCCTCCGTCTCAGAACAGTCCCCTGTCATCTACGTTAAACACACTTTGTTGTTTTAAACATGGTATCAGGACTTAGGACTTGATCCAAAGCCCATTAAAGTCAAATGGGAGTCCTTTGATTTTAATGGTATTTGTGCAAGGCCAGCGTCCCTTTCCAAGCCTGTTTTTAACACCCGTACACACAAGAAACCTATTTCAATGGACTTTGAGGTAGGGTTGGCTTCCCCTACCCCCCCACCATCCCCTCATCCCTCCACACCCCCCCCTTCTGTAGATCAGAATTGGAGGAAGAGCAGGAAAAATAAAAAGTAATCTTAGGCCAAATTGAAATCAAATCCTCATTGGAAGCAGTTGTGGTAATGAAATTAATTTAATGAAAACGACATTTCAGAAAGATTATGGAGAATTGTGATAATTTCTCCCCACTGGTAGAAAACCATCCATATGGAAATTATCCATTATGCATGCTGCTTTATTTTCTCTTTACTTTGCATTTTTTGAAGTCAGCAGCCTCACACCATCACATACTTTTAATTATCACCGTTCCTTCCTCCCAGAGGCTGTTCTTTACTAGAAACCAAGGAGGGACGGTCTACAAAAAGAATTTGGCATTACCAATTCCAATGGACAAAGCAAGTTTTATGTATCTCAAGGAATAAAGCAACTCCAAGTGCAAGAGAACAGAGCTTTCAAGGTATCAGTGGTTAGAGAGTTGCTAGACTGGCAAAATACTCAGAAGAGCAGCTGTTAACTAAACTAGCGAGTTAAGTATTAAGTAAAATTAAATGTGGGTATTTTCAGTTATTGTTATAATAATAATTATTTCATTATTTTTATGCCAGGAAAAATAATAAAAAAAAAAAGATGAGTAATTCTGTCAAATTCTTACCAGTAATGAAGGAGTGTTGATATCTATATGCTCAAAGACTGTAAATTCCTTCTTTAATTTTACTGGTAGAAACCAAGGCCTATGCAATTCGGCTTTCACCCAATAGCGCACACTGCCATGTCTGCCTTCGAATGAGGTAGCAAGTGGTCTGTGCAGGACACAAAGGTCAAAAATTGAGTAGCAATGACACAGTTGATCAGATCAGGGATGAAGTAATGCAGAACTACTGCAGTATTTTAATGCAGCCGGAACTCACTCTGCAAGGTTTCCGTATCTCAAAAAGTTCAGGATTATAAAGGTGGGAGGGGAAAAAAAAAATCATCTCCAATTCATCCTACTGTAGTTTTGGCTTTTTTTTTTTTTTTTTAAAGACTCAATTACAGAATTGCACTAGAAAATGCCAGGAGAGCACACGTTTCCTTTAAACTTAAAGAGGTGACTTTCCACATCCGGAGCATGCCCGTTTCAGGCCAAATTAGGGCTACCAGCTTTGATTAGCATTAGCATCCACCGGCTTCTGCATTTGGGTAGCATGTTTTATAAACCATCATCTTTTGTTTTCTGGTTATCTCAGCATTGAGATTAATTTTAGCTGTAACTCAGCACTTTATCAGCTTGTTTTGCCTTAAGCAGAGTAAACATTTCAATTGGGAGTTCTGAAGAGCGGCTATTTTGAGTCCCTTCTAATTTTCCTCTACCCCGAGGAGACCAGCTTAAAACACTTGTGTTGCACATGAATGCACATATGAGTGCACACACTTGAAATCACCAAGCCTATTCTGCTCTGAACTTCGACAGATGAAGTTGAGTCCTTTCCTTGGGGGTGGACCTGGATGGTAAACAATGTGGAAAGGATCTCCAAACCTTTCAGCATCACCTTTTCTTTCTGTAACATCTTAAAATGGAAGAGACAAAAGAACTTTATATTCCACTTATCTCAAACTAAAGCTTTCCATAACTTGTTACCTGTTTATTTTTTTTCCTATTACACTGTGTTTTAACTACTTCAGAATATGCAAATAATAAATCTTTAATTTATAAAGCTTCCCTATCTTCCCTAGGGAGTAACACTAGCCATGCTAGTATTGAACTGTTTCAGTTACAGGTTTGTAAGACTCCACTATTTGCACACCTAAGAATTTTAGGGTTTTTTTTACTCAAAATACGAGTAATTTTTTTAGTTTGGTCTTCAGTCTTTTATCCTGCCCTGTATTCCTTAGGGCAAAACTGAGAAAGGCCAGTGCATATCTTCTTCCTTTCCCTCTGCAGGTAAAGCAAACTTTGGTAATACATTTTGGGCAGCAAACAACAAGCAGGCACTTCAAACTTCAGGCTTTTTACACCAGCATTTGTTTTTTTCAGTACTACCAAAAGCTGATTTCAGAGCTATTCCTTCAGGTCACTTAGAAAGGACCTGTGCTTTGACCAATGCATATGGTGCTTTACTGGCTAGGATTTTTTTTACATGTTTAAATGCCCCCTCTGACTCAGGGGAAGATCAGTATTATCTGCAGTTGGTTTTGCACTGGAGATTTCCACAGAATGCCAATTTGCTGTTAAAAATCTCCACCTATACAAGTCTCCTTCACTGTTCCAGTGAAGTCTACCATAAAGTCCTGTGCTGTTTGTTTTGAAGCTGACCTGTAGATGTGTTTATCATCTGCAGCTTCTGCTAAAACCAGCACCTCTAATAAACAGATGGCTCAGCATTCTGACTGAGACACTGGCTGCCACTGGCCTTGACAGGTGGACTCTCAACTGGGTTAAAAACTGGCTGGATGGAGAGGCCCAAAGGGTGGTGGTGAATGGAACCAAATGCAGCTGGAGGCCGGTCATGAGTGGCATCCCCCAGGGCTCAGTCCTGGCTCCAGATCTGTTCAACATCTTTATCAATGACCTCGATGAAGGGATTGGATGCTCCCTCAGTAAGTTTCCAGATGACACTAAGCTGGGAGGAAGTGTTGAGCTGCCTGAGGGTAGGGAGGCTCTTCAGAGGGATCTGAACAGACTGGACCCATGGGCTGAGACCAAAGAGATGAAGTTTAACATGGCCAAGTGAAGAGTCTTGCACATGGGACAGAATAACCCCAGGCAGCGCTACAGAACTGGGGGAGACTGTCTGGAGAGCTGTCAGGAAGAGGACCTGGGGGTGTTGGTTGACAGCAGGCTGAATATGAGCCAGCAGTGTGCCAGGGCAGCCAAGAAGGCCAACGGCATCTTGGCTTGTATTAAAAACAGTGTGGCCAGTAGGTCTGGGGAGGTAATTGTGCCCCTCTACTCGGCATTGGTGAGGCCACACCTTGAGTACTGTGTCCAGTTCTGGGCTCCCCACCATAAAAAGGACATTAATGTCCTTGAGCAAGTCCAGAGAAGGGCAACCAGGCTGGGGAAGGGGCTGGAGGCCAAATCCTATGAGGAATGGCTGAGGGAGCTGGGGATGTTTAGCCTGAAGAGGAGGCTGAGGGGAGGCCTTATCACCACCTACAACTACCTGAAGGGAGGTTGTCGAGAGGTGGGCGATGGTCTCTTCAGCCATGTGACAGAGAATAGAACAAGGGGCAATGGCATGAAGCTGGGCCAGGGCAGGTTTATATTGGATATTAGAAAAAAAATTTTCATTGAAAGAGTTGTCAGGGCACAGGCTGCCTAGGGAGGTGGTACTATTTAAAGCCAGAACCATCTCCTGTGATATTCAAGCATAGTTAAGAACTTGCCATATCTGTTCCAGACTGAACACAATTCAGATCTGATCTTATCTCTAGTTCTGCTGGTCTGCAAGGCTCCAGTAAACTGCTGGTTGGGTTAAGAAGGTACCATCTCAGCCACTCTGCAGGACTCCAGCTCAAGTTCTTCTCTCTCCTCTCAGGAAGGAGCAAAATACTAAATGAGCAAGAGACCTAATAAGTCAGGAGGACTTGGGTCAAAAGAAAAAAAGAGACCTGCTGGGCAGCAACAAGCTCCTCTTTTGTGGAAATAAAGGAGGAAAAGAGAAAAAAAAAAAGAAAAGGGAATTGTGTGTCAGTTTAAAAGCAACCTCTTCAGTTTAATGAGATTATGTCCTCCGCTGCATGTCGAAGCACAATTCCTACTACCATTGAAAAGGTTTCCCCCTCCACCCACAGCAGGAGCTTTGCCCAGGCAGGTGGGCAGCAGCACCCGAGGACTGCGGCGCAGGCACTTACGTCTGTGGAAGCTCGAAGCTGAATGCATATTCGTGCCTTCCCGAATGGATGGTGTGAAGGCCTTCTTCTGAGTTGTCATTATCTAGAGAAGAGAGAAGAAAAAAAAAACCAATGCTATTCCACCTGCACACACACTTCATGCATCACAAGGGCTTCCCTACCCGAACAAAAGGGACCGGAGAGGACGCGATGCCCCAGACACAAGGGGCTGTGACCCACTGGTATGAGCTGCTGGGTGCAGGGAGCCATCTCACCCTGGAAAGAGTAGACAAGACAGACAGATCCACCTCACAGGGAAGCAGAGGTTAATTCACTTTAATTTATAGTCCCGCCTCTGAGCACTGACACGGCTGCAAACTGCTGCCATTTCAAGGCCTGCCTGCAAGATCTGTAATGGAAATCGCGCCTTCCACTCTCTTGGTTCCTCGTTCGAGCAGCAGAGAGATGGCTCACCAACACTATCAAGCGATCTGCTCGAAGTCTGCTGGTGCCAGATTAAATTTAGTAATTCGGCTTCCTTTTTTATCTCCTGCCTGGCAACAACGTCCAGCAATTAATCACCAAAAAAACAGAAAGGGGAGAAAAGAAAAGGGGTGTGTATGTGTGGTGTGAGGGGGGTGGGTGTGTGTTTGGGGGGGGAAAAGGGTGTACAAGCACCACCTGGAAAGTACCAGGCGGATTCAGGAGCACTGAAGAAATGGCAGCCTGCCCAATTTAACACCATGTAAGCGAGCTGAACTTTGTATTTTTTTGGCAGGTTAGCTCGATTTTCTCTGGGATATCAAGGCCCAGATACTTGTTGGCTCCACCAATTAAGCTGACCTTTGTTTACGGTCATGGGTTTGGAGGGTGGTTTTTCTGGCATTTGTTTTTTTTTTTTTTTCCTTTATCTACGCTGCTTTAAACGCTGCAACAAATTTGTGGTTTCTCCCGGCGTTAATTGCCATAAAACCCAGGAAAAAAAAAAACGCTGACTCAGCCAGAACGGGAAGTATAAAGCAGGAGGGGGGGGGGTGGAGGGGGGGGGGGGTGGGTGGGAGGGAAATAACTGAGCATCTCGCACGTAGAAGGGGCCAGGGTAATAACGTGGGGGGGGTGGGGGGGGATGCGGCCAGACAATGCGAAAGGCAACTGCTCCAGTTCCATGGCCTCAACCCTGCCCCTACGGCATCCTGCTTGTTCAGCACACTGAAATCTTGGGGGGAAATAAATAAATATATATATATACACACACACAGAACCCCCCCAGGAAAAAGCTGCCCGGAGAACCGTCGGTGGGATCGCACCTTCGGCACCCACCGCCGGGGAAAGGCTCGGACAGGGCGAGACAATGAGCTGTGGAGTGAGGGTGGGCTGCGAGGGGTCACTGCCTGCTCCCGGGGCCGTGCCCACCCCCGCTTCCCTCATGGAGCGGCTCCTGTCCTCGCCGCCCCCCCCCCCCTCACCCCACACACCCCTCTCTCCAGTCCTCTCCCCTCTCCTCCCCCTTTCTGCCAGCTCAGCAGTCCCGCCGAGCCGGGCGGCCGCGGCGGAGCTGTGGTAAACAAGTGCTGAGCTGTCAATCAGAAGGGCCGGGCTGGAGCAGGAGCCGACCGGCCTAAACCGGTGCGAGCGGATCCCCAGCCAGCCGCTCATATACATACGGTATACGTTACACCCGCCGCATTCGCTCAGCAGCTCCGCTCCCCGCCGGCCGAGGGAGGGGAGGGGTGGGCGGGGCGCCGCCCGCCCTTCGCCTTCCGCTCTCTGCCCAGACCCTTCGGGGGTCGTCCCCCAGGGGAAGGGGGACGGCGACGGGGACGTGACCGGCCGCAGGGCGCCCCGCCCGCCCGGGCTATCCCCCCCTCACCCCCCTTTACACCCCCCGCCCCTCACCCCCTGAGGGGAGCGGCCCCGCCGCGCACGCCGGCCGCGGCAGGGGAACCTGCTCCCTCAGGCCCGCGCCCCTCCAATCAGCGGCCGGCATCGCCTTAGCAACAGGCCAACAAACCGCGGGCGGCCAATCAGGGCCCGGGCGGGGGGCGCGGCCTGCGGCGCGGCTCGGCAGTTGGGAGGGGGGAGCGGCGCCCGGGGCGGTCATTGAAACTCGGCCGCGGGCGCCGGCTCCTCGGCGGGCAGCGGGGCGCGGCCCGGTCCCCACGCCGTTCCACGCTCGGGGGGGGGAAGGGGGGGTTACCCCCATCTCTCCGCATATACACCCTGGGCAGGCGCTGCGTGCCGCCAGGCTCCTGTCACCCCCCACCCCGGCCCAGGGGGTTAAGGGGGTGGGTTGATCCGCGCCAAGTTCTGCCGGCTGCGAGCGGCGTGGGGGCGGCTCGGAGCCGCCACAGCCGCCCCGCTAGAGCGAGATGCGCGCCGGCTGCTCGCTACGGGACACCGGAGCTCCCCGGTTCCAGAACGGCTCCGGCTGCCGCCCGGAATTCTGTCTGGTTTTATATCCCTCCCCGCCTCAGGATGGGTACCGTCCCCCCCTCGGAGCTCCCCGCTGGAAAAAAAAACACAGTGAAGGGGGAAGAAAAAAAATAAATGAAAGCCAAGCGTCTCCGCAATTACATAACCGGTTTTTAACATTATTTTCTTGTGCTAAGGAATTAAGTCATCGCCACCACCTGACGCGTGCGGCCAATCTGCGCGGAGCAGGCGGCGCACCCCCCCACCCCCCCCTTTCCCTTCCCTCCTCCTCCTCCTCCTCCCCACCCCCCCCTCACCCCCCCGCCCGGACCGGTCCCAAACAGGATTGAACCGCTTCGAACAAAGGCTGCAAACTTCGGGGGGGAAAAAAAAAAACCCCAACAACCCACCATCCCAAAACCCCCGGGGGCTCCCAGCACTGTGATCCGGCCGGACAAGCGCTTGGAGAGACCTGAGGGCAGGGTGACCCTTGCGGTGTGGGGACCCCTCCTGCAGACCGCAGGGGTTGGGGGGGAGGATAAGGGGAGGGGGGAAGAGGAGACAAGAGAGGGAGGTCGCCGGTCGGGCAGTTTTGGGAGGGATGCTCTCGTTACGCAACCACACACGCGCGCCCGCCGCAGGCTTAGTTAGGGGCATCCTCACACCGGGGGTCGTCAGTCCGTTCCCACCGTCTTCCCCCACCCCTCACTCCATCTCCCACCCGCAGAAGCATAGCGGGGGGGAGGAGGGGGGTGGAAATCGAAGGGGTTCGCCGTGATAAGGGCTAAAAATAACAATACAAGGACGATGGCAGGTGTGGCGGTGATCGCCTCTGCCAGCGCCGGGATGACGAGCCGCTCGCCCCGCAGCCCACGGCCACCGCATCTCCAGCCCGGGGTTGCGCATCTTTTCCCCAGCGAGGGGCGAACCCTGCCCGTTTCAGCTGGGGGAAGAGAGGGGTAAGCAGCGGCACCCAGCCCAGAAGGGGCTGTGTGGGTGCCGGGTCGCCAACCCGCAGGGTGCGGAGCCATCGCCCGCGGCAGCGCGGTCCTTCACCCCGCCGCCAAGACCTGCGCGTCCCGCCCTACCTCCGGCACTGAATGAAACCATTCAAACCAACCTTCAGAAAACACAAGATTTGAAGTTATTAAAGAATATAAAACCCCCGCGGCGGTGCAAACGCGCGCCCCTTTGCCGGCTGAAGAGAGAAAAAACACGTCAAGGCAAAAACAATGCATTAGGGATTAACCAGCCCCTCTCCTCACCTCTCTCGTGGCCGATCAGGATGTCCTTATGGTTTAAATACTCTACTTCTTCCGTGTAGTTCTGCGTGTAGGCAGTGTTGGAGCCGGCGTTTCTCGACTCAGTCCAACGCACCTTCGCCTGTCCCCTCGCGTGGATTTTCAGGGACTTGACCCTGATGTCCCCGGTTACTTCTAAACTGACCCTTCCTGAGACCGTGTCCCCGCTGGAGTACACGGGGACATTGCTGTCGTTCAGACAGTCGAAGCTTATCGTCAGACTCTTCACCTTCCCCAGCACCATGTTGGTTGCTATTTTTTTGTTGCTTGTTTTCTGTGTCTTTTTTTTTTTTTAATAGCAAAGCGTATAAAAATATATTGTGAGAAAAGGGGGGAAAAAAAAATTAAAAGCAGACGGGAGGGAAAAAATAAAAAAATGAAAAAATTAAAAAAAAATGGGAAGGAAATTAAAAGAATTAAATCCCCCCCCCCAAAAAAAAAAAAAAAACAAATCCCCAATAAAATCTAAATGCCCTCAGACGAGGGGCGGCGGCGGCGGCTGCACGAAACTACAGCCGGCTCATGGGGACGGCGGGGAGCCCCGTCCCCAGCCCGGGGGAGGGGAGCTCTGTACCCAGCACCGGGCTCTCCCCACAAAGACGCTGCCGGGCCTGCGGCGCTCCCCCCCTTATAAGCCTTGGGACAAACAAGCCGCGCTGCGCGCGCGCGGCCACGCCCACACACCCCCCCCGCCGCTGCCTGGCCACGCCCCCGCCGCGCGTGTCCCCGTCGGGGGGGGGGTACAGCCGGTACCCCGATGCAGCGGGGGGGGGGGGCAGCGCATCAGGGGGCGTCGCGCCACGAGGGGAGCCGAGCCCTACCTGCTGTTTTGGGGAGGGGGGGTGGTGTGTGTGTGTGTTCGGTGCCGCTGCCTTTCTTTCCCTGCCTCGCCCGCGCCGCTTCGTGGTGCCGCTTCTGGAGGGGTGGGGGGGAAACCCTCCCGGCTCCGTTAATTAAAGCCGCGTTGCTAATTAATGGCCGGCTCATCTCCCCACATCCCCCCCACCCCCCAATCCCCCCATCCCGACCAGGCGTGCGACGGCGTTGGGCAGGCGGCCCGGCATCCCGCCTGGCTCGGCGCCGAAAGTTGGGAAGCGGCGGTGGAGACGCCGAGGGGAAAAAAACGAGAATAAAAAATAAAAGAGAGAGAAAAAAAACCCCTCAAAACCCCCCAAAACTCGGTGTCGCCCCCCGTGTCTCCTCTGCCTCGACATCGGGCGGGGGGAGGCTCCCGCGCGGCCCGTGGCCGAAGATGCTCACGGCCGTGGAAAGGAGCGCGGGGACCCGCAATGTTTTCGCACCACCTTGCGGTAACCCACCGCACCGCCCCGGGCATCACGGAGACAGCCGTCAAAACCTGGGACGGTGAGGTGACTCTGCAAGAGGGGCTGAGGTGTTTTCTCCCTCCCCTGCTGATGCTTTCCCCCCCCCCGGCTCCCGTGTGCCTGCTGTCCCGGTTGGTCTTGAGGTGTTTTTTTCTCTCTGTTCCCCAGTTTGGAAGGTGGTGGCGGCCCCGGGTGGTACCAACCAACCGTGGCCCCAGTGGTATCTGCCCAGGTAACATGTGGTGTGTTCTGTACACCTGTGGCACCTGCCAGGCTCGCTGGAAAAGGATGGAACACTGTGGACCTCCCCGCGTATGCACCAAGCAGCAGGCAGCGCTTTTGGAGAATCACAGAGTTGTAGGGGTGGGAAGGGACCTCCAGAGACCATGGAGTCCAACTCCCCTGCCAAAGCAGGGTCCCCAGGACAGGTCACACAGCTCGAGGTCCAGACAAGCCTGGAATCTCTCCAGAGAAGGAGACTCCACACCCCCTGGGCAGCCTGTCCCAGGGGTCCCTCACCCTCACTGGGGAAAAGTTCTTCCCCAGATTGGTGTGGAACTCCCTGTGCTCCAACTTGAGGCCATCGCCCCTTGTCCTGTCCCCACAGACACTGAGAAGAGGCTGCCCATGTCCCACTGTGTCCCACACTTCAGCTATTGATACCCATTGATCAGATCCCCTCTCAGGCTTCTTTTCTCCAGGCTGAATAGCCCCAGCTCACTCAGCCTTTCCTCATAGGGAGATGCTCCAGGCCTTTAATGATCTTTGTAGCTTCCTCTGGACTCTCTCCAGGAGATCCCTATCTGTTTTATCCCAGGGAGCCCAGAACTGGACACAACACTCCAGGTGGGGCCTGACCAGGGCAGACCAGAGGGGGAGGATCACCTCCTCTGACCTGCTGGTCACTCTCCTTTTAATGCCCCCCAGGATCCCATTGGCACTCTTGGACCCCAGGATACACTGCTGGCTCATGGCCAACCTGTCACCAACCAGGACCTCTGTCACAGATGGGATAGATCAGAGGGATGCACTTCACTCTTAACAGAGAGGCAGCAATATGTTTATTGATATAAAATGAAAGGGTGTAATGGTGTTTGGTAATAAATGCAACAGTAATTAAGATTCGATGGTAAGGTAATCTTGATTAGTTAGTGCATAGAGAACAGGGTCAGATGAATCTATCAGGGAGACCCTCCCGTTGAGTCACGAGGTTCAGAAAGAATCCCCTTGCTTTAAACTCCTGCTCAGAGAGGAGCCCAGGTGCGGCTGGACATTTATATAGCTGTGCAGTACAAAAACGCACAGTCCTTGAAGTTCTCTAATTTATGTATCTTGCTACGCTGTTGTTCTGAATGACAAGATATCCTGAGTAATCAGAGGTGCTGATTTGCACTAAAGTTAATGAAGTTTTCAGGACACATTCTAAGTCCCTGTCAAGGCTTGGTGAAAAAACAAAATAATCAATTTCATATTCACTTTGGACTGAATTGCACATCTGAGTTGAGATATGCTCTTGCGTCCGATAATGACCTTGTTTTTCCTAGTGGTGGTTTAGCCCTGACTGGAGGACCACCAAAGCTGCTGTATTATTCCCCTTTTGAGCTGGACAGGGGAGAAAATAGATAATGAGAGGCTCAGGAGTGGAGATGAGGAGAGGGAGACGTTATTCCACAATCAGCAAAATGGGCAGAACAGACTCAACACAGAATAAAGGACAGAAAACTCTCTAATTGATGACGCTGCCCTGCACCCCCAGTGACAGCAGAGTCGGGTGATGAGAAGTGAGACTCGAACTTAAAGCACATCCCCCCACCTCTCTCTTCTTAGCAAACTTCACTTGAGTCAGGATTTTGCTCCCTTCTTCCCCACCATGGTGTCACAGGGGGCGGCTGGGATTGTCAGTTCTTCATGAGATGTTTTCCTTCCTAGCAGAACGGGGCATTCCTCACCCCCTTCCCCTGCTGCACCCTGGGGTCCCACCCACAGCAGAGGGTCCTCCATGAACTTCTCCAGCGTGAGTCCTTTCCCACGGGGCTTCAGCTCTTCCCCAGCTGCCCCAGCGTGGGTCACTGCTCTGGGTGCAGTCATCAATCACAGAATGTCTCTCAGTCTCTCAGGCCCAGACTGCCCCAGCCTGATCCCCCACGGGGTCACAAGCCCCCCAGCAACCCTGCTCCTGAGTGGGTATCTTGCTCATCTCTGTGTCTCTGTGTCTCTCCACGGGCTGCAAGTGCTGGCAGGGGCTTGCTCCAGTGTGGGTCACAGCATCTCCTGTATGTCTCCCCCTGCTCCAACATGGGGCCTCTCCACAGGCTGCAGGTGGGGTCTGGGCCTTTTCCATGGGCTGTGGGGGGACACCCACTGCATCATGAGTTTTTCCAGGGGCATCTCTCTCTCTGGCTCCTGGGCCACCTCCTCACCCCCTTCCCTGCCCTTGGTGCCTGCACAGTCTCTCCCACCTTCTCACTCCCTTCTCTGGGGGCAAAAAGTGGCCGCTGGCATTTTCCCTCCTCACTGTGATTCCCAGAGGCCTGTGACCGGTGCTGATGGGCTCGGCCTTGGTCAGTGGTGGGTCCAGCCCTAAGCCAGCTGGTGTTGGCTCTGTGGGGCCTGGGGGAAGCTCCAGCTGCTGCTTGCAGAAGCCACCCCAGCAGCCCCCTCCTCTGCCAGAACCACGACCCTATGGCACTTTTTGGTACATAAAGTCTCAGATTCAGGACAGGTCCCTTTTAGATGGAGGGTTCTGCAGAGTGATGGTGCCTTCATGTGTACTCATGTATTCCCCACATCCTGCCAACAGTCACGTATTCGTTGCCTCTTCAGCTTTTTTAAAAAAATACTTTTCGAAGTATTAATTTCATTTTCGCCCTCGTAAATTGTATTTTTCGTGCCATCTTGTGGCAAAGGAGGTGAACTGCCTGTGCTGCCTTTTCTCATTCTTTTGCCTGTGCATTCTTGCAGACCTCCTTTTAGAACTTTAATTCTGCTTCTAATACTAAATCTAAATCATTTCTCCATTTCAATAATGGAGGGTACGCTATAAAATATAACTGAAAAGGGTATTTAGCAGTTATATTCAGATGCTGAGCGAGCTGTAAAGATTATTTCATTTTCAGGAGTTCTTAGGTTTCAAATGAACTGTCCTTAGATTAAATGCTAAAAGTTTTGTAGCTCTTGAAAAGGGATTTTAAAAATTCTATGCAAAGTTGACCAGGTTTTCCACACAGGGAGTTCGAAAGACAAATCATGTTGCGTAGCTGATCCGGTAAGGTCTGACTGAGTCACAGTGGTCCTTGACATTATCTCCCTAATACTGCTTTTGCATCTTCTCTTTCCATGATTATCTATTTTTGACAGCAGTTTGCGGGGGAATCTTGTAATAGATATGGTGGTGATGCAAAATCCCTATGTATTTTTTTTTTTTTGGGGGGGGTGTTTTGTGGTATTTTTGTCACAGGATTTTTTCTGACATTCAGCAAAGACCGAAGAAACATTTGGACTGGAGCTCTGTAAAAAAAAACTAAGAATTTTTTTCATTCCCCTTTCTTTTGGTTCCTCAAAGGACACAGCTCACCTCCGTGTTTCAACATGGAAAGTCTCATGCTGGGATTTTGTCTCCAGAAAGAAGCTTAACACTTCTTGGTAAGGAGGGATCGTAGGAGAGGTAATATCTTTTATTAGGTGAATTTATACTCTAGAAAAAGACCAGACCAGCTTTCAGCAGACCAGCTCTTCCTTAGCTTAGTTTCAGACCTTTAGTAAATCAGCATTTTTAGAAAGAAAGCATCCCCAAGGCAAGCCAAGTTCTGTTTTAAACAATCTGTTTTCCTTCAGCTTTCAGAGCTAAACCCAATAAGCACATCCAGTCTGCCTTTATGAGTGAGATGAGCATTTCAGTGACAGGAGAGATGGTTATTGCTGTTGGGGAAGCCAAGCTACTCTATTTCTGGACCCTTAAGCGACGACGTGGAAGCAATGTCTCTTTCCTTTTTGACGGCCAGTGCTGTTAAAAGGTGAAGGCATGGATGCTGTGCACCCCTTGTCAGCTCAGTACCTCAGCAGGGAGGGTTTCCAAGGCATGCAGGGACTTGGTCAGCGCTGCAAGTCAGCCTTTTTGCCCTCACTGCAACTGAAATGGTGGGGGCGGGATACCTGGGGTGGGGGGTGGGATAGGTGTAACAGCCGTGTCTGGCTTTGGGCTGGAATCTTAGGCTGGGAAGATGCTCAGACAAAAAACAGCAGTGTGGAAGTGTAGTGATGCAGGACGGTCTGGTGAGTGCAGTGGTTTTGAAGGATTTTTGGTAAGTTTTTAGCGTTAGGGGTTAAAGTGGTCACAACGAAATGCTTGAGAGCTGGGGAGGAATATAGAGGACGTACAGCTCCCTTAGCTGCTTCTCACAGGACTTGTGGTCCAAACCCTTCACCAGCTTTATTGCCCTTCTCTACACATACTCCAGCATTTCAATGTTCTTCTTGCAGTGAGGGGCCCAAAACCTGGACTCACTACTTGAGTTGCGGCCTCACCAGAGCTGAGTATAATGGGAGAACACAAAAACGTATAACTGGAGTGTTCTTCCAGAGGAGAGATGATGAATCCCAACCTCTGCAAGTCAGAGGGATCCAGCAGCCTAGCCAGAAGCAAACGAGCAAAGGAACGAACAGGACAAGGCTGTACATGATACCACTTACCTGCAGGGCCTTGGCTAGACAGAAACATGGGCCTTCACATAACATGAGGCATCGCACTGTGTCAGTGTGGACAAGTAACTTTTGTTCAGATCTCTAGGAAACAGAATTCCTGCTCAAGAGCATCCTTTAGAAACAGGGAAATGTGTTGAGGAGCAAGTTGCTCCTGTAGAAGAGTTCTGCTCTCTTCCAGCTACTCAGTTCACTTTTCACTGACAGTGGGCAGAGCTGAAGGTATTTGTTTAAAATACAGAAATACCAGAACCTCAGGCAAATCTTAACCCTTTTAAGTGTCCTGCCCATCTAAAAAGAGCAATTTTCCAGAACTGCCTTGAGCAGATCCCTTACTCTCATTAACAGAGAATGATTTCTGAAAGCCAGGAGAGAATAACATGAGTTCAAGACTGTCAAATTGCAGCACATCTCATGGAGGGGCTGGGGTGTGCCAGGGGGGAAGTGTGTGTGTGTATATCCCTTTATCGGAGATTTGGGACTGGAAGTCATGGAAAAAAGGCTGGTTGTCCTGATTTTGTTTTCCTCATCCCAAAGAAAAGTTCCCTTGGGTCTAAAAAGGGGAAAAAAACCTCCGAGGAAAGGCTCCATGCACAGAGAAAGGGATAGGAGGTGCTCAGGTCAGTCTTGTTAATATTATTTTCATTTCCCCCCCCCCCTTGAATTCTTGTTACAGGTAAAATTAAGCAATGTTTTTGCAGCGAGTAACCTCAGTTAGCCAGCCCTTTCAAACCCTAGCACAGTCTCCTGAGAGGAAGATCTGTTGGTTCCTGGCTTCGGTCAGGTCTGCTTCAATGCTAACTCAGGAACTGTGTGGATTTTCTGACACTAGAAGAGGAAACATGAGGAAAAAGGTAGTACACCCTGCCAAATGTCAGACAAACTGACGTGAACAAGCTTCACATTACAGTACAGGTTATCCAGAAGTGTATGTTTTCAAGGCCAGATTAAGTGATGTCTTTATTTTTCCCTCTTACCAGAATTAACAAATTGCTTTCTGGATGTATTGACTTTATAATAGAGTTATTGCAGCTCACAACTCGGGAGATTCTGCGGTTCTGTGATTCTATATGAAGGCGATATAAAAGCAGGAGGGGTCTAGTTAGATAAATAAAATTGTTCCAAAATGGAATTTGTGCAGGCAAATCCATACTCTTCCATTTGTGTGGCACAGTGCATGCACAACTTATCTTTTCTTGCAACCTGACCCACCAGAAAATGCACATTTTCTTTTTTTTTTCTTTTTTTTTTTTTTTTTGGTGGGGGAAGGATATGTTTTTTTTTTTGTTGGGTTTTGTTTTGTTTTTTTTGGTTGGGTTTTTGTTGTTGTTGTTAACCTGTCCGAACTTTTCCTCTCTCTAGGCTGTGTCTCTCAAGCAAGCAGATTTGTTCCCCTGCCACCCCAGGTCAGCAACTATGCAGCCGTGAGATAAGACTGATCTGTGTCCTCAGGACTGTTTGTGGGCTACCACAGATAGCTGTGGATTCAGAAAAGCCTTGTTTATGACTCTCATTAAGCAATGCTTAATTCTCTATACGGACTGTGTTTGGATCCAGCAGAGGTGCCTGGAACCACTAGCTTTGTTGATGTCCTTCTTCACTTCAATGGAACATGAGTTTCTTGCTCATTTGTAGTGACTTGTATCTTTCCACTACCATGCTGGGCAGGATATGAAAGTGAGTGATAATTTAGGTATTTCCTTTCTTTTTTAACCTTCTTTAAATGAACAGCATCTTTATGGAGACCCACGGTGGTCCAAGCAGCACGGATCTAAACTAACTCATACACTGGAGCTGGTAGTGTTAATGTTTTCTCCTTCACTCCCTCTGTTTGTGATGATGATGTGGTTACAAATAATAGAAGACACACTTCAGGCTCTCCTCTTACCTCAGCAGATTAAACATTTCCTCCAGATGTGGCCGTGTCCCTTTCACTGAAATCACCAACACCATAGAATACAGAACATGGGAACTAAAAAGGAGTGGAATATTAGCCAACAAAACTTTTTACTGGCATTCATAAGCTCAGATCAATGTAAGTTTAAGACTTAAACTTATAGCTTAAGCCTGTTTTTATTGTTGTTTTTTTTTTTCCCAAAATTTTTGTAAAAATGGTTGACCTCCTTTGACAGGTAGGTTGTTACTGTAGGTGCATTTAAGTGTCTTCTAGCAGTTACTCTGACACCCTGTGAAGATTTCCAAGGAAGAATCCATTTCAGTGGGATGGAAAAAATTGTATTAAGAATAAAAAAATAGCTGAGCAGGTTTGAAGATGAGAGTCTCTGCTGAGACACTTAATTGTGGCATCACTGGCCTGATGGGGATTCTTAGAATCACCTTCATGCTAAAGACAGAAAGTAGCGTACCTCTTGTTTGAAACTCCTTAACAGGACCAAGAGGTCAATCCAATCTTCAAAAAGGTTGAGAAGGATGACCCAGGAAACTACAGGCCATTCAGCCTCACCTCCATCCCTGGAAAGATGTTGGAGAAGCTCATTCTGGGGGTCATCTCAAAACATGTGGAGGAAAAGAAGGTTATCAGAAGTAGTCAGCATGTCTCCAAGGGGACATCATGTCTCACTAACCTGATATCCTTCTGTGAGGCCATGATTGGAGAGCCAGATGAAGGTAGATGAAGGGAGAGCAGTGGATGTTGTCTACCTTGACTTCAGCAAGGCTTTCAACACCATCTCCACAGCATCCTCATAGGCAAGCTTAGGAAATGTGGGTTAGGTAAATGGACAGCGTGGTGGATTGAAAATTGGCTGGAAGACAAGAGGCCAGAGGGTTGTGATCAGTGGCACAGAGTCTGTTTGGAGGCCTGTAGCCAGTGGTGTTCCTCAGGGGTCAGTCCTGGATCCAGCCCTCTTCAATATATTCATCAACAACTTGGGTGAAGGGGTAGAGTGTATCCTCAGCAAGTTTGCTGACTGTAACAAACTGGGAGGAGTGGCTGGCTCACTGTAAGGTTGTGCTGCCATCCAGAAAGACCTGGGCAGGCTGGAGAGCTGGGCAGAGAGTCATCTTATGAAATTCAGTAAGGGCAAGTGTAGGGTCCTGCCTTTCAGGAGGAATAACCCCGGGCACCGGTACAGATCAGGGGTAACCTGTTGGGATGAAGCTCTGTGGAAAAAGACCTGGGAGTCCTGGTGGACAAGAGGTTGACCATGATCCACCGCATGGCCACGAAAGCCAGTGGCATCCTGGGGTGTATCAAGAGAAGTGTGGTCAGAAGATCAAGGGAGGTTCTCCTGCCCCTCTGCTCTGGTGATGTTTCATCGGGAATATTCTGTGCAGTCCTGGGCTCCCCAGGATGAGAATGACAGGGGGGTACTGGAGAGGGTACGAAGAAGGGCTGCAGAGATGCTGAGGAGACCAGAACACCTCTTAATGAAGAGAGGCTGAAGGACTTGGGATTTCTTAGCCCAGAGAAGAGAAGACTGATAGGGGATCTGATCAATGTTTATCAATATCTCAAGTGTGGGACACAGGGGGACATGGGCAGCCTCTTCTCAATGGCCTGTGGGGACAGGACAAGGGAAGATGGGCTCAAGTTGGAGCACAGGAAGTTCCACACCAGTATGCAGAAGAACTTCTTGATGGTGATGGAGCCCTGGGACAGGCTGCCCAGGGGGTGTGGAGTCTCCTTGTCCAGAGATATTCCAGACCCATCTGGACACCGATCTGTGCAACCTGTCCTAGGGAGCCTGCTTTGGCAGGAGGGTTGGACTCGATGATCTCTGGAGGTCCCTTTCCATCCCTACAACTCTGTGAATCTGTGAAAAGGACACACAGGATTGATTCTGGCAGATGCACAGAAGGACTCCCAAAAGACGTAGGGCTTCGCTGATGGAGGTGTTGATTTATCCTTCAACAGCAGCTTAGGAATTTTTGCAACTTCTCTACTTAAATAAATCAGTCAAGGAAGGAGCTTGCCACCGTAAAATGCATGGAGTTGTCAGTAGTTTTTATCTTTGAAGCTGCTATTAATATCGATTGGGATAAGAGCCACACAGAGCTGAGCAGTGTCGTTAAGAAGGGCCTGATTATGGGGACTTTAAGGGCCTTATTAAGTGCTGCAGTGCCAAGAAGGGTAATGCCAAGCAGCTGAAAACATGATGCATGTTGCTGCCACGTATTTTCATTCATTAGGGCCAAACAGCTCCTCAGACCTTCAGGCTCAAGCTCCCCTCCAAGGTCCATCAGTGAGCCTTGTGTGGCTTAAGTGGATTAAATAATTAATAGCGGCAGCCACCTCAGCAGTGATCCTCAGGCGATTCAGGGGAGCTAGGCCAAGCGACAAGAACTTCTAGGCCACATTCATCTACTGTGGGCAGTCATACTGCTGTTGCACAGGTCTCACCCACGTTCCTGCAACATGTACCTACTGCCAGTTTTAATTTCAGGTGTTTATCAGCCATAAATCGCACTCGGAGCTACGGGAGTCGATTTATTTTTTGTTTATTTTTTTTTTCCCCTGCGTGGTCACCAGCCGTAGGAAAGGCAGGCAGCAATTAAAAACTGATTATTTTTTTGGAAGAGTGAGCAAAGCCAGAGCTTTGTTGATTATCTGGGTTTTGTTGCCATCTGGTGGGGACTCGGGTACAGTTCAGGAACAGCCACTGCCAATCGTTCACATTTCACGTGCTGGCACCCGCCTCATCTCAAAAAGACAGCATGAAACCAGCAGCCATGTAAACGTTTTTGAGTGTATCTAGGAATGCTTCACACTGACATACAGGGTGTAAATACGGTGTACATCATATCACCTGTGACCACATGCAGCCTAAAAGCGCTGTTGACCTCTGTAACAATAAAAACACGATGTGCCGTGCTGCTGCATCAGGCGTTTGCAGCTCTCCAGAGCTGTAACATGAAGGCCAAAAGAAGATTTCAGATACCATAAAGTGAAGGAAGATGCTTGAGATCCCGAGGCACACGTTGAATCAGTCCTGATTTCTATGAGGATATACATGGTGCGGTATTCTTAAACCCAGCTTTGTGTTTCTACTGCAGCATCTTCAGCTGCTCTCCTGTCTGCTACACTCAAGTGCCAATAATAGATGCTATTTGAAAAAGCCCATAGATTACTAATTATTTTCATGTTTGTGTGTGTTACTTTGCCTTTTAGTTCTCATACGTGGCTGTACTTTTATCAGAAATATGAGTTTCAGTGTAAAAAAAAAAGGGCTCACTGTGAGATTTCAGTTTCATTCTGCACAGGCAGAAACAAGTGTCAGTCCTGTGTAAAGTCTGTGATTTGGTTATGGCTTGTTAAAAACCATCATTAACAGCTTCTCGACAGCCCACGCTATTTGGTCCATGTGTTGGTAACAGAAAATGCTGCAGGAAACTGTTTAGATCAGCATGCTGATCAGGTTCTCTGAACATATATTTTGGGCAGGAAAAGGTGTTCATTTCAGGGCAAGAACAGAAGAAAAGTTTTGTCTGGTTATGGCCACAAACAGTCTCACTACTGGGCACTAGGTAGTAGGAAGGTAAATAAGGAGGGAAGATCCTTTTGAAGATGACAAATACAAAGGTTTGTAGGTTTAAAGTATGATTTGTATAGTTTTACTTCTCTGTGCCTGCCCCACAACACATATCTGCATTTGGAGTGTAGGAACTTAATAGAGACTTCAGCCTAATGCCTGCTGGATGTTTGGAGTTGGCCCGGGGATACAGCACTGGCAATACCGTCGGTGGTGGATCTTGAACGTGGACATGTGCTACCTGGAATAAATCAAAGCAACTGATGAAAGCCTTGACTATCCCCAAGACTCATTTCCTCTTGGTCTGAATTGCTGACACCATGCCCACTGCTCTCGCTGAGCTCTTGCTTTGGCTTCTGATACTATTTTTATTGGGCTGTTCTCTCCCAGTGCACCGATGTTATTGTCTGCCAGGCTTTTCCGCCCTGCAGACTCATGCCTTTATTTCTGCTGCTGTCTGCACTGTCTGGGATTTTAAGCTTCATTTGCTACAGTCCTTTTTGTGTCCTCTAAACTGTCACAGACTCATAGAAACGTTGGGGTTGGAAGGGAGCTCCAGAGATCATTGAGTCCAACCCTCCAGCCAAAGCAGGGTCCCTAGGACAGGGCGCACAGGTCGGTGTCCATACAGGCCTGGAATATCTCCAGAGGAGACTCCACACCCCCTGGGCAGCCTGTCCCAGGGCTCCCTCAACGGGAAGTTCTTCTGCATATTGGTGCAGAACTCCCTGTGCTCCAACTTGCAGCCGTTGCCCCTTGTTCTGTCCCCACAGACCACTGGGGGGTCATGTCCCCCAGTGTCCCATACTTGAGATATTGATAACCATTGATCATACCCCCTCTCAGGCTTCTTTTCTCAAGGCTAAACAACCCCAGGTCACTCAGCCTTTCCTCGTAGGGGAGATGCTCCAGGCCCTCATCACATTTGTAGTCTCCGCTAGACTCTCTTCAGGAGATCCCTGGCTTTTTTGTACTGGGGAGCCCAGAACTGACAAGTCACTGAATCACAGAATGACTAGGTTGGAAAAGACCTTTAAGATCATTGAGTCCAAACATTTCTGTCTGCTACTAAATCATATCTCTAAGTACCTCATCTATCCATCTGTTATACACACCCAGGAATTGTGACTCAGCCCCCTCCCTGGGCAGCCTGTGCCAGGCCCTGACAACTCTTTCAGGGAAGAACTTTTCCCTAACATCTAACCTGACCCTGCCCTGGTGCAGCTTGAGCCCATTGCCCCTTTTCCCATCTCCTGTGCCCTGGCTGAGGAGACCATCGCCCACCTCTCTGCACCCTCCTGGCAGGTCAATGTAGGCAGTGATAAGGTCTCCCCTCAGCCTCCTCTTCTCCAGGCTCAACACCCTCAGCTCCCCCAGCTGCTCGTCAGAGGATTTGCCCTCCAGCCCCTTCCCCAGCCTGGTTGCCCTTCTCTGGACTCGCTCCAGGATCTCAATGTCCTTCTTATGGTGAGAAGCCCAGAACTGGACCCAGCACTCGAGGTGCAGCCTCACCAATGCCAAATGCAGGGGCACAATCTCCTCCCCAGACCTGCTGGCCATGCTGTGTCTGACACAAGCCAGGATGCCATTGGCCTTCCTGGCCACCTGGGCACACTGCTGCCTTGTATTCAGCCTGCAGTCACCCACCACCCCTATGTGGTGCTCCCTGACAGCTCTCCAGCCAGTCTCCCCCAGTTCTGTAGCGCTGCCTGGGGTTGTTATGCCCCATGTGCAAGACTCTGTACTTGGCCTTGTTGAACCTCTTCTCGGTGGTTTCAGCCCATTGGTCCAGTCTGTTCAGATCCCTCTGAAGAGCCTCCCTACCCTCAGGCAGCTCAACACTTCTTCCCAGCTCAGTGTCACCAGCAAATTTACTGAGGGAACATGCAATCCCGTCATTGAGGTCATCGATAAAGATGTTGAACAGAACTGGATGCAGCCATCTGTTTCTTCAGCCAATACTGAAAAAAATAAAATAATCTGCTGTTATTGCCACTGCTATTAAATAAAATCCTTTAAAAAAGTGCATATATTGGTTTTCTCTAATCATTCATTACCAGAAGAATGAAACAGGATTGCCCCTGCCAGACTGATTTCATAGGACTCTGCCTTCCTTGCCTGGTGAGACCATTTGCACCTCAGGACTTACCCTCTCAGGGTGTCACAGATGTTGTTCACCCTTGTGAAAAACCTCCTTTTATTGCCTGATGGAACACTTTTAGGCTCCTATTGCTGTTCAGTTTTAGAGAAAGCTGCGGGGTTGTTGATGTCTGTGGTACTTTCATGTTTATACTCAGGATGGTCCATTAGAATCATAGAATCACGGAATATACTGAGTTGGCAGGGACCCATAAGGATCATCAAATCCAACTCCTAAATCTTTCTATTGAAGATACTGGAATGTGCAACATGCCCTTGCACTTCAGCTCTCACCTGAAGCGTGTTCTGGCCAAAACCAGGAGCGATGCTGGGTACCTGCTACATCAGAGAGTTAGGGTCTGCTTTTCCTTTTCCACATCCAGCCCCAAGAGGGGAGCCCTCTAATGAGTCCCTGGGGGAGGGAATAAAAAGGGACTCATATGAGATAAAAAAATTTCGGAGTAGAGAGGACAAAGTAATTATTATATAACACATTATATACATCTTGCAGCTGAAGCCTGAAGCTGGGCATCGAAGTGACAGGCTAGTCCATCACTGGGCATCGCAGCGTATGCAATGCATAGAAATGTTAACGTGTTAATTTATGCTTTGGTTCTTAATTAAGAGGGCAGACATGTGGCTCCACGTTGTAGGTCTATGGTAGCAGCTTTTTCCAGCACATCAGGGCTAAACCAGTAGCCGTTTTCATCCTGCTTAAGCATCGGGCAGGGGAGTTGAGAATTGCCTGCTGCTGTAATCTTTGATCGCTCGAGGTCATGCTGCTGCTCAGCAGAGGACCTTGCTCAGCCACAGCCAGCCAGCTGGTAGACATTTGTAGGAGCACTAATGCCAGCAGACAGGCTTTGTACAGCACGTGTGAGGCCCTGCTTGCCAATTGCAAAGCTAGCTTCTTGTGTGTTTCAGTTGGGGGATGAAATACATTGAATTGCTCGCCTTGTCCTGTGCCTGTTTATCCCTGTGACTATGGAAGTGTTACCTAAGCAAACACAGCAGAAGATGTGAACTTTAAAGAGGCTGCAAAACAGCAGCAGCGTGGTGAGAACTCACTCTGCCCTGGTGAGGCCTCATTGGGAATAGTGTGTGCAGTGCTGGGCTCCCTGGGTCAGGAAAGACAGGGAGCTGCTGGAGAGGGGGCAAAGAAGAGCTACAGAGATGCTGAGGGGACCAGAACATTTCTTAAGAAAGAGAGGCTAGGGGATTTGGGACTTCTCAGCCTGGAGAAGGGAAGACTGAGGAGGGATCTTATCAATGCTGATAAATCCTTGAGGGGTGGGGTCAGGAGGATGGGTCAGTCTTTTGTTTGTGGTGTCAGCGGCAGAACAAGAGGTGATGGGCACAGACTGGACTATAGGAAGTTCCACCTGGGTATGAAGAGGAACTTCTTTCCTGGGTGGCTGGCAGAGCCCTGGGCCAGTCTTCTCAGAGAGGTTGAGGGGGTCTCCCTCCATCTCTGGAGACATTCAGACCCGGTGATCCTGGATGCTGTCCTGTGCAGCCTGCTCGAGGGGATCCTGCTCTGGCAGGGGTGGGACTGGGTGATCTCCAGAGGTCCCTGCCAACCCCAGTCCTTCTGTGATTTTGTGATTTTGTGAGATGCAGTGGTCCTGCTCAACCCTGATGGCCAGAAGAAATTTCCTGATTCCATTGTTTGCTCAGGGATTAGAAAACATGGGGTTGAACTGACAAGACAAACAGGATTTGTATTAAAGCTGGCTGCCTGATGAAGCATTGCTGGAATGGATGGTAGCCTGAAGCTAGATAGGAAGGGGAGGTTTGAGTGTTAGTTTATGGAAACCCATTAATTTCTGGTTCTTACAGCCTAATATTGAAGGAAAAAAATTCCTTGGAAAGAGGAGGTGCTATAAAAGGTTTTTCTGCTGCTGCTCCTGTTCAAGGAATAGTTTTATGGAGAAACCTGACAAAGCTGTCTGCTGCAAGGTATCAGTACAGATCATAGCAGGATTAAAATGGCTTATATAAAAATATAATAGCAATTGATCTCTCTTTTTAAGACAAGAAATTATTAAAATACTAAGACTGAAATTCTTTTGAATTCAAGGAAGCTTCTGGTGCTTGAATCTCCAAAACAACCAAGTATCCAGAATGCCATGGTGTTATGGAATTCTTTCTGATATACTGAGAAGTGTGAAATAGAAACCTTAATTGCAGGTGGTCTCCTAATGGTCTTGTAAAGTAACTGGAATAAATTTCTTTGTGGTGATTGTATGCCATGACATTCTCCCTGCCTCCTTTTCTCCCAAAGCACATTTTGTCCAATTTGCCTACAGAAATACTGGGCAGAAGACAGTCTTCCTGTGCTACTTTGATTTTTTTTCTGTTTGTTACATCAGATGCTCCAGCAGCTTTGTCATATTGATACTTAGTTCTCTAGGGGCTTTTGAATCACAGAATTGCCAAATCATGGAATCATTTAGATTAGAAAGGATCATTGGGTCCAACTGTGAACCTGTCACTTCCAAGCCCACCACTACCTGATGTCCCTGAGCACCACAGCTTCTAAATCCCTTCAGGGACGGTGACTCCATCACTGTGGGCAGCTGGTTCCAGTGCTGCACAGCCCTTTTGGGCACAACTTGATGCCATCGTATCCAGCCAGCTGTCAAACAAAACCCCCAGGCCCTATTCTGCCACACAGCTTTCCAGCCACTCTGCCCCAAGCCTGTAGCACTGCCTGGGCTTGTTGTGCCCCAAGTGCAGGACCCAGCACTGAGCCGTCCTGAACCCCCTAGAGTTGGCCTTGGCCCATGATCCAGCCTGTCAGAACAAACAATGAAATGAAATGAGATTGCACTTCTAAATTCAGTTTTAAATAAAAGTAGGTTGTTGTCTTTTGGGATGATTCAAAACACCCAGACTAGATTTATCAGTAAGACACTGCAGTGAAAAATGCATTAAGGCAAAATATGAGCCTTGAATGTACACTATCAAACCCCAAAATTGCATCAGCTTTTCCAGCCTTCTAGGTATGTGAAATGGATGAGAAATTAACCCATCACAAAATTGGACAGATTCTTCCAGGTCATCATGCTGCTGATCAACAATGCCCTAATTAAGGAAGGAATCAGACCGAATCACAGAATCACAGAAGTTTTACAAGGAGCAGCTGAAGGAGCTGGGAGTGTTGAGCCTGGAGAAGAGGAAGTTGAGGGGAGACCTTCTCCCCACCTCCCCTGCCCTGCCAGGAGGGTGCAGAGAGGTGGGCGATGGTCTCTCCAGCCAGGGGACAGGAGATGGGACAAGGGGCAATGGGTTCAAGCTGCCCCAGGGCAGGGTCAGCTCAGCTGGTAGGGAAAAGTTCTTCCCTGGCAGAGCTGTCAGGGCCTGGCACAGGCTGCCCAGGGAGGGGCTGAGTCCCCAGCCCTGGGTGTGTTTAACAGAGGGGAGATGAGGTGCTCAGGGATCTGGTTTAGCACAGGACAGGGACGGTTGGACTCCATGAGCTTAAAGAGCTTTTCCAGCCTTGTGATTCTGTGATTGTGTGAAACAGCTAGATCTCTTTTATTTAGATACCCACATTTATAGTTGCATCCCTTGAACTACCATGGCTGCCTCAAAGGAGTTCGATCGTGTTCAAAGAGAACTACCATGACAGGCTCAAATGAAAGAGCATTTTATTCAAGCAACAGACACACAGATTCTTTGGGTTGCCAGTGATAAATTCACTGTCTGCAAAACATTAGTAAATACTAAAGGTCTTAACTACCAACGTGTTAAAATATGTACAGTAACACTGTAGAGAGTTCTAGGTTTCCCAGTGGAGGCACTTGGCATGACTAAGTGTTCAAATCTTATCCAAAGGTGTCCCAGTGGGGGGGAAGAGAGGCTCAGCTGGTCCCAGGGATCAGGGTGCAGCACAAGGGTTGTCTTCCCTGACATGGTGGAATCTCCCCTAACACATCTTGGATTTTGGGCTATTTTTATGTCATTTCTTACCTTTAAAGTGGAGCTTGAGGGACTCTAGTCACACATACCTTTATTATTATTGGTGTAAAATTCTCTTGCCTCATGTTTAAAGGTACAGATTAACAAAATTTAGAGCTCATGTTCAGTGGGGGGGAGGGGGGTGGTTGCACCTTGGAGTTGGGTAGCTGTAAGGATCATCTGGCTCAGAGTTCCACAAAACAGGTTTCTGCAATGTCTCACTCATCAGGCGACTCATGGGGGGTTGTACAGTGTCTCAGCCTTGGATTGCCTCGAGGCCCCATCTCAGCAGAGGCAGCCCATGGGGAGATGTGTAGATAGCTCAGACTTGAGGTGTCCTGCAAACAGAACAGTGCTGCATAATTCAACACACTGAAACCTGGGTTGAGCCTTGAATTCCCTCAGTGAACGATATGCCCTGAGTCCCAGTCAAGACACTATTCAGCTGCCTGGCAGTAGGATAAAGTCATGCCAGGGGCCTCCATTTGGCTTCAATGGACCCAGACAATGCAAAGGTAGGCAACAGATAGGGCGTGAGATAAGGGGGAACACTGCTGATGACAAACCTGGAAGGTGGCATTGTCCACTCTGGGCACAGTCCTGCCCACTGTCAGGTACATCAGGCATAAAATCAAATAAACCCCATTGGACTGAGTCTGAGAGAAGGAGCCACTTCTTCATCTCTATGAGGGATCCTGGGGTGTATCAGGAGGAGTGTGGCCAGCAGGTCAAAGGAGGTGATCCTCCCCCTCTGCTCTGCCCTGGTCAGGCCCCACCTGGGGTATTGTGCCCAGTTCTGGGCTCCCTGGGATAAAAAGGACAGGGATCTCCTGGAGAGAGTCCAGAGAAGGGCTACGAAGATGATTAAGAGCCTGGAGCATTTCCCCTATGAGAAGAGGCTGAATAAGCTGGGGCTGTTCAGCCTTGAGAAGAGAAGACTAAGGGGGGACCTAATTAAAGTCTATAATTATCTTAAGCATGGAATGCAGGGGGAAGCAGCCAGCCCCTTTTCAGTGGTCTGTGGAGACAGGAGAAGGGGCAATGGCTGCAAGTTGGAGCACAGGATGTTCCACACCAACATGGGGAAGAACTTTTCCCCAGTGAGGGTGGCAGAGCCCTGGGACAGGCTGCCCAGGGGATGTGGAGTCTCCATCTCTGGAGAGATTCCAGCCCCGTCTGGATGCCTGTCTGTGCAATATGAGCTGGGGAGCTGCTTTGGCAGGGGGGTTGGACCTGATGAACTCTCGAGGTCCCTTCCAACCCCTGTGATTCTGTGATTCTGAGACCCTTCCCCTTTGTCCAGGATGCTGGGAACGTACTGAGAGCCCCTACCTGGAGAGCTGGGTAAGGGAATATTTGCTGTGCTTTAAGCTTGGAGTCTCGGGTGATTGACTCATACAGGTGTAGTATTTAGTGTGCGTGTGATAGTGTGTTCTGTGAATCTGCTGTGGTTGGGGTATTGATCCTTGTGAATTGCCTGCGGGTGATAACAGTGAGTGATGTGACTCTGCTGCAGGCAGTAACCCTGCATGCCCTGACTGTAGTGTTGGCAGTAGTGTATTTTGTGACTCAGTTGTGGTTGTGGTAAGTGTAGTTGTACTTCTAAACAGCAATAGCACATTTCTCCCTCGTATCTGTGAAACCCGCAGCAGTGACTTATTGAATCTGCACTTGGGTTTAAAATTATTATTATTTTTTATTTTTAAAACCCTGCACTTGTGGTGATTTGTCCCTGGCTGGAGGCCAGACACCCACCAAAGCCGCTTTATCACTCCCCTTTTCAGCTGGACAGGGGAGAAAACAGATATTGAGAGGCTCGGGAGTGGAGATAAGGACAGAGAGAGATCATTTCACAATCAGCATCATGGCAGAACAGACTCAACACTGAATAAAGGACAGAAAACTCTCTAGTTGATGTCACTGCCCTGCACCTCCAGTGACACCAGAGACCGGTGACGAGAAGTGAGTCCAGATAGCCCCACCCCTCCTTTCTCAGTGTTAGAAATGCCAATGGTCCTAAGAAAGGACTCGAGGTACACACGTTAGTGAAGCAGGAATTTATTATACATTCTTGCAAGAGCAGGTGACCTAACAAAGTAGGCATCCCTTCGGTGAGATTTTATAGCATTTTTCTACTGTATCTCCATCCAAAATCATTAGGTTAAGTCATACACCTGTACATATTCATCACTTGTCCTGCTTCGTATTAAAATGAGTTCCAAGAGGTGGTTTCCATAAACTCCTGTCTCATGGTGGTGGTCGTCGGGGATCTCAGTGATAAAGGCTCAAAGTCTTCATCAGGTTGAACTTTTCACCTCCTTCCCCTAGCACATGCGTAGTTGTGATTGTTCCAGGTGGGCAACTATAATTGGGATGCTTCCTTCTTATCAGTCTTTGGTCTGCTTTAAGTTATTCCAAGAACACTAATCACTCAGGACTAACTACACTAGAAACACTAGAGTTGTTCAAATGAGACATCGTTTATGTGAGGTCACCCTGACATAACCACTGTGGCACCTCAAACCATCCTGTTAGCAAGCCCTCCTTAACCCTTTACAAGCATCTTATTAGCAAGCCCCCCTTTGTCACAAATAGCAGTAATAGCAAGAGGTGCAATACTTCAGCAATGGTGAGACATATGTCCACTGGTACAGGCATTCACTGTGGGACACAGTTCTTCACACCACCCCATGGCTCAACATTGCCATCTTACAGATGGTGCTCCGTGATGGATAGAGGATAAAGCAAGGAGGAAGGAAAAGAAAAGTGTGTGCACAACAGTCCAATAGCTACAATCAAAACCTTCAAACAATTGACATTTGCAATAATCAATAATAACTGTTAACATTTGATGAACACTAATTAAACAACGTATGTATCACAAGAACACGTGAAGTCAAAGTTTCCCTCCCCTGTTTCCCTGTGGATTAAGTTTTTCAAAGTTTACGAGCTCAACTTAGGTGCTTTCATGTCTGTCAGGGTACCAAGTTATAAATATTCCTTTTGTCCGGGACAAATGTTTGGTGTCTGAATAGTGGGGCTTAATTAGGACCTAAAGTTTGTTGAAGGAATCCAGAGCCCCCATCCAGGCTTCAGCTTTAATTATGCAGCAGCACCTTTCCTGTGAGCTATCTCCACTGGAACGGGACCCCAAAGCAATTAAAAATTGAGTCAAGCCACCCCCCCCCCCCCCATAAATCACCTGATAACCTGAACATGGCAGAAACCTGTTTGTGCAGCCAGATAACTCTTACATTCCACCTCATTATCTGAGTCACAATTCAACCACTTATATAGTTGTCTGATGTATGGATATAAATTTCATCTGCATCTGTTAATGGGGCAGTGTGTTCTAATTGGGAGATCGGTTGTGCCATAATTCTTTTAGCACAATTAACAGCAAAACTTCCTTATCTGCCTAAATTCCTCTACAAAGGATTTATGATGAGGCAGCCTGAGTCCTTCACCTTTCAAGTCATCAATACAATAACCCTTTTCAATTTGCAAAGGCAATATTTCCCAGTGTTTTCCACATCAGTAGACTTCACTTTAGTCAGGATTTTGCTCCCTTCTTCACCCCAGGGACAGGGAGAACGGGGTTTTTGGTCATTTCCTCACAAGTTGTTTTCCTTCTTATGATGGGGGGAGCATTCCTCACATCCTTCCCCTGCTGCACCGTGGGTTCCCACCCACGGGAGACAGTCCTCAATGAACTTCTCCAACGTGAGTCCTTCCTATCAGGGACTCATCTCCTCACCACTTGCCTCAGCCCAGCTCCTTCCATGGGGTGCTGACCTTCAGGCCCAGACTGCTTCGGCCCGGTCACCCCACAGAGTCACAAGTCCCCCAGCAAACCTGCTGCAGCACAGGCTGGTCTCTCCACTGGATGTAGATGGAATCTCTGCTCCCCATCATCATCCATGGGCTGTGGAGGTACAGCCTGCTTCACCATGGGCTTCTCCATGGGCTGCAGGAGGATCTCTGGCACCTGGAGCACGCCGTGCTTACTTGTAGTTGCTTTGGTTTACATCTGCTCTCATGGTGTGCTGTTATGGAGCCTAATCTGGAGGCAATCCCTGAGGATATTCTCCTGCAAGGGAGAGGAGCAGGTTCATGATCGCTTTTCCAAGAGAAACCTTTCTGAACAAGTTCTCCTGTCAGTTTTGATTTGCTACATCTGTTTATGTCACACTTGTGCTGCAAAGATAGCTGTTGTTTTGAAGTTCAAGTGCTTGTACTGGAATGTCTCCATAATTTATTAACTAGATATCAACTTAAATATCAGCGTATTTTGAGTGCTGATAATTTTTTATCACTATTTAAATCCAATAAAAAACCAATCTTTGTAACAGAAGTTGCCACCTGTGAGCCAGATGAAAGATAAATATAAGGAGTGTATTTCAAGAAGATCCTTGGTTAGGGTTTGAACAGATATCCTCCATTTCTCTTGGAAAAAAAGACAAAACAAGCTGTTTAAAGGCAAATAAGAGATACTGCAGAGGTAATGCTAAGTTAGGCACTGTCATACAAGAGGAAGAATAAGAGGAATTGGAGCATCAGGTTGCTGCTTGGCCTAATTAAGGTTCTGGATTTGATTTGCTTAGGCAGGATGCTTTTTGCACCTCAGAAAATTTAAAAACGCTGCCTTCGAATTGTTGGGATGCCTGAGCAGGAAGTGTGGTGGGGTAGTTCTTTGGTGGAAAGAACTGCAGTGTTCTCCAGCCACAAGACCTTGCTGAGCAGGTCCTTGCACAAGGGCTGCAGCTGACTGCAGAGTTTCCAGGTGCTCAGGGAGGAAAGGGGCAGGAAACATCTTGCTGAGGGGACGAAGCTATAACAGAGTCGGTAGCAGTGCCATTAAGTATGCAGATCAGCAGTGATGAAAGAGTGTCTGTGTGTGTTTATGCTACGGAAGGCAGGAAAACAGATCCCATTTTATTGCTAACCACGGTTCCCTTTCTTTCTGAGTTATGCTTCTTTCATGTTAATTAGACCAAAAGCTCATTAGGGGAAGGGACTGTGATTCATCTGGTACATATAAGGCTTAGGGCTGTGAGCCTTGGTCTAGGCGTGGGAGTGGAAGAAGGATACGTGTCTTGGTGTGTGTTATTTTTATTTTACAGCTAACAAAGTTCAATAATTCATCCACCTGTCAGCCTGATTTTCCCTTTAATGAATGCTGACATTAGTTTTCTTCCCTGCTTTCCTCTTTTAGGGCCTAGTGTTTTCTCTCTAGATTATCCCTGGGACACATTTCAATCTCTAGGTATCTTTCCTGCTATAGGATTGCTTCCTGCTTTTCCCTTTCACTTTTCCCCTCTGTTCATTCCTGAGGCAGCATCTCCTGTGCGACTTTTCTCCTCTGCCATCCCTGTATTTCTGTATTTTATTTAACTTCACTTTTCATCTTCATCTCTTCCCTTTCCTCCTGCTTCAGCTCTATAGTCTGTCTGGCCCTTACACATCTGCTGCCACTCTTCATCTTACCATATGCTGTTTCTGGACTAGATCCAAACAAAGTTACTGCGGTGCTCCAGCAGTGAGAGCTGCAGCACTTAACTTCTGCAAGACTGATACAGGGTGGTGAGAGGGGCCCTTTGTTAAACCCAGGAGAGTAGATTAACTTCCCGGGAAGGACCCAGACCTTCTAAAATATTGAGCTGCCTGCAGCAAGGTAGTGAGGAAGGAGGGACATAGGGAGGGGTAGAAACTCAGACACAGCATTTGTATTAAAATTTATTCTGGAATTTCATATTTGTTGTTTTGGAATTTTGTGTACATGCTTTGGAAGCACAGCAGAGCTCAATCTTTGCTTTTACTCAGCTTTAGCATTTTTTTCCCCACCTGTTTAATTGCCTTTTTGCAGCACAACTCACTTGGCTCCACCACAGTCCCCTCCTAAGATGCTGGGACTCGCAGCTCTCCCCCCTTCACAGGAATAAAGCTCCATTTACTCTTTGCTGTGAGATGGGGTTTGTATATTGCTCCTTTTTGGTTTCATCTGTGTATGAGATAATTCAAGACCTGTTGGGCCAGATGAGTAAGTCCAAACCAGCTATGTAGAGAAGGAGGTCTGGCTCCCACTCCAAGAACGTCTCAGGTAGTATATATAGGCAGGGGGGTTGGAACTTGATGGTTTTTAAGGTCTCCTCCAACCCTAACCATTCTATGGTTCTATAGAGATAAAAAGATCGTTGGTTTAGGCTGGGAAGGAGAATGGTTTATGACATGAGCAGGCAGGAAGGACCATGTGGCACACTGCACTGGCACACATGACTTTTCGTCCTGCCCCCAGCCCCTGCTCCATGTGTCAGAAGAGCAGAAGTTTCAAAATAAACCCCTCAGTTTACACATTACCCTTTCTGCAACAGGCAGTGATGCTCACAGCGTCACTCCTGTACTGAAGTCTGAATCCAAACGGGATACATCCATCTTTGGCAAGAAACAACTGCAGTCAGCTGTTCGTGGTCCCTTCATCCATTTGATTACAGAGTCAGGTATGTCACCCCTCACCAACAACAAAGTGTGCAACGGGCATTGGTATTCAGGAACCATCTGTGCCACCAGCGAAGCTTCAGCAGAGGGCACCCAAATTACCACGAGCTGGAGTCCTGGTTTCTTTTATGTAGAACAGGGTAGGTCATATTGATACCAAACACACACATACCAAACACACACACACACACACATGTACTGTTCCCCACAGGACCAGACAAAGAGCCAAAGATTTAAATTATTTACAAAATCAGCAATTCTTTATTCTGTCCCTAAAGATTTGAGGGGATGTGGGAACGCACTAGCCAACTGTGTGACAGCCATGCCTCCTACACCTCTGAGACAGGCACTGTTCAAACACTCCAAGGAAGCTCCCATTCCTCCTGTTGAAGGTCAGGGATGGCAAACATCAACTCAAGTCGTCCTCGGAGAGGTCTGCTACAAATTGGTTAATTTCTATTAAGCTTTATAAAACTTTGGTACATGTTGTGACAAAGTGTGTTATCAGTTTGGGCTTTTTTTTTAGTGAAAGCAACATTTTAGATGGTGCTTAAAGACCTGGGTGTTTTGTAAGCAGAATCTCAGTACAGCAGTATATCCTCTTGAGACGTATTCTCTTTAAAAATGTTTTTAATCTTCCAGTATTCTGCTATAAATAATTTTTAAACATTTATGATTTTCAAATGAGCAAAGCCCCTGCCTGTTGACTGCAGAGTTACACTGCTGTGTTACTGGCTGGAGTTTAAAAACCAACCAGTTACTGACTGCCCAGCTTCCACCACTTGCTCTTTGAAGTGTCAGAAGCTGTAGAGTTTTTTCTTAATGTTGTAAGTTAAAATTCAGTCTCTCTGACAGCAACAGAAAATACATCTAGTGTATTACAAAATACACTTTCAGCGTGATGCTGTTCCATAGCCAAAGTTTCTAAAGGTATGGTAGCGTGTAGGTAGTATATCTGCAGGACTAATCCTTCCCCTTAAGTGGCTTGGGTTGCAGAGTGGTATGCCCTGGAGAGTCTGGATTGATGGGTTTTAATTGCCAGTTGTGAACTAGTCAGTTGGCCTGCAGAGAAGCTTAAATCTCCACTCTCAACAACTTCTGTTAGTAGAGTCTACCAGGCATCGTGGTCCTTGCCAAACAACAGTTTCAGGTGTCACCTCATTACCTGATGCTAGAAATGAAAGCAGAACAAAAAGGCAGTGGCTAAAAATTGTGAAGGTCTAAATTCTGTGTGGACATTGAAGATCGTTTAATTAAAACTAAATAAGAAATTTATTTCTATATGAAACCAAGTGGGAGCTGAACCCTCGAAACACTGGAATCTAAACTCACCAGCCTTGGTGACTATCAAGCAGGTATTCTTTGTTGCAGCACTGGGCACACAGGGGATCACTCATCTGAATGTGTGCACCCATTAAAGCCAAATTTCTCATATTTATACAGATTAACCATACATATCCACTATAATTTCTAAGACAAGGCAGGGTTATGCAAGTTATTTACAGGAAGTCATTTACATTAATTCCTCCCAGGTAGAGCATGCTCAGGGAGAGTTAGGGAGTCTTCTGGTGGTCTTGAGGCACGAAGGCTGGATGTCTTCCTCTGCCTCAGAATGTGGTCTTCACAGTTTCCTCCAGTCTCAGAACCACATTCCTGCACAAACTAGTTAGGAACCCCTTTTAGCTGACAAAAAAAGTTATGCTCTGTCTCTTAATTGCTTGTTGGTCTCATTATTTATTACTCCCCTATCTTCACTTTCTTTGTCTTCAAGGCTGTTCCACTGTTAGGGTTAAATTTTGTAGCTGCTCTCATGAAACAGTTCAAACAGCTGTAGCCGTACTCCACTCACATCCAGACCACACAAATACTTTCTATTCACCTTATATTAAGGATCAATCCATCCAGTACCATTATGTATCATTGAATTGGGATCATTGACTGTTGTTTCTGGAATCATAGAATCATAGAATGGCATGGGCTGGAAGGGACCCCAAGGATCACAAAGCTTCAAGCCCCCTGCCACAGGCAGGGACACCAACCTCCAGGCCTGGAGCTACACAAGGCTGCCCAGGGCCCCAGCCAACCTGGCCTTGAACACCTTCAGGGACGGGGCATCCACCATCTCTCTGGGCAGCCTGTTCCAGCCCCTCACCACTCTTTCTGTAAAAAACTTACCCCTAATATCTAATCTAAACCTTCCTTCCTTTAGTTTTAATCCATTCCCCTTGTCCTGCCAGTGTCTAACCTTTTAAAAAGCTGATTCCCCTCCTGTTTCTCTGCTCCCTTCAGGGACGGGGAGGCTGCAGTGAGGTCCCCCTGCAGCCTTCTCTTCTCCAGGCTGAACCAGCCCAGCTCCCTCAGCCTCTCTTCGTACGGGAGCTGCTCCAGCCCTCTGATCATCTTCGTGGCTCCTCTGACCCCTCTCCAACAGTCCCACATCTTTCTTGTCCTGGGGCCCCAGCTCTGGACACAGGACTCCAGATGGGGCCTCCCAAGGGCAGAGCAGAGAGGGACAATCCCCTCCCTGTCCCTGCTGCCACCCCTCTGCTGATGGAGCCCAGGATCCTATTGCCCTTCCAAGCTGCAAGAGCCACTGTTGCTCATGTGAAGTTTCTCACCCACCATGACACTCAGGTCCTTCTCATCAGGGCTGCTCTCCAGGAGCTCTTCTCCCAGGCTATATCTATGTCTGGGATTCTTCCAGCCCAAGTGCAGCACCTGAAACTTTGCAGCGTTGAACTAATGAAATTAAAATGTATGTCATTATTAAGATATTAAATATGTTTTCATAGTCATCAAACTAATATTAGCTAGTCTTGCATACCACCTACAGTATTATCAGGTAATAAGCTACAGCTTTTGGCTTATTGTGATGTAAAGTGTTTTGTAAGAATGTGTTTATTCTGAGCATGTCACTGGATATCTGCTGCTGACTTGTGCTGTGGAAAATGGTGATAGAGTTACTTGCAAGATTTGTGTTTCATCTTCGTGAATAATGGGGCAGCACCATTTTAAAGGACCTTCGTTAACTGAAATTTGAACAAGTGAAAAGCTCTGCATGTAACAACTAGACTAATTTTTTAAAACCAAACATTTTATTTTGCCATATGAAAATTCAGGCTCTTGCTCTCATGGGACAAGACTTAACTAAGTGTGAATTGTAAAGAGTCCACAAAGGAGGAGAAAAGAAATTAGGGTGTCTCACAAAGTTGCTGCTTCTCCCTCCAAAGGGATAGTAAACAAAAGAAAGGCTTTTAAGTGAAGTAGCTGGTATTTACAGCTTCTTCTACCAAAAAAGAAGAAAATAAAGAAAAGGCAGAGGCAAAAAAGCTGGATACTGAATCTCTTGAGTTCCTGAGATACAACCAGTCAACAAAAGACACTAATTGATACAGTGTTAGTTGTAGATACTTAAGTGAAACAAGAACAAATCCTAAACAAAGTTATAGTATTTCTGTCCTATAAGACAAAGGAGACAAGCATCAAAGACTTCAGAAGTGTTCTTGAAATACACATAGCTTGTATTCCTTTTCCTCAGAGGAATAAAGACCTTCAGGAAGATTTGGTTTAGATGTGACATTCTTTGGCATATTGTTTCTCCCTTCCCTTCCCTTCCCTTCCCTTCCCTTCCCTTCCCTTCCCTTCCCTTCCCTTCCCTTCCCTTCCCTTCCCTTCCCTTCCCTTCCCTTCCCTTCCCTTCCCTTCCCTTCCCTTCCCTTCCCTTCCCTTCCCTTCCCTTCCCTTCCCTTCCCTTCCCTTCCCTTCCCTTCCCTTCCCTTCCCTTCCCTTCCCTTCCCTTCCCTTCCCTTCCCTTCCCTTCCCTTCCCTTCCCTTCCCTTCCCTTCCCTTCCCTTCCCTTCCCTTCCCTTCCCTTCCCTTCCCTTCCCTTCCCTTCCCTTCCCTTCCCTTCCCTTCCCTTCCCTTCCCTTCCCTTCCCTTCCCTTCCCTTCCCTTCCCTTCCCTTCCCTTCCCTTCCCTTCCCTTCCCTTCCCTTCCCTTCCCTTCCCTTCCCTTCCCTTCCCTTCCCTTCCCTTCCCTTTTAAATGAAAATTCCTTTTTAAATGAAGGGAAAAAGTTCAAAAAAAAGTGTTGAAATTGTGAGAAATACATTTTTAAAAATGCTTTAGGATTCTATGGCAGAGATATTTGAGTTTTTTCACCTATTGAAGAACCTTATTTCCAGTAGTTATGTGTATATGTGTATGAGTTGTCATTTGTATAGGGAAAAAATGTATCTGCTAATATCTAAGATAGAAAATTTTGAAGAAAATTGTGTAATACTGAACTGGTGGCCTATTGGTTGGATCAAAAGAGTTAGATTAAAAATCTGCTCAAGTTTCCAGCTTAAGAGGCAAAGAGAGTTAGGAAAATATATGAAACTTTAAAATGTATTTTTTGACATTTCATAATTAATCTGGTGGGGAAGAGGATTAACTTCTCATCTCGTATGCTGTTGCCGTGAAAGTTAGAAATGCTCTACCAAATCTCTCCCCCACTACTACTTCTATTAAAATTACTCAAAATGATACAAAAAAAAAATGATTCTAAAACCCTGTCTCATATGCTATTCAATGTTACATGGGCTGGGAATTATTTTGTCATGGGCAGCTGTGAACCTGAAGGAGTACTGTCTGCTCCTCCAAAGCCTCTGGTGGACTGAGAGGCTGGAGACTCCTCTGTTGTCAGCAGAAGAGTGCACTAAGGAAGGAGATTTTTCCTCTGGAAACCTGAGCTTTCTGTCCCTCATTCCAGAACGTGAGGAAATACCAGAGGCATGGTCAGTTGAAGCCAGATGAGAAGCAAAGTTTGTGCAAGGCAGGAAAGTACACTGCAAATTAGGCAAAACTACTAAGAAATGGGAAAAAAATTGTGAAATGCAACTGACTTGAGGGAAGACAAAGTGCTAGCTTCATGAAATAAAGGCTAAATTAATACATAATAATTAGAAAAAAAAACCCCAATCATCAAAAACTTTCCCTTGGAAGGGACCACTAGCAGCTATTGAGTCCAACCTCTTCCCTTCAGCGGTAGATCAAGATGCTCAGGGCTGTGTCCAGCTTTTAATATGTCCACCCTGGGCAACCTCTTGCAGTGCTGAACCACTCACAAGGGGAAGAGTTTTTTTCCTGTAGGTACAACCCAAATTCCTTCTGCTGTAACTTGTGGCTGTTGCCTCTTGGCCTTTTTCTGTGTACTTCTGGGAAGGATCCTTCTCTGAACCTTGCTTTTGGCTGTGGAAGACTGCAGCTAGATGTGCCTCAAAGCTTATCTTATCCAGGCAAAACAACTCCAGTTCCTTTGGGTTTTATTCATGGTCACTGTGCTCCAGCTCACTGTCTTTGTGGCACCCCCTCCTCCAGACTTTCTCCAACATGTGGGTCTCTGTCTTGTATTGATGCAATATTTCAGATGCAACCTGATCAACCCATCCCTCCACTGTGTTAAGACAACCCAACTCTTGGTTCACCTCAACCTCAGGTTCTTTTCAAATCACTTCATGGCCAGTAGTTAAAATTTTTTGTTGCTTTAAAAATGTAGAATGAAGCTCTTTGACCTTGTTAAAGTCAAGTTCTTCAATCCAAATCGCTGCAGTTTCCAGCACTGGCTAGTTAAAATCAGTTCACAGTGCACTCAGTTTTATCTGACTTGTCATAAACGTGATGTTGTAAAATCAAAGAAGACTCAGACACATAGTGGTGAGGTATAGAAGCAAGGATTTGTGAGACACTTGGGGTCTTCTGTGTGAAGGTTGCAGGCATAATATATTGCTTTGCAAGTGTTTTTTACTCCTGATAGTATGGATCAGGTAAAAGGTGCTTCTTTCATAACATGAAGTCTGTGTTGGCTGACTTCTGCAAGTAGCTACTTTTGCAATGCAGACAAACAGCACCTGAGAAAATACTGATTAGTTCACTGGCTGCACAGAGTTGTGCAAGAGGTAACTCATCCTGGACTTAAGGAAGGGTTTGGGGCCACAACCAGTAGAAGAGCTTGTAAGGTGGGAATTAATAGCATTATGTAGTGTTACAGCCTTTGACCCGTACCTGTGAAGGATGTTACCTGCACCATCCTGCATATGACATGATGAGGTTCAGAGTCACAGTTGGAAGGGACCCACAAGCAACACTGATCCCAAGTCCCTGCCCTGCACAGGACTACCTAAGATGAAACCCCATGACCAAGAGCATCATCCAGACGCTCCTTGAAAATACATTGATATTGCTGACAAGACAGGGGGTCACAGCTGTTGAAGTCCTGTTCCTCTAGCAGGTTTGGGACAGCAGAGCTCTGAAAATTTCTCATTGGTTCCTTCCACAATACCCTTCATTCCTGTGTCTGATCAAGGGTTTGTTCTCTTGCAACACAGGGACAGAACAAGTTTGGACTTGTCATGGGTAGAAGCTTCTGTTTGGAGTACAGTGTGGATTTAGCCTTTAACTACTCACATCTTCCCCCAAATGTAGGCAAATGTAGGCTGTTACATAGCTGGTACACTGATTCTACATAATATCCTGCTTTCTGAAAGTTGAATTGTCTTGCCTCCACTGTGGAAGCACATGATTGTGCTTTGGATTAATTTTACCAACTTCAAATCACTTAACCAGCTACCAATGGGTGGTTAATAGCCAAACTATTGACTTGCTTTAAAGTCAATGGAGAAAGATGTATTTTAATTCAGTCTTAAGACCAAGAGCTGCAGTACATCACTTCCTGCTGAGAGATTCCTGCTTCTACCTGCTGATGGTGTTGGGTGCCTATGGCAGGTAACTCGGGCTGCATCTGGGTGCTCTGAGTCCTTCTCTGAGATGATGTCTGCTCTCCAAAAGACTGGGGAAAGCAGCTATGGGAAGCTCCTTGGTCAAGAAGTTGGCTGGAGGAGTAACTGAAGTTGGTTCCCAGCATGAGAAAGGTGTTGAAATGCCAAGATGCAATGACCTCAGCATGTCCAAGAGGAAGCATATTCCCCAGGGCAGTTTTCCTGACCGCCTCTATTTATCAGCTCATTAAAAGGGACAAAATCTAGCTCCTTGCCCATATGTAGAACCCCTGTAGCACCTGTGACAGGGTGGGCTCCCACTCCACCCATAATCCAGCTCTTTGCAAGAGCAAACTTGCACAAAAATACGTTATTTAGTTGTATTGGTTGGCGGTACTGCAGCTTCCCATGTGCAGAATAGCCCACGTATGTGTCACTCTCACATTTCCACTATAATATTCTTTCATATGGTAGTTGGAAATAACTAGAACATTGTCTGAGGGCGTTTCTCTTTCTGCTGCTGTTCTTGGATATTTCACATCTCAAGCCCTTGATGCATCATTTAAAACATACACCAACTGCTTTTGGGTAAGCTCCTGGGTTTAAAAGTAAATTACAGTAAATCACAAATAATTGGTATTCAGCACTCAAATAGCAATTTCACACTATGGCTTATCCCTGTGACACTTCTCCCTAAGGGTCTTGAGTACCTCAGAATATTTATCCCATCAAGTTAATGCAAACTATTTAAAATTACTCCATTTGTAGCTATTATTAAGTGTTGTGACATGCTATGATTTTTCTTTGCTTTTTTTTTTCTTTGCTTTTTATTTTTTTCCTTCTTTTTAATGTTTCCCATGGGAACTAAATAGTCAGAAGTCCCTTCGAGCTTAAGAAAGGGTGGATTTTAATGAACTGCCCTGAGAATGGCTGTTTGTGCTCAAGTGGATTTAATAGGTTTCAACAGAAACCCCACAACGGCCTGAAACAATGAGGTGTTTGAGTCTGGATGGATTTTACAGTATCGTACATGAATGTGATTTTAAAATTCATGCAGGAACTTTCCCATACCATGTTTGTGCATACTTCATGCATATTTTAGTATTGCATCTTTTTGCTTCAGTGTGGTTTTTTTGTTTCCTGGTGGAGCTGAGGCACTTTCTGGACCCATAGGTACCGTTGATTGCTACTGGCGTAGTAATAAACAGTGGAATAATGAAGATTCATACAGTTCCTGAATTTGGGACGTGGTCTTCATAAGCACTGTGATGGCAAATGAGCACACGCCTTGGCTAACATCGTAATTCCTTTGTGTTGTCGCTGCTGTTGGTTTTGGAGGGGTTTTATAAAGAGTTTGTTTCACAGAATCACAGAATCACAAGGTTGGAAAAGACCTTTAGAGATCATCAAGTCCAACCATTCCCGTCCTAAGCTAAACCATATCCCGAAGTACCTCATCTACCCCTTTTTAAAACACATCCAGGGAAGGTGACACAACCACATTCAGATCTGAAACTCAGCAGGTCACCATTGTTTTCTGGGAAGATAAGTGTGAAGAGCATCTGCCCACATCCGCCAACTTGCCTGTCTACAGACAACCTCATCCCATCCCCAAACTTGAGCCTTAACTTTTTTTTTTTGGCTAAAATCACTGTTCCTTTGGATTCATTTGGACCACAAAGCCTGAACGCTATCAGTCTGCTGAGGTTTCCATAGACTGCTACTTATTCCATGGTTTTTATCTTCCTGGTGCATCGCCTAACACAAGGTTACACGTGCAGAGTATCTTCTCAATGGTTACTAGCACAATTTCTTTGCCATTTTGCTTCTCTTCTCTGACCAACCTATACCACCTAGGGATTTGTTTACGGGAAAACATTTTTTACATACTCTTTATTCTTTTTTATTTTTTTCCTTTCACCTGCATTAGACAATGGTGCATGTCTCCTTCACTGTGCTACATTCTGCACCTCTTCATGTTTCTGTAGATTACAGCAGAACGGCCTCCTCACCGAGCTGAACAGTGACACAGCGTGTCAGCAGGATTATTTTGCACGGGGCTAAGCATCCCTATTAAAAGCGGGTGATTTATATATTTAAAATAATAAAAAAAAAGAAGTCATTGTCCCCTTATTTCTCTTCCCCTGTGCTTCGTCCCCCTCTCAGGTCGTCATTACTCTTGGTAAACAAAGGACGGTTCACCGCGGCGAGAGCTTTGGGCGAGCGGCCGTGCTTTCTGACAGCTCTGAAGATGAAAGGTCCCCACTGGCATTTACTGTAGCTGCGCTTGATCGAGCCCTGTGACTGTTTTCCCTTTGCCTCTCCGCGGGACCGTGGCTGCGTACCTCGTGTCTCCAGCCTGCATCACCAGGGAGCTCTGGCTCCTTTCCAGCATCTTCAGCGCTTGTATAATGTTCCGCGGCAGGAGTTCGTCTTTTATCTGCAGCTCAGGCACTTTCTTCTTGCTGCCCTACAAGATTATCTCCCACAACTGGCGACAGACTTCGAATCTCTTTGCCTCAGATTAAAGTCTGCAGAGGGATTTGTTTTGAAATGTGCCTGCCTGCTCCGTTGCAATGACTCTCATGCTCTTTACATGCAGGAGAAACGGGTTGAGAGGAGGGTTGCAGAATGTCTGGTGGTAAAGGTGGTGGCCATCCCCAATGGTTTTCACATTGAATTAATATTCTGTTTTCTGAAATCCATGCTAATGCTATAGACAAACCATGTTTATAAAAAGTGACCTGGGAATAGCCTGGGTTTTCTTGTTTTTCAGTACTTTTTTTATAGTGACTTGTGGATAGGGTGATGGTGGGCACGACTGGACATCAATACCTTAACATTGCCATTAAGAGGTTCATCCTAGACATCACCATCCTGTAGCCTGGTCAGCAAGTGTTTATTTACATAGAATATGAGAGATTAAACCCGCCAAACTAGATTGATTTGTTAAAACCTGCAGTTCTTACTTAGAAGTGATGTGATGTTTTCCATGCTGTGACGAGAGAAGGTTTTCTTTTCTGAGTTGGCACCAAACAGTGGTAGAACCTGGCTGGATATTTTGTGTTTGCTCTTTAGATTTTTTAGGTTTATTTCTCAAGGTTACATCCAAATTTTTAGATGTGTAAATTTGTGTCCTCTTAATTATTCAAGTACTGAAAAATGTAAGATATTTAATATTTTAAGAAGACTTTTACTATTAGGCAACTAATAGTCCAACTTTGCTTTCTGACATTGAAATTGGGAATAGTATCGAAGAATAAACGTGTAGCTGTGTGCAGAAACTGACAACTAACACTCAGCCTCATACAAGGACAGGGATTGGGTAGCCAAAACATAAAAATAAAACCTGTTTTTAAAAATCTATGATTCATTTGCACTGTTGCTCCTTCAAGTTTTGAAAAGAAGCCATGGATAGTAGTTTCAGCAAGTGAATTTTATGGTGAGAAGGTACAAGAAAACACAATACCTTGATCTCATCTCATATTTTCTCCCAGTTTTGAGTATGGCGGGACTATGCATAGAGTTAGGGACATAAGTGAATCAGCTCCCCCTTTGTTAATGTTTGCAATTCAAAACTCTTTTGTATACGACTTCTAATACTCCTGTGGACAGCAGTACTTTATGCTTACGCCTGGTTCATCTGTGAAAGAAGATGCGAGCTTCCGCTAGCTCAGACATGCCTGCTGATGTTCCTGGTCTTTGAAACTCAGCCTGCTCCACGACAAGTTGCTTTGTATTCCACATAAGTTTCCTTTCAGCAGCAAGGACAAGGCGTCATTTTGACACCTGTACCTGGGAGCGTGATTAAATGTCTCTTTTATCCAGCGATAAAGCGGATCTTCCAGCTGAGACAAGCTTTGCCCAAGTGCTGACTCAGCCCAGTGGGAGTTCTGTGTGGGAGATCAGGTGGAGGACTCGCTTCCTGGCCTGAATCTGTGTGACACAGAGTACAACCAGGCACAGACACGGCGTCAGCCCTGTGCATCACGCAGACTGAGCCACCAGTAACCGACTCCACTCCTGCATTCAGCTGTGACACCGAGATCACTGATCAGCACTATGCAGGTGTATTTGCAAGAACATCACTTTTTTTAAAAGAATTTGAAATCCCTTAGAGACCTCTAAGTGTTCATTATCTCTTCCTGACTCATCATTCACAACAGGCTTTCAGAAGATCAGACCTACAAGGAAACTTTTAGTTCCTTCTTGAGTCTGATTGTACTATAGTTTGAGATCAATGATGTGATCTGGCTCCGAACTCTTTCAGTAAATAAACCTGGGGGGGAAACAAATAAATAAATAAATAAATAGATACCTCGCTATAATTAGGTTTTCCCTTAGCCATAACATTGACTGCAGGATTAGGGCTCAATCTAGGAATTTGTTGAGTACTTATGCAAGTTGCTGAGCACTCTGAGCTCCCACAGATGTCAGCTGGATTTGAATACTGATGGCTGAATTAAGTGCCACAAGAATATTAAAAGTAGGGTTTATAAATCACTCCTTTCCCTTATTACAGATAGTGGTTATTGCCACTTATCATACCGAGTATTCTTTGTTTAACCCAAAATTGCCAACAGAGAGCACCTATCTCATGAAAGGCCCTGTAAACCACCCACGCGACTCCTTTTCCACAGAAGAACAAAGGAATTAGGTTCCTTAATTTTAGGAATGAAAGCCCCTTCTCTCAAAATTGATGGAGGAGAGACACTTTTGCAGTTTGCCATGGGCATCATGAGGAAAGGGGTTTTTTTTTTTTTTTTATGGTCTATTTTTCAAGTGTCAGCTAGGATGGAACTAAGTGTTACTGGTGAAAAATGTCACGTATACTTGAAGACAGATTAAACATAAACGTATCTGCACATATTACTTCATTTTAAGGAGGAGAAAGGAGCAATTCCACAATATTGTAGTGATTTTAATGTGTTGTTTAAAAAAAAAAACAAACAAAAATTTAAAGTTTTTCAATTGGTTGAGTGAAGGAATGCTTATTTGTATACATAAGAAAGGATACAAATGTTGAACCTGAATCCTAAAGCGACTATCTGTAAACACCCAGTGCGGTGTTTGACATGTTTGCTTTTAAGTGGTGACTGCTGCTGGAATATTTTGGGGATTGTTTGGTTGTTCAGCCCAGAAAGGAGAGACAGGAAAGGAGCAAAAGGAGGAAATATTTGACAGTCTGTTCATTGTAGTTTATTTTACTGAAGCTTAAAACGTGAGGCTTCTGGAGCGCTTTATGAGTTGTGGTGATAAACAATCTCTGGCAGGGGTGAATTAGCAGAAGCCAGAGGAAGTGGACAACAAGAGAGAAAAGACACTGGGTCAAACTTTGGCACTGCAGAATTTCCTCCCCAGCCATCACCAGTCAGCATTTGTGAATTTATGAGCTTAAATATATTGCAGAATCACAGAATCAGAACCTTAGGGTTTGGAAGGGACCTCCAGAGCCCATAGGGTCCAACCCTCCTGCCAAAGCAGGGTCCCTAGGACAGGGCGCACAGGTCAGTGTCCAGACATGTCTGGAATATCTCCAGAGAAGGAGACTCCACACCCCCCTGGTCAGCCTGTCCCAGGTCTCCCTCACCCTCACCGGGAAGAAGTTCTTCCCCAGATTGATGTGAGACTCCCTGTGCTCCAACTTGAGCCCATCACCCCTTGTCCTGTCCCCACAGACACTGAGAAGAGGCTGCCCATGTTCCCCTGTGTCCCACACTTCAGATATTGATACCCATTGATCAGATCCCCTCTCAGGCTTCTTCTCTCCAGGCTGAACAGCCCCAGCTCACTCAGCCTTTCCTCGCAGGGGAGATGCTCCAGCCCTCCATTGGACCCTTTCCAGGACATCTCTGCCTTTTTTATACCAGGGAGCCCAGAATTGGATACAATAATATATTGGGCTGTGACTCTTTAGCAGATGTACATCATCAGAGTGCCATGGAGGTGCGTTGCTCCAGGATCCTTCTCAGGACCTGGCCTTTTGCCTGCTTGCTCGTGTTGCGGCTGAGCTTCAGTGAATAATGCAAAAAGAGCCCGGCAAACAGATGCCCCACAAATAAAACACCATCCTGCCATCCCAAACCCCAAACAAATATTTGTGTGCATGTTAGAACACACTCTACTCCCTTATATTTTCTTTCAGTAGATACTCTGAGACTTGCTGCCAAGAGACTGAGAAAAGCAGGTATTGGGCATGCGCATGGAGAGGTACAAGAACTTCATTGTGAGCTCATGTAGTCACCTGGAGACTGCTTGCTTATGCAGTGGAGAACAGAAGCTACTCTATCACCAGCTGGATCACAGAATCACAAGGTTGGAAAAGACCTTTAAGATCATCAAGTCCACCCGTTCCTCTCCTATGCTAAACCATCTCTCTAAGTACCTCATCTACCCTTTGTTTAAACACATCCAGGGACGGTGACTCAACACCCTCCCTGGGCAGCCTGTTCCAGGCCCTGACAACTCTTTCACTAAAAAAGAGTTGAGCTGAAGCTCAACAGCAAAGCTCAATCAATATTAATATGTGATAAATTCACAGAGCAAGTAATTACAGAGGATAAATACAAAAAACGAGCATAGCTGGGGACTTTTTGTTGGACTTGCAAACATGTTTTTTTGTTGTTATGAAGGGTTATATGGGTTGGTTAAATTATTTCCTCTAATTTTTGGGGTAGTTGGTACAATGTACACCCCGCTGGGACTGATTCAATGCCCGTAGAAGACACAGCTTGTGGAAGGGCATGCGAAGGCACTGACTGATTTCAGTGAGCATGGGGCTTTGTCTATAATCAGTTTCCAAGAGACAAGACGACTTGTTACATGAAGTGCAATGAAAAATGGGAATGTTGAAAGCATGTGGAAAACCACTACTGTTTTATAAATATTAGTCTTGCTAACACACAGGCTGGAACGATCTATTTTATGCAGTCAGTTTTCAAATAAAGCAAGAGAAGTGATGTTGCAAAACACTGTCTTTTTTAAAACTTCTGCATTAGTGGCAGAAGATGACAACAACACTCACTTCTGCTTACGAACCCTCTGCCTTGCACCGTGGGTGTAAAAACGAACCACACAGGTTGGAAATTCCTCATTTGGCAGTGCAGTTGGTAAACAATAATCTGTCGTAACCCTCTTGACTTGCAGCTGGTGATGCGACCTTTAACTTCTCCGTGACTCAAGACCCGGGGTTGCTGATTAAAATGAAAAGGTTCATTCCAAAGAAAACTTCATAAAAAAAACCCCCATCTAACTCAATTTATCAGGTGACTTTTTGAGCATACAGTGTTTCCTGACAGCTAATTGAAAAACATCTGTGGACACAGACTTGGCAAAAAAGGCTGTTGCTGCCTTCTGTGCGATGATTTGGAGGTTGACAGAGTACTTGTAACACTTGAAGGTTACCCCTACATTAATTGTTTCTTCAACAGGTTCCTCTAACATACTGTAAGTTAATATTCTCACTGACGGTGCGTATATTGATTTATAAATACACTTTTCAGCAGAGCTAATAATCTTATTAGCTTTTACACAATATAATCAGCGCTGCAGCAAGTAATTCATGAATTTTATGAGATTGTTGGATTTCTAACTGTCATGGGAGCTGCAGACTGCATGCACTTGTTAATGCATGCATCGCCACATGATGACTAATGAGGCAAGGTAAAGAAAATTTTTTCATTCCCTCAACATGTAGCTGGTGTGTGATGCCAGATGTAAAATCATTGATGTACTTGCCAAGTTCCGAGGATCATGTCATGATTTATTCAAATTTAGACAATCAGGATTAGGTCAATCTTTTGAAAGTGGTCAGATTCAAGGAGACTGGTTAATAGATGAGTAGGAGCATTGCTGGTAAATAAAACATTGAATATATATATTAAAAATGAAATTGTTATTTACAACTTGCCTTTTTTTTTTTTTTTTTTTAGGTCACAGTTGTTCTCCTCTGAAGAAACAGCTAATGACTAGAGTTCTTAATCCCCAAACTCTGTCAGAATGACTTTATAATGAGACACATAAATTCATAAGAACTATAATTGAAAGGGCCATGGCATTCTGAGGAAATAATACGAATGCCTCTCCCGATGTGCAGAGGGTGTTTTATATGGAACTGCCGTTCGAATGCTTGCGGATCCTTTCCCCACGTTGTGCATACAGTGCAAGCAAACTGACAGATATATAATAGATATCTGTGGGAGAGGACGAGGCAGCATATCAAAACATAAAAGTGTACTTAGATAATTAAAGTGAGTCTGGTAGCACAACTTCCTCGTCTGTTGATAAATAGCAGGAAACATTTGGAGTGATTGAGTCCGTTATTATAACGTATCTGGTAAAGCTCAGGTTTGTTGTCAGTGCACTAAATTTCTTCTCATACAATGCACATATTTTTTACCATCAAGCATATTTTAAAGATATGTTTCTCACAAAAAAGCTTTTTTTTTTTTATGAGCCTGGCCTTTGGAGTTACATGATGACATATTTGTACCCTGCGTACAGGCGTTTGGCTTGCTGAAATAAGATTGGGAGCATTTACTGTCTTACCTTTTTAGGTGAGATTATGCCTTGAAAAATTGCTTAATGCATCATTAACTGGAAGAGAAATCTAAGTTGCCATCAGCAATTAAAGCTAATTTGGTATTTTCCTGCAAGTTCCTTACTTTTACACCTTCTCCTGTAGAGCAAGAAGACATGGAATTCCATGGTATTTTTTTATTGGATGATTACAAGTTAAGTGTTAAAACTGAAGTTGACCGCCTTTCACAGAATCACAGGATATTTGAGGTAGGAAGGCACCTCTGGAGGTCACCTCACCTCAAGCAGAGATACCTAGAGCTGGTTTCCCAGGACCATGTCCAGGTGGGTTCTGAATATCTTCAAGGATGGAGATTCCACAGCCTCTCCAGGCAACTTGTGCTGGTGGTCTGTCACCCTCCCAGTGAAAAAGTGTTTCCTGACGTTCAGATGGAACCTCCTGTGTTTCAGTTTGTGCCTGTTGCCTCTTGTCCTGTCACTGGGAACTACTGAAACCACCATCTGGCTCCGTCCTCTGTGCAACCTCCCTTCCCCTTATCACCGATTGATAACCACTCCCTGGCCCCTCAAGCCTCCTCTTCTCCAGGCTGAGCAGTCCCAGCTCTCAGCCTTTCCTCACAGGAGAGGTGCTCCATCCCTCAGTCATCTTGGTGGCCCTTTGGTGGACTCTGTCCAGTCTGTCCATGTCTCTGTTTTACTGTGGGGCTCAGGACTGGACCCAGGACTCCTGGTGTTGCCTCACCAGTGCTGAGCAGAGGAGAAGGATCATCTCCCTTGACCTGCTGGCAGTGCTTTGCCTAATGCAGCCCAGGGTGCCATCAGCATTTGCTGGACTGGATTTAATGACACTCATGTTAAAAGCAAATATGGTAATATCTCTCAGATAAAACTTAGGTTTTGGTCTCTGATTGTTTTTGGGTGGAGTTCAGCTCCTTTCCCACATTGGGGCTGCCATGTTTGAGGAGATGACTCAGTTGTTTTTCCTCTTGATGTGTTTCAAAGGCCCCAACCACTGCTATTAATTCTTCCTTCTGAGATAAGACACTGTCAAATAAGATTTGTTCACTAGCTTTCTCACATACTTATTTTTCTTTCATTTCACTAATTTTATACATCTGAATCCACTTAGACTGTCACAGCTGAATCCCCAAATGCAGGAGATTGACTCTATTTCCTCACCATATTTAGTCTCGTGTAATTAAATTATACATATTAAAAAAATCTTATAGTAGCTGTGCTATATTTACCTTCTCAACAGAGCACAAACTGATATTTGGATCATTTAATGAAATCTAGAATGCAAACCTATGACAAGTTGGTTATCATGTTGAAATATTTATTAAAAAAATATATCAAAAAAAGTGAGAAGTGGGAAACAACACTAATACTGTTCTTGAAGGAGCAAAGTTTATACAGTAGCGTTTTGTGTGTCAGTTTCTTGAGTTATTTTTCCATTCAATAATGATGTTTGAATCACAGAATCACAGAATCATTAAGGTTGGAAAAGACCTCCAAGATCACCTAGTCCAACCATTCCCCTACCACCTGTATCAGTCACTAAACCAAGTCCCTAATCACCTCATCCAACCTTTCCTTGAGCACCCTGAGGGATGGTGACTCTACCACCTCCCTGGGAAACCCATTCCAATGCCCAACTTCTCTTGCTGAGAAGAAATTTCCCTTCATTACTAACCTGAACACAACTTGCAGCCATTCCCTCTTGTCCTGTGGCTACTTCTCTGTGAGAAGATGCTGACCCCCAGCTCATCACAACCTCCTTTCAGGGAGTTGTAGGGAGCAAGAAGGTCTCCCCTGAGCCTCCTCCAGACTGAACAGGCCCCATTCCCTCTGCTGTTCCTCATCAGACTTGTGTCCCAGCCCCTTCCCCAGTCTGGTTGCCCTTCTCTGCACATGTTCCAGGGCCTCAAGGTCTTTTTTGTAGTGAGGTGCCCAAACCTGAACCCAGTATTTGAGATGTGGATTCACCAGAGATGAGCACAGGGGGATGATCACCTCCCTAGTCCTGCTGGCCACTCTACTCCTGATGCAAACCAGGATGTTGTTGACCTTCTGCACACTGCTGGCTCATGTTCAGGTGAATACCTCAGCCATCTTCAAAGAAATTAAAAAGAGAGGTCGTTCAGCCTCTATAGATTCCCTGGGCAGCTGTGAAGAGGGGAACCCTCCACTGCCAGACAAACTTAACACTCAACCTCAGTCAAACCTAGTCTCAATCTTCAAATACACCAGTTTTTGTCAGAATTTCTGCTTGGTGGTTTTGTCAACAAGGGAATGAGTTGCTAGGGCTTGTTCCATGTTCCCTGCTTCCAGGGGAGCCTTTGATCAGAAGAGCTGCTCGGTACCCTTGTCTGTGCTTCTTAAACAAATGTCTTACCTCAGCAGCATCCATGTAAAAGTCCTCCTAAAACCTCATTCTTCAGGAGATGAATAGGCAGAAACACTTAGTCTCAGAAGACCTTTCGTTTGCATCGGTTTTCAGAAATATTAATTTTTCTGCCAGTTGTTCTGTCCTATAATTCATGGAGTGAGACTAATGTCTGGGAGGATGGTGGGAAGGAGGAGGGCTGCTTTCCTATTCCTAACACAAGAGGTAACTTTTCCTTTTTCAGCCAGATTTTGTTATATAAACAGCGAAAAGAGGAATGGATGTATTACTCTAGAAGAAAGGAGTGCAGACGGTGGGAGATAGATGTTCCAACATTTGTTTGTATTAAGGGGTGACCATCCTTTTCAGCTGTGTCTGAACCTTACCCATTACTTTTCTTTCACAGAGTTTTTCTGTTTTCCATTGCCGTTGGTCAATTCTTGGCATTCCTAAATGTGACAGTGTTTATAGCTGAACGAAGCCCTCCATCTGTGATACGTGCAGTTCATTAATCAATTTGTTTTAATTCAAAAAAGCATTATTTTTCTTTACTTTCTTTTGATTCTGTATACTAGGTAGGAGCATTATCTGGTTTAGCTGCCCAGAGGTGCATGGGAAATGACCAAGAGCAAAAGAAGTTTCTGGAGACCCATAGGTGTGTGCCTTTATGACCTCATTATTGATAGAATAGAGTAGACTAGAGTAGACTAGATTAAACTAGACTAGACTAGATTAGATTGGACTAGACTAGACTAGACTAGACTAGTTCAGTTGTAAGGGACCCACAACGATCATCTAGTCCAACTGTCTAAGATATATATGATATATATAATTTCTATAGTCAAGAATGGTTGGCTTTGCAATGAGACAAACTTATTATTTATGTGTCATAATAACTTGATCTGTTCTCTTTGTGAATCTGGAGTCCTTTTATGAGGTCACAGTAAAGTTTGGGCGTCTCACAAAGCTCAATAGTCTCGCTCATTCACCTGCAATAAAAATACCTGCTACGTTCAGGCGGAATTTTCCCTGACTGGCTGTGATGGTGTGGAACATTTTACAGCGCAAACTGTATATGTGTTTGGCTGGTGAAAACCAGAGAAGTACTTTGTTTGAACTCTTGTTACTGTTACAAAAATGTTTAATTAACCTTTTGCCATCAATGTCAATGCTTTTATGACATTCTTCAGCTCCCCCCGGTGCCTAGTGAAAATTCTTGATTTCCTCTGCTAAAGAGACTGTGTGAAGAATGATGAATAAGGCCGCTGACCTGTTGGGTTTCCTGACCAGCAGCAGACAAGCAGACCCCAATTTTTACCCTTTTGTATAAATAATACAGTCTGGGGTGAACTGGAGTTGCTTTCTGTTGCTTTTGTTTAGACGCCTCACCCATGTCTCATGTAAAATCTCTTTTCCTCACACCCTGGTCTGCCATTCTGTCTGCTGACGACTGTTCCAGTCACAAAAGACACCTTAGTAGGGCACCAACTCTGGAAGAATTAGAAAAAGCTATAATTCAAAAGGCCTGACCCAAAGTAAAGGGAAAGACAGCCTTCAGCTCTGAAATGAACTGATCCCCTTCTCTCTTCCCTGCCCTACGTGCAGCTCATTCTCCCCAAACCTCATCTTTGTTTTTATTTGTGATTTTGTAAATTAATAGGACTGGTGGTTCCTATTTTTTAAAGAAGAAAGAAAAAAAAAGAAAAAAAAAGAAGGAATAAATGAAAGTTTTCTGTCTATATAGAGGACCTAAGCTGGATAGTTTAAACTGGCTGAATAATTAACAAGAAAAAAAAATAGAGGACAGATGCATGATGACTTTGTAGACCCTTAGCTTGATGGTCGGTATGCCAAGCTGCTATTTCAAGACCTACTTAGGGGTGTCCATAGGCTGTTACTTTTTAGTGGCTTTATGAATTGCTTATTGATTTAGGTTCCTGTTTGTATATCAGCTTAAAAAGGTAAAACCTGTATCACTAGCACAGTTGGCAGGCTTCATTGGAGTCTCTTCAAAATTATTGATTAACTGCAGAAGGAGTTTCTAATTTAGCCTTAAGTGAGTCTTGGATAGCTGCATTTGTTGCCTTACATTCATTGCCTGTGCCTTGACTGGTGCTGTGTACCACCCCAGCACCTTATCCCTGGATGAAGGAGGCACAGTCAGGCTGCCATGTTTCATAAAGCACAAATGCCATGAAAATAAGGGAAAAGGTAGAAGTTCATATTCTACTTCAATGCAAAAGGTTGTAAAGCATCACCTATGACTCTAAGGTATGTATGCTTTTGAATATATGTGTATTTATGGAAAGAAGTGTTTATAGCTTAGGAATCCGCTTTGGAAGAGTTGATGTGATGCCTGTCCTGCTAACTTATAAGCACATACAGATTTTAAGTTTATGATCACAGAATCACAGGATCACAGGGGTTGGAAGGGACCTCCAGAGATCATCGGGTCAACCCCCTGCCAAAGCAGGGTCCCTAGGACAGGGTGCACAGATCGGCGTCCAGATGGGGCTGGAATACCTCCAGAAAAAGAGCAGCCTGTCCCAGGGCTCCCTCACCCTCACTGGGAAGAAGTTCTTCCACATATTGGTGTGGAACATCCTGTGCTCCAACTTGAGGCCATCGCCCCTTGTCCTGTCTCCACAGACCATTGAAAAGAGGCTGTCTATTTCCCTCTGTTTCCCACACTTCAGATGTTTATAAACATTAGTAAGATCCCCTCTCAGCTGTCTTTTCTCAAGGCTGAACAGCCCCACTTCTTTCAGCCTTGATACTCTTCAAAATTTAGAAACTTAACTTGATTTTTAATGTAAAAAAATTAATTTTTTTGAAGTCTAAAGTGCATTTCCAGAACCGTCTCAGAACATAAAGCTGAGTATGATATACATAGTTTTCTACTAGAGAAAGATTTTGCTGTGCTGTCTGTGATTTTTCTACTAATTTCTTAGAAAACATAGACATGTTTTTACATGTCTCTTGCTAAAAAGTACATATTACTAATTTGCCTTTGGGGTAAAACTCATATCTACATGCAGTGTACAAAACAGGATTACTGGCTGATGCTGTTAATTATATCTGTAGGTACAAAAAAACTTCGCAAGTGTTCGGCAGCAGAAGAAAGTTCAATAATCATTTGTAACGACCAAAAGATATATTAACACTGCAGAACATTTTTGTGTATTAATTGAGGCTGGTAAGAACATCAAACAAGTATTTTAGTATTTGCATGTCAGCTTGATACATTTCTGGATGTTTATTCGTTTTTGTATTCCTAGTATGAACTTCTGGCACTATTCCACAGAGCAAGAGCATGCATACTTGCTCTGGAAGTTTCTCATCTGAGGAATCTCCTCTGAGGACATTCTTTTCATAGCTTCAGATAGTATCAACAAGGGAATCAAGGAAGATAAGACCCAGGAGGACGGGCTTTTCTCAACTGGTTGCTGAGATGCATACATGCCTATAAACCAAATGCTTACAGCACTCATCCAACTACACAGAAAAAATGAGTAATAGTCTTTGTGGGCTTTATCTATCAAAATAGTAAGAAGTAGACTCAAGCTTCAAAAAGCACCCAGGAAAAGCTAGGTGATTTGCATACTTCAAAGGAAAATGCCATGGCTTTACATGGAAAATTGGGTGATGATGATTTTTGTAGGAATGCCTAATTTTGAACTAATTCACTAATTTCACTCCAAGATGTAAAATTTTTTTAAAAAATTTGGTTTTATTGGGATTTTTTTTAATACCTATAGAGAATCTTCTCACTCTTTGAGTTCAATATTAAAAAAAAAATAATAACAACAAAGCTATTCTTACATCTATCTGAATTTCTTCATCAGGTTGGTTTGCCAAGTGTTCATGCAGAGTTTCCAGCCCAGTATTTACACCAGAGAGGCATAAATTAAGAGACGAATTCAGCCTGGAGGTCTCTTACTTGCTTGAACCATCCACTCGTTTTCAGCTTTGTTCACTGAGCCGACTTTGTGATCTTATATTTCTGAATACCTACCGCACGACATAAGGGATTACAGCTGAGTTGTACATAGCAGGATGCCAGTGATTTAAAATCAAATACTCAAGAAACCTCTTAATTAAATGCCTCTTCATAATTTTTTTTTGAAAGTTTGGCATTAAGGAACCAAATCCCTTGCCACCCAAGGATAAAACAAAACAAAGCAAAAACCCTGGCCCTTTCCCCCTCCTGTTATGTACCCCTGAATCAAAGTGTCTAATCCAGCCAAGGACTAAATGCATTTTGTAACAGAAATCTGCAGTTTCACCAACATATTTTTAGCTGTTGAGCATTTAGAGTACTTGCTAATTAAAATTAATGGCTAAATAAAATTTATTTGTATTAAAATGAATGCAATGCTTGGCATTTTAGACCACTGCCTTTGATCAATATCTTTAATACTTACAAGCACAAGTAAGAAGAATAGTATGATAAACATATTGTTGGTGCTGCAGGGTACACTTTAAATGTCTAAATAGTAATCAATACTGAGAAATTAGGTATTGACTAAAATACTTTCATAATAAGTAATTATTGGTCTGCTCTTTGGAAAATTAGACATTTTCACTGTGGGAATAAAGAGTAAATATACGGTCATGAAATTAGGCTGTGACCTTTTGATACAACTTTCTGCTTTCTATGAAATCAGTAGGTTTAAATATGGTTGCACAGCTGTATTATTCTCTACACATCAATTTTTAATTATTATAAGGTCAAGATTGTAATGGATGTGATTAGCACAATCCTTTGGCACACTTCTGGTTTTGCTACAGGAACTTCAGCTTTTTTTTCCAGGTTATACTGCTGACCTTTGCAGCATGGTCAGCCTTTCCCAAAGCATTCAATAGTTGTCCAAATACACCTTCATTAATATCTCTAGCAAAACTTCCACGGACTTGTGAAGGAGCAGAGGTTGGTCAGCAATGACCAGTGCTCAACAGTACCTTTTTTAGATGTTCTGGCCACTGATTTCTTCCACAGCACACAACCAGCTCCAGCTGATGGTGTTGTGGATGTCTCAGCCTGGAAAATTGCCCCATCTGAGCTTACACTATTTTCTGGTTTATGTTGCTACATTCTTAGTTTTCATAGTCATGAAACACACACCCCACACCCCCAGTGTTTATATTAAACTATAGTTCTTTTAAAAAAATTAGTCTGAGTAATAAGGGGAATTACTTTTGGCTATTATGGGTGTCTTTTCTCATTAATTAATAATAATAACAACTAATAACTATAATTAACTAATTATTATGCATGTTGCCAGAAAAACAATAAAATTGGTTCTTATAACTATCAAGTGCCAATATTTCAGGAACAGCCCTGGAATGCACTCTCTGGTCAGATATTTGATCAAGTGGTGCATCACTGGTTCATTTGGCACGGAGACAAGGCACCACAGCAAGTAGGATGCACCTACTGGCATTGCCAGAAACTCAGGTGATGTGGAAAGAACAGTGGCCGTGTCTCCAAGAAAAAGTTCAAAAATGTTTTTCCCAGCCCTCCAAAATAACTGAAATGAAAAGGACCTAAACATTGTGATAAGAAGTAAGTGAGGGTAAAAATAAAATCAAAAAGTTTGTAGGGACTTTTTAATCTTTCCCTTCCCTTCCCTTCCCTTCCCTTCCCTTCCCTTCCCTTCCCTTCCCTTCCCTTCCCTTCCCTTCCCTTCCCTTCCCTTCCCTTCCCTTCCCTTCCCTTCCCTTCCCTTCCCTTCCCTTCCCTTCCCTTCCCTTCCCTTCCCTTCCCTTCCCTTCCCTTCCCTTCCCTTCCCTTCCCTTCCCTTCCCTTCCCTTCCCTTCCCTTCCCTTCCCTTCCCTTCCCTTCCCTTCCCTTCCCTTCCCTTCCCTTCCCTTCCCATTCCCCTTTCCCATTCCCCTTTCCTTCTTTTTTCTGTATTGTGGGTAACTCTGGGACCTGACCAGAGTTCTTGTGGGACTCACCAATTCCCCTGCACACAGAATGTGTAGCACACTCTGGTGCTGTGTTCTGAGGACCATGCTGGAGATACAGGAATCATTGTCTGCATAGGACAGCTGGGAAAGACAAGGATGGTCAGGGAACAAGAGGTGTCAGCATGGAGCTTTATAATTTTTAGGAAGAATCGAGGAGATACCGTAATTTCCTTGAACTCTTAAAACACAGAATAAGTTACACTAAAGAATTTATTTTTATTTGTTTAAAATATGAAGCATTAGGGCTGTGCCTGCATATAGATTGCGGTCATCTTCCTTAAATCCATATTTTTCTGCCAGGTTTCTCAGTCCCTGAGAAGTCATCTGACTCTAAACATACAAATTGTCCTTTCTGTAACACAGGAATTAATGTGACTTTATTGTCACCTATCTAACTAAAGTACTTATGACATGGTTTTGGGCGAAATCCAATACTTAAAACTCCTAACTTTTCACTTTTCAGCATGGGATGCCTCCTGGCAAACACAAGTAGCTCAGAGAAGGTAATACACAACGAGTATGTTGCATTCATAAGTAGTGTAAAAATACTTGAACTCTGGATTCCTGCATGGATGTCACAGCTTAGTGTCAGAAGAAGATAACCCCACTAAAGCTAAATCTCAGCTGCCTCTAATGACTCGCACCAGCACTAATTCTTTATCACTTGCAACGAGAATTTCCATACCCATTTTTAACAAAAATATGACAGACTGGTTGGACGCAACTGCAGACAAAATTCTGATGGACAACGTGGATGTACTGCTCTGATGCCAGAGTCAGTGGGGTCAGGCTCTTTTTAACTAGGGCTTTGCTCCCTTATTTCCAGGGTAAAATTTACAGGAGGCTGTCCTGGCTTTTCAGCATCCGTGCAGAGCATGTGTAGAGCAAAACTGTTCAATGTAAACACACGGAGCAGCAGAACAAGCCCAAGCCTCTCTTTCCCTAGTCTCTACTCACCCTAACAAAACTTGAACCTTGAATTGCTATGTATCAGGAGAACAGTTTATTAAGCCTTTCAAAAAGCTGTACATTTACTTTTTTATGCTTTTTCTGGAGTGGTTTGTAGCCAGAAAGGCTGTTCATACGGGCTTTTTCTTCGCGTACTCATGCACTGTGCTGGCCTTGCCTCTCTTCTGTAAAAAGCATTTCCAAAAGAGTTCCAAATGTGAAAACAAACAAACAAACAAACAAACAAATAAAGTAATAACAAGCTAGTGATACCCTGATTTTATCCTTAAGGAGGTGCTTTAGCTGGAGCGTTGTCTGTTAGCAAGTTCCGTGTTTCCTTTGTGCTCCTGTGCTGGTTTTGATCTGAACACAGGCTGAAGAGCAGCTGCATCATAATTCAATAAAAAGACCAAACCCTAATTTGCTGAAGGGGGTGTGCTTCGAAGTGATACTAGATGTCATTCTGTGGAAGTGGTGCTCTGCTCTTTGTACCAAGCAGAGAAAATATATGATACTGAAGGCGTAAGGTGCCGTAAGATACTGCACTGTGTTTACAGAAAGGCACAGCTACAGCTCTCTGCACTCTGTCCACCAGCCTTCTATGTGGTCCATTTTGCATAATCTAATTTGTCCATTGATTTAGATATTTGTAGAGTTTATGTTATGCTTTAATGCTTGTCAATTCAGAACTGGGTTTCACCTTTTTAGGAATGAAAAGCGTACGAGAACGTTTTGTTTCTGCGTTGATGGGAATACTTATTATTTAATTCAGTGTGTTGCATGCCTTTTTGCAGATAGAGATGGACAAATATGTGGGACGAGGCTGTGGCCTTATCCCTTTTTTGGAAATGTCTTCTAGCCTGTGTATTTCTAAAGAAATACTTTTATTATTTATTTATTGTTGTCTAAAGAAATGAGAGTCGCATGTGCTGGGATGCAGGTCATGAACTTGCAGAATCCATATGCTTTAAAGCTGAAATTTAAATTTAAGCTTTTTGGTCTTTATTCTGAAAGGGCATTCTTCTGAGATGCCAGGACCAAACAGGATCACCTTCTTTGCTTTTCACGCATATGAATAGGGATATATTTTTATTTCTAACAAAATTCAGCCCATACAAACTGCCTCTGAACTAGAGCAATCTGATTAAAGTCTTTTGGCTGTTGCTTTAACTTTCTGTTTATCACAAGCAAGTCTCACACCCTCGCTGAAGAAGCAGAGTGGTGTATGCATGGGAGCTGCAGTTCCTGAACATTAATGTCCCAAGCTCGTCGGAGATGCTGATATCGTTTTCCCATGGGGTCTGGGACTGGTTCTAGCTGCCAAAGCAAGCATGGTGGCACAGAACCGAACTTGCTCTTTCTATCCAGGCCTGAAACCCTTTCTCTGGAAGGGAAGAAAGAGACTAAACTTTATTCATTCATAAAAGGTGACTGTCTGGTGTCTGTAAAGGAATCTGGTGGAAAGAAATATGACCTTAGCAACTAGCCCGGGTGTCTGTAATCCAGTATGAGGCAAACTGTTTTCTATACAGTTTCCAGCAGTCCAATTTTATCAGGGAAGGATGCATTGAAAACCAATATCAACCTGTCATGGTTATCAACCTGATCTTGGCTAAGTAGATGAAACTCTCTTTGTGTCCCTTGATTTGTGTGAGCTGAAGTGCTTTGCATGGAGAATTGTTTTCTGTTAGCGGTAGTTTTGACTTGCAGAACTGCTGAGCCCTAGACATTCAGTGACTGATCTGCCCTATGCAATGTTATTGAAGAAAGTAGTGTTGCATACTCATCTAAATTTCCCAGGTTAATCTTGAAGCTACATATCAATCACTTGATCTGCAGATGTTGTATGACAGCTGGAGCAATGGGTTTAGAGTAAGGGATTCTGCATTTTTTGGTTTATTCATTTTTTCTTTCTTCCCTATCACCAGACCATTAAATGACCTTCAAATAGCCCTTCAAATGGGGTGCTTTCCAGCCACACAGCAGCAGCAATGTAGCTTGCAAGGTGTTCCATCCCTCTCTCCTGTAAAGGAAATGTTTGGCTTGCTTTTTTTTTCCATACTCATCTCCAACTGGGGCTCAGGAAATAGTATCTCAGTGGAAGAGTTACGGCAAAGGAGGAAAGAAAATACTACAGGTTTCAGTAGCCCCTAGTAATCAGTTCAGATTGCTTAGCTGCAGGAATTTAAACCTTATCTTGACTTTGGGGACCTGGAGGATGCCAGAAACTCAAAAGAGTATTCTATCAAAACCTCAAGATAAGCGTCTTCCCGCAGCAAACTTCCCAGGGACAGGGCTCCTTCAGCTCCAAACTGACACTCCAGGAAGAAAGCCACGTGTGAGTTTTCCCCTGCCCTAATTGCATCTTAAAATGGTAAGAGAACTTTTGGGTTAATTGCTACAGCCTTGTCTTTTAAAAACTTAGGTCAGACTTGCACAGTGCAGTCCCTGTGCCAGTCAGAGGTAACTCAGAGCACCATCTGCTTGGGGTTTGTTGGAGGGTTTTATTTTTTTTTTGTGGACATAAAGATTAGATCTAAAAGATTATTTAAAACCCCTGTTTTCCCACTGATATGAATATAGGAGGGTGTGTATGGATTGTCAGCTAGATCGAGCCCTAACACTTTTAATTACATTAGCCATTTTTAAACACTTTTATTATGCACCATGTAAGAAAAACCCTTGGATCAAAGAATTCTAGGAAAATGGTAGAGACTAAGCTTATTTGAGCTCTTCATAAGGGCAAAGAGCCAAAGGTTTATTAAAATGGAATTCAAATCTACCGATTTCTTCTTATTATTTTTAATTTAATAAAATTATTATCCACTTGCTGATGAAATAATCTGCTATTTTTCTTTTAGAGTATAGTTTTTGTTCCAGGGGTTTATGGCTGGACAAGGCTCCGCAGGATGTCTACAAATTAGGCTGACCTCCTGTACCAAAACCCACGATTTCTAAACCAGAGCAAACTAACAGCAATAACGTGTACTAACAGTGATAACCCCAAAAAATGAAGACTACAACAATGAGATAACAACAAGGAAGAAGAGTGATACATTATCCCAGCAGATTTCAGACTTGAAACCTCGCCTTGTGTAAAATTAATGTCAGTTTGGACCTGACATACATTGTCATCTCCCCTCTGAACAGTAGGAAGGCATTTTGGAAGTCCTGGTATGGGAGTGTGTCCTCTCTACACTGATAGTATTGTACCAAACTGCATTGTTTGTGTACTTGGTTCTGACTGTTGTGGACTGGGTGTTTTCAGAAGCTGCTTTAACTCAAAATTCGCAGTAAACCCTTTTCTTGAGCAGACGGTAAGTGATAGAGTGATAGAGGCAGGAGGTTTATCCCTCAGGGGTTGGTATCTGCAGTCCCTGGTCAGATCTAGTAATTATATCTGAGCTAAGGCAACGTGTAGGTTATGGTGGGAATTACTGTACCAGACCAGACTTCTGTCACAACGGAGACTGCCGCTGCACTAAAGATTTTGGGGAAAGATGAAGTAAGTCCTTTAGGGAAAATTAGAGAATAACCTAATCACATAAAAAGATTCTTCCTAACTTAAGTTGACACTATTTTTTTTTCCTTCTGTATGATGGATAGCTAAAAGTATAGGCTGTGTATGGAGAAATAGGAGTCAAGTGAAATTCTGTGAAACTCTGCCCATCTAAAAGTAGAAGAAAAATGAAGAATTAATGAAGAAGACACTCCTTCCCTCCCCAACACCACACTCTATGTTATATCTCATCTTTTTTTCCAAATCTGGCTTTCCACATCCTGCTGGTCAAGCTATTTGTGCATCAAATAGCAATGAGATATCGTAGAATCATGGAATCACAGAATACATTGGGTTGGAAGAGACCTTTAAAGGCCATCTAGTCCAACACCCCTGCAGTGAGCAGGGGCATCTTCACTAGATGAGGTCGCTCAGAACCCCATCAAGCCTGACCTTGAATATCTCTAAGGATGTGGCCTCTACCACTTCTCTGGGCAACCTGTGCCAGTGTCTCACCACCCTCATATTTCTGGTTAGTGTGAAGGGCTGCGATGTGCTGCGCGGGAGCACCCTATACCAGCAGGGCCAAGCATGAATTACACTTGCCAACAGTGCCTGCAAATTATTACTTGACTGGATATTTGACAACAGAAGAGTTCAGACTTGTCTACATTTGCAGTTTAATTCTTTTTATTGACAATTATTTTTATAGTATGTCCTAGTATTGTCCTCCAGTGTTGCCCCATTGCTTCATTTACTCTAGGCTCCCACATCCAGGGCATTTTGAAACCATAGATGGCTTCCTCCCTCATATACAACCCTGTTACAAGAGGTGTAAAACACATAGGGAAAAGGTGGTTTTGTATTTAGAAGGGTTTAATCACGATGTTCGCCTTTCCTGTTCAACGTCACTTGCTTCCAGCACCTAAGAACCAACCCTGGGGTGTCAGCAGAACGCTGTGATGCTGCAGATGGATTTCTCTGCACCACCAAAGTTCCGGGGATCTTGGAAACTACAGGGAGAAGTAAAGATGGTTATTCACAAGGGGCTCCAGAAGCAGTTAGACAGTCTTAAAACACAGCACTGACATGTATGATTTTGAGGGTAGTAAAACTAAAGGCAAAACGTAATGATATTTAATGTAATGTCCCTTTGTGCCAGAAGACAAACATTCTTTTTCCCATGAAAGAGGTAAACTGAGACCTAAGAAGTTCTCAGAAGAGTTTCACTCCACTGGGGAAAAAAAGTATTTTGGTAATTTGTACCTAGCTTTTGTCACTTTGTGATTCCCTAAAGGAGAATACAGGAGAAAAAAAACCAAACCGTAGGGATTATGAAGGGATTTTGTGGTCTCCAAACACTGTCAAAGTTAAGTTGAATTTCTGCGTTGCACAGTAAGACACAGCTGGGTTTTTCCTCATTGGCATCTCCTGCTAACTTTTTTTAATCATTGTTCTAAATAGTTGCAGTGTCTTATGTAGACTGACTTACATCATATGTTTAGAAGAAAGAGGAATTTATGGAACAAGGAAAAGTGGACTGACAAGGGAAAACACTTTACATGTTTTCTTATTGTGAAAAATGAGTGTTATGGAGGAAAAAAACAAACCCTTAAATATTTTTGTTCTTTCACAGGAAAAATGATGCATTAACTTCTCTGATTCTCAGTGGGATATTGACTATGTACCCATTTCTGAGCTGATGAAAGAGGTTTCCTGTCTTCTCAGTTAGCTACATGATCTGTGATGCAATTTAAATGCCTTGTGTCACTTTTCCTTGTGAACACTATTTGTCACACTATTTGTCTTATCTTTGTTTCTTTATCTGTCACTAAGTACAGGCTAATTGTTCTTGAAGAATGAAAATAATTCATCTTGGCTGATCTCTGCAAGGGCTTTCCAGCTGTGGTAGGAAGACAGGTGGCCCCTCAGCACCTTACTTGTAAGATCAGCAACATAGACTCACAGAATCACTAAGGTTGGAAAAGACCTCCAAGATCACCTAGTCCAACTGTCTCCCTGCCACCTCTATCACTCATTAAACCATGGCCCTAAGTACCTCATCCAGCATTTTCCTGAGCACCATGAGGGATGGTGACTCTACCACCTCCCTGGGCATCCCATTCCAATGCCCAACCTCTCTTGCTGAGAAGAAATTTCTCCACATTTCTAACCTGAACTCCCCTGGTGCAACTTGCAGCCATTCCCTCTTGTCCTATTGCTAGTTACCTGTGAGAAGAATCTGACCCACAGCTCACCACAACCTACTTTCAGGTAGTCGTAAGAGAGCAAGAAGAAGATCTCCTCTGAGCCTCCTCTTCTCCAAACTGAACACCCCCAGCTCCCCCAGCTGCTCCTCATCAGACTTGTGTTCCAGACCCCCAGCTTTGTTACCCTTCTCTGGACACACTCCAGGGCTTTGATGTCCTTCCTGTAGTGAGGGGCCCAAACCTAAACCGAGTACTCAAGGTGTGGCCTTACTAGAGCTGAGCACAGGGGGATGATCACCTCCCTCTCCTGCTGGCCAAGCTATTGTTGACCACATGAAATTGTTGATTTTGTAATTGCTGCCAGCAAATCTAGGGGGGCAACCAGCAGGTGTCCTCTGAAGAAGCTGGGTGCAGAGCATTCCTTGGGCTGACAGTCTACCTGCTGCCCCAGACCCACTTCTATTCACAGTCTTGAAAATCTGAGTCGGTGGTCTTCGACCTGCCCATGGTATGTGTTTATGCTTGCAGAACTGTTTAGTTTAGCCAAGTTTTTAATTTAAATGGTAGTTACTAGGAAGGAAAATTGACAGATTGGGAACTCCAAAATCTGTAGTTGAAGTAAGGAAGGATTTTATTGTCACTTCCTTTTTTTGTGTGTGGTTGGTTTGGTTTTGGTTCTGTTGTTGTTGCTGCTGTTATGTTTTATTTTGCTTTGTTACCTTGTGATACATTTACAAGTTGTGAGTGATATTTCCATTTAAAATCTTACATCTCATGCACCATCAAACGTTAACCAACTGAGGGTAATTACAAGGACCCTGTTGCCTAATGAAGCCAAACAATTTCGACCCGTTCCCACGTTACCTGAGAGCGCATTTTCCCCTGTGTGAGAGCATAGTCTTTCTCCAAATACTCTGCAAAATTTTCATGTCATACTTGTTCTTTTAGTATTCTTTGATAGCATCTTTTAGTATTCTTGATATGCATCTGTGCTTTGCTGCAGCCTAATGCAAAGACATGTTCTAATGCAGGGCGGTGATTCCAATCATGTATTGGATAGTGTCTGAAAGAGCTTTACAAGCACAAATTGTTTTCCTTGCAATTGTCTAAGAAATAAACGCGGTGATTTTCAGTGAATAAATAAAAAGGCTATATGATATGCAGAGAAATATAACAAAAGGAGCTTCTTTGCCTTAAAGGATCCTGCTGCGCACTTCAGGTTATTTTAAAAGCAAATCGTGGAGCTCGATGGTCACATTATCCCATTTGGGATGCCTGAGTCCAGCTTGGAGTACGGAAGACAGAAAAAACTGCTCCTGCTTGTCCTGTACTGCCTTTAGCGAGACATTTCCCTCCAGCTCCTTCATTTCACGGCATTAACTCATCTTTTCCACCCCCATCCTCCTCCCTGCCCCAGGCACCTGCAGTTTGGGGTAAATAAAATTTTGTTTCTTATGGTTTCTTTCCACAACAATTAGTTCTTTGGTGGTACCTAAAGTGATGCTTGTTTGCTAATTCCGGTGGTGTTTGAAGGAGGCAAGAATGGCCTTCTGAGCTGTTAGACTTTGAAATGAAATAGTAAATCAACTGCTGATAAGACATATATATCATATTAAACACAGGGAATCCACCAGAAAATCATTACACTAAAAAGCGACAATTTTGATTGATTAAAATGGTATGGGCTGGATAGTGTTAAATCATAGTGAGTGATGTGACATTACAATTTTACATATCATATTTCTGTCAAGACAATGAAGGTAAAAGGCATTGTCATCAGACGATAACGGACAATAAGAGGAATCCTGATGTTAGATTTATTGCTTGGTTTAGATTTAGAAAGAAGTAATTCTTGTCTTGTGCCACTTATCAAATGACTGTAAATTTAGCGATGATGTAAAATTCGAAGGCAGAGCCACTTATAGTTTTGACAAAGTGCCAGCTATAAAGTATTTACTGTTCTCAGTGGTTCTGCCTTGCACACTTAAATATTTATCAGAAACATGAACTCTTCTGACAAATGTTTCTGATCTTTGCTGTGGATTTTTTTTTTTTAAACATGTAGATTTTTCATCAGAAGCCGATCTCCCATATTTCACAATAGTAACAATTTTTTGCTCTCATTTAAATTAAAAAGGGCAAAAAAAAAAAAATTACAGTGCTTTTCATAAAGTGTATTCTAGAGTATTTATTTCTTAGAATATGAAGAGAGTAATATTTACGGGACCGCATCCCTTTTGTCTTTGGTAGCCATTTATAGAGATAATTGGTGTTGTGAATGCTAAGGACAGTCGTAACTCATGTGTGCTCTCCAAAGCAGCAGTCACCGAGCTTTGCCGCTGCTTGGGTGCTTCAGTTCCCTCCCACTGATTGGTTGAACTTCTCCTTACACCCTTATTGCGTTTACTCTATATTTGTGGTTGCAAGTCCGCTGTTAACACTTGTGCCTGTCACCCCTGGCTCTTTACCACCAAATGGCCTGCAAAGCGAGGAAAGACACATCAGACAGGTGAAGCCCCTCAAGGCTTCATCAGTACAGTTGGGGTGGAGGTTGGGGTGGAGGTAGCAGAGCTAGGCAAGGTGAGGCTTTGCTCACCATCAGTGTGCTTAGGGTGGAGGTAGCAAGGTGAAAACAACCGGGATATGGAACACTGCTTCAGGCCTTCAGGCAGAGGTGGCAAGGCATGAGGAGGAGCAAGGGCAAAAGCTCCATGGACACTGCTGAAAATGTTTGCCATCGCACCTGCCCTCTCAAGGTCCACTCACATCACCCGCTGCTGACAAGGATGCTGTGCATTCCCTTATACGAGCTCCCAAACAGGCTCAGGGTGCGAAAGCCGCGGCCTAGTTTTGGCTTCACTGTGGCGGTGAGGCCCACACCCCTCACCCACCCCACTTGTTTAGCCCAGGATGTAAGCGACAGACCACTGCCTTCCTTACCAAACAACCACAGAAGTATTTAGCTGCAGAGGATTAATCATTTTTTCCACATTCATGGCCGGGGATGTGAGACTGACTTACATTAAATTTCCCATGCCATTTGGCTTTCTGAGGCCTGCGCGGTGAAAATAAAATAATAATAATAATAATAATAACAAAAAAAAAAAAGTTTCCATGGCTGGGATGAATTTCTGATGAATAGATAAGGCTGGGTGTGGAGCAGAGATCTGTGACCCTCTGCGGCTTGCAGCCAGCCGCTCCACGGCTTCTTTGACATCAAAGGTTGCAGACTGTCGTGAATGAATAGAGGCTTTGCAAATCGCGTCTGCTAAACACAGAGGAGCTGGGTTAGCCGTCATCTTAAAAAAAAACCCCAGAGTTTGTGAATCGGGACAGATTACTAAGGCCTTCTTAAGGCACCTCGGCAGCCTAAATCCATGGAAACTCTGCCCAAAATTTAGCTCCTCTCTTAGAGGCTTATTTTCTTTCCTCAGACATCCAGAGGACCTGGCTAGACACACGCCTTGTTAGGAGGGAAAGCAATAAGATCATCTCGTAATTAAAAATACTGGGCGTTGTAACGCACGGGGAGCCAGAGAAATGCTCAAGTTTCCTGTAGGAGCTGTAAAATTTTAAAATGACAACCGCACCCCCAGATATTCTTATTTTTGCAAGGGGTTTTAGAGGGCTAGCATCTTCTGTAGGTGGAAGAAAGTGGGAGGCAGTAAAGCTGTCTTGTTTAGCAGAACTTCTCTTTTCCTCCCGTACAATCTGATTGCTCTGAAAGCTTGTTTGTCTCAAACTCCCTTCTATGTGGTTGTCTGTCTTGGAGGGCTGTAGTCAATGTCTTTGTGGTCCTGCAGCAAGGATTTCAGGTTTTGGGTTTGTTTTTTTTTAATAAGAATTCTGCCGCCCTGCCTGTATTCTGCCTGTTCTGACCAGCACCTTCTGGATCTGCATGGCACATTCATCCCACCACCACAGTGGAATGAAGACATGTCCAAACTTGACAGAAACAGGTGTCTTTCCTAGAACAGAGTCTGATGAAGCTGTTCCTAATGTTTTGTGTAGAATTGCATAGGAAATTTAAAAAAAAAAAAGAAAAGAAACACAAAAATATAACCCAAAAACCCCACTGCTTTTGTTACAGTCTTTGCCAGTTCTTCCAAGGCTTTATATTGGGAAAAGGTTTGTCTTTTGCTCATGAATTTAAAAACCATAAGTTTTGCCCATTTTTGATTAGTTACCCAAAGGAAATTCTTATTGTTCTGCTCACGTTATTGCACAAACCACTTCTGAACCCGTGTGCATCATCTACAACACTTTGCAGCTCCTCCATTTTTGTCTTTTTTATTTTATTTTTTATTTTCTATTTTTTTAATTTTAGTTTTTAAAATTTTATTTAAAATATTTTAATTTTTTTTCTTTTGAATTTTATTTTAGTTTATTTTACTTTACTTTTTAAAGAATACCGAGGGGTACTGGCACCCTGACCTCCCTTCTTCCAAAATGACGCTGGCATGAGATGCGTTTGGAAAGGAAAGCGCCGAGAAGGGGCAGAGAGCTGCTCCGGGGAGCCAGCTCTTCCAGTCCTCGACGCTGGATGTCACTGCAGGACCGGGGACGCGGAGTGGGGCTGCGGCATTCTCCCGCATCCTCCCGCGGGTCCTCCAGCCCCTGGGCGAGAGCCAGGGTGCCGGGGGGGGCGGGATGCCCTCACCGCCCTGCCACCGGGCCTGGGATCGCTGGGAGCATTTTCTGCCCTGGAATCGGGGAAATCGGGGACAGGGCAAATGCGCCAACAGCAGCTTTCCTGGGGACACCATCTTTTTTGGATTCACAGCATCACAGACTCGCCTGGTTGGAAGAGACCCTCTCGATCTTCGAGTCCAACCACAACCTAACCCTGACTAGTCCATCTCTAGACCATGTCCCCAAGCACTTAATTCGCAGTGTATCACATTGGGGTTTTTTTCTTGTTGTTTTGGGGGTTTGGGGGTTTTGGGGTGGGGGGGTGTGTGTTTGGATTTTTGGTTTGTTGGGTTTTTTTTTTTTAAGTTCCTGCAGCCTTTTACAGAACTTGCTCAGGTAAAATAAAATCACATTTTTTTGTGATATTAGAGTGTTTATTTACTTTCTGTGCAGCACAGTGGAATACAAAGCTTGGGGCTTTGCTAATTTTTAAGCTTTATCTACTGTTTTTTACCTGAAGTAAACTGAGCTGATCTCAGCTTCTCAGCTTGTAACATTTAACAATTATTTAATTTTTTTCTTTCCTTTTCTTATTTTATTTTTATTTAAATTTTATTTTATTTTGCATTATTTTATTTTACATTTTTATTTTACTTTATTTTAATTTTATTTTCTTCTTTTTTTCCCACATATTCTCCACTTTTTACTTCCCATGCCTTCAAATATCTTTTCTATCTATACTTAAAGGGATACTTTCTCATCATCAAAACTCACTTTCACTTACCCCTTCTGAATGTTTTCAGTATTTTGAAAAACCTCTCCACTCTTTCCCACTTTTCTTTCTAAGTCTCTCTTTTTTTTTCCCCATGTTCCGTTCCTGGATGCAGCCTGACCTTTAGACTTAGGCGGTATTTTTTTCCAGCGTGATTCTCTTTTCTGTCATGTTCCCCTTCACTCTGTTGTGTTGAACATTTTGCTCTGACCACCTTTTTCCATGGTTCATCCAACTGCAAACTCCTTTCATCTTCCTCCCTCCTCACTTTCCTTGTCCTGTCTTACCCTTATTTTGTGTTTCCCTCTGATTGTCATCTTTTCTCATTATTTTTTCTTGCCTGTTTTGTCCCTTTATCTCAACCACCTGAACTCTCCCCATCCTTACTGCACATCTCTTTGAAAAAGTACATGTGTGCTTTTGGACTCGGTACTTCTCATCAGTTCAGGGACAAGGGGAAAAGGACATACATTGACAGACCACTGCCTGGACAACAATTTTTTGCTGCTGCAAAAGTCAGAGCTGACTTTGGCTGCAGTCAGTTACTGCAAAGTTACTAGCTTGTGGTTTAGCACAGCCAGAGGAATGACGTCTTACTACCCAGGCTGTGAATTCAGCCTCCATTGCTAACTTGCTTACTTTATAAATCGATTCTGTTTTTCTCTCACAGACTTTGTTATTCCTTGTTGCTATTTATGGAGCCGTTACCTGAACACACGTCATGCCTGTGGCTCTGTTCAATCCCTGAAACTGAACGATCAGTAGGCATCAGAGTGAACACGTGGCACGCAGACAGGTGATAAGTGCTACGAGTGAGAAAACGCTTCTTCGCAATGTTTCATAGCACTCTCCCAGAGCTGATTGCTCAGTTCTGATCCTCGTTTACAGCATATAAACTGTCTTCAAAATGCCTAAGCCTGGGAGCTGAGATTTCGGACTCAAATGGAAACTTAACAGTGTATGAGTAAATAAACCCCTTGGCTTTGCAGCCTCTTACACACGTCCCGGCGGTCTTCCCCCTTGCTAACATCTTTCTGCACTGCAAGTGCTAACTAGTTTTCTCTTAGGCTGATTAATCAAAGTTATTATCGCTAGTCTAAGCTAATAAAAATTATTTCTAATGACTGCCCAGCAAGGATGTTAATGTTTCCTATGACAGAGAAAGCTCGAACCTCAAAGCTGGCACGTCATTTCCCAGCGTACCAAACCACGAGGCTAAATCCTCCTACAACCCTGGTTATCTTCTTTCCAGACCCCCATCCCTTCAATACCACTAATATTTGCTTATTCATAACTTCACGTAGAAGACTTTGGACATAATCCTTTACGACGACAGGCTCTTTACGGAATTTTTCATTTTGGCTATTTGTTCTTTATTAATTGGGATTGCTGATTAGCCTCTAGTGGAAGGCATTGTTTTTGCTCACCCGCCAGACAACCGATCAGACAATGAAAGATAATGCGTACAATTAATTCAGCCGTGCTCAGGGAGCGGGTGAGTGAGTTGCAACACATAACGATACAGCTCCATTCCCATCCCGTTTGAAGACTTAATGGGTGAACACCTCCTTCTCTTCCTTTGTTGTGCCCTCAATGAAAAGGATTGCAGCTCTTCGGCTTCTCGTTATTCGCGAAAAGTTTTTAGCTCAAAGGAGAAGTGGGTTGCTGTGGGTTTTTTTTTTGTGGCATCACTGGAGTGTACCAGAAGAGCCTTTGTCAGGATGGAGATGCCAGACCAGACAGAAGCTAGAAGCAGCAGTATTGGAGTATGAACTGCAGCACAGAATAAATTCGTGTCCAGGAACATTTTTACTCCTCCCAGCAACCTTTTCCTTAATGTTTATCCTGGTAGTTCTTGATACTTTTATAGACCATTTGAATACAAACTTTCAGAGCCCTGGTAACATCACCTGCCACTACTAAAGCAGCTGTAACTTTGGGGTGGGTTGCCCTTGAAGTTCAGTGGTACACAGTGGCCAATGGGAGGTCTGCTGGCTGGGCAACGTTTTTGGGCATTATAGCAACAACCCTGCATTGAGCACTGCTGCACAGTGAATGTTATAGGCGCTCAGCTGAATGTAACATGAAATTCAGGTTCCACTTCTTGAGTGTTTCTGATTAGTGCAGTGGTGTAGCCCAAATAGTCCCAAAGGCAGGATGGCCCATGAAATAAATTGATCTTAATTAATATATTGCGGGTACACCAACTGTAAATTTGGATTACACTGGGAGCATACTTTGGTGTGGTACTAGACACATAGGATGTTAATGGGACTGTGCAAGGGCTGGCATATTCATACTCTCTGCTCCACAGGCTGCTAGCCACCTATAATTAAGGTAAATAAACTCTACTCACTCTGACACTGTTTTAACCAGGTTTGTTGCTGCTAAAGCACCATGGTGTGGGACCCAGCAGAGGAACCAGATCAGGTGCTGAAAGACATAAGGGTGTAAGGCACAGTTTACACTTAGCTTGGGATACCTTGCCGTGCTAGTACAAGGTAAGTTCAGAGAAGAGGTTAAAAGAACATGCCAAGACTCCTCCAGCCATGAAACAGCTCCTTTTCCCTCTTTTTCTCTTCCATCTCCCTCTTCTCTCTCTCTCCCCCCTTCTCCCTTCATCCCCCCCACCATCTTGCTCCCGCTCCCCTCCCCATCCTGCAGCTGGTAATAGTTTATGGGGCATGTTGCTGTGTTAATACCTTGTTAAGGCTGTTTCAGCTGCTGGGTCTTTGCGAGGTCAGTGTCAGGACTGCTTTACTGTGAACCCTTGATGTGCAGGGTAAAGCTGGGGACAGGTAGAGCTTCCACCCTCTCACACCGCGGGGAGCCGAGATGCTGCAGGCACCCCTCCCGCAGCGCCATGCCGCTGGCAGCACGGGCAATAAAAAATAGTATGTTTCTGGTCAGAAGTAATTAGGGTAACATATAAGAAGCACTTATATTAATGGACTAGACATAACATCACCAGCATTGCTCGGTATTTCTCAATTCAGCTTGGTAAGGCTGCAGGTGTTAAGGAGCTGTTGAGTGCTGTTGTCTGCGCGGTGCTGGCAGGTAGCAGAAACCGCTCTGCTGCTCGTAAAGGGAAAGTGGAAATAGGAGAATAAGATTAAAAAATGTAGAATGTTAATGTCGCTGTACTTCTGGCATTACATCACTGGTGTCTGGGTCTGCCGGGGCTTCTAGCACAAGCAGATATTATTAGGGATAAGCCAACAGCGAGGTCTTGAAAAGGCAGGGTTGAGATGTCATTTCGCAGCTTAAGAAAATATTTTACGTTTTCTGATAGAAGTTGTTGGATAAAATATGTATTACTTAGATCGTTGGAGAGAAAGGAAAGAAAAATCCATTTTATTGGCCAAAAGCAAAAAAGAAAGAAAAAAAAAAGAAAAAGAAAAAAAATCTGCTTCATATTTCTGTCACAGAAGGGAAAAAAAGGTGTCTGGAAATGCTGCATTTTTCCTTCTATCTTTTTTTCTGGTTAGTTTTAACACACGGGTTGAGTGGTCAATTTTTACACTCAATTGGTTGTGGGGTTAATCATAGGCCAGTTGTTACTTATGGTTTTGTAATACCAGCTTTATTCACCGTCTCACTGCCTACATTTGTGAAGACCTGTTTATTTCATAATGCACAATTAAGGAAACTTAATTCCCGTGAGTTATTTATTAATGATGAATACACAAGAACCAGTGTAACGTTCACACCGTGCACGTTCTGAAAGGTGGGGATGCAAACCAGTATTCATGGTTAGGGAACAGTCTCTGGAGGTCTTCTGGATGTGTTTTTAATTGCCATGCAAGCCAGCATTTCACCCTCAGAAATGGGGCTGGGAATACAGCTCAGGTTGTGGGTTTTACAAGCTTATGTTTCCTGTGCGTTGTCCTGAATTCATGTTTGTTTATCAAAGCATCTTTATTTCATCCTGTAAGCATCCCAGCTATGCATGTCATCTGTTCACAAGAAAATAAAGGTGCAATCTCTTTTAATACAAGCATAGGGCAATCCTTCACTTTCTGCTAAGCACACGTGAGATGTTAAATTGGGCAGCAAAAGTACGACCCTCACCTAGTCCCCAGGAGGAAAAGCCAAATTCTGAGAAAAGCCTCTCAGTGTCCTCTGAACCCCAGCAGACACCAGCTCAAGCGCTTTGCAATCAAAGTATCGTCTGCTTCTAAGGGTGGGCAAGCAAACTACTAGAATTTGCTGAACAGCACGAGCATCAGCAGTACTGGGCAATCTCAGGAAGCATTTGCTTAGTGCCTATCTGCAAGTGCATGAGCCAAAACAAGGCTAAAAGAGGATTCTGAGTCTTGTGAATCTTGTTGGAAATTAACACGGGGGAAAAAAATAACAATTAAAAAAAGAAATCATTATTTTTGTGGTATCAAGAAGGTAGAAATTGCAGTAAATTCTAGTGCCTCCTATGATAGTCCGTTCGGAGTTAAAAGAGGTGGGATCAGGCAGAGAAAAACCTGCTATTTTTTTCCCTGTTGATCAAATTGTTAGCGCAGGAAGAAAGTAAGAGAGACGCATATGCCTCAGTAGTACATATTTGACAGGTTGCAGTAAAAAACGATGCCTTCATTCTTCTTTGAGAGTCCACTCAAGCTGTGGTGTTGCTGCTGAACCTAGTTTTCTGTAATTTTAGACATTTGGTACATCTCTTTTTTTTTTATAAGGAATTTCAGAAGCATGAGGCGACGCTGTAAATAAGACTTGTGTGGCATTTGCAGGGGAGCCAGTGCCTGCTGAGGATCAAGTAGGTGAATGTGCAAGTGATTAGTTGCATTTAGGAGCCTGTTCAGTGAGCTGCTCGTGCCTTTGCACAGCTGATGCGCGCAAACCAGCCTCATAACCAATGCAATCACATTTTTGAGAAAGTGACTTTTGCCTCTCCCTCTTCTGGGGTTTGGAAGTTAGGGTTTGATGCTATTGTGTAAGCTGCCGTTCGAAAAAAGGCAGGTTTTTCTCTTGTTCTGCTTCGGGAAGTGTGCATCAGAGCAGTGGCAAAATACTTCCTAGTACAGTTAGTCTCATTCAGGTGGCCTTTCTTCTATCCCCAGCAATCTCCCACATCCTTCCCTTGTCAATTCCTTCTCCACTATTTCTTCCCTTGCACGAACATGACCTCATCCGAAGCTATTCAGCACAGAACGTGGTCCCTCCCTTGCCTATTATCTCTATATCAGCGATGATACTGGATGGGATGAGTGGGAGTAGATTAAACAGCGGAGGCTGTAAAAAAAAAAGAAATAACAAAGTGCCACAGCAGTTCTTGAGACTGTAAGTTTAGACTGAAGAAATAAAAAGGAAGAAAAGGAAGTGGTGAAGTGATGTTTATAGCCCTCTTTTTTTATATTTTGGGAGAAAAAAAAAAATTAAGCCAGCAGCAGCCAGAAAGGTAAGGCAGAAAAGGAGGTGATGAGGAATAAAACTGATTAAGGCCTGAGTAGACAAAAAACAAGTGTCGCTGTTGCCTAAAGTGCTCATCCTTCCAAACCTTCCCATTCAATCAGCAGAGGAGACAGAACTATAGATAACCTCGGTAATAACATCTGTTCGGGATGGATATCAAAGAATATTAACTGGAGGAGCTGTGAATGCTAAAATAGCTGAGTCCTGCTGGAGGCATGCCAACAAATGATAATGTGGCAGTCGCTTCAAGAATTAATATTCTTCAGGCACTAACCTGTCCTTGTCTTGTATATCAGGTCTGGTGGCTAAGATGCTGTATCTCCCAATGCAAGACTGCATCAGGTAGATAGCGCGTATGTGGCCAGAGAGGTCAAACAATCCCTTTCTGTGCCTCCTCATAGCATTCTCTGCTGAATCTGGTGATTCAATAAGTTTTTTTATCTCAGAAATGATCATTTTTTCATGTTAATTTGCTCAGAACAGGTGATTTTTAACACATTTTGAATGCAGTATTTTGGTAACAAACTGGAATGACACCAGTGATGGGGTACTTTTTCCTAACCATGAGCAGAGGGAGTGGTTGCTGTTTAACTCCTTTCCTGTTATGAAAATTTTACTGGAAAAAAAATGTGAACTGTTACTAGAATTTTCACCCTCTGAAATTGATACACTGGCACTGACAAAGCTATGATGGGCTCTGGCGATGTTAGGAAAGCTCTGGAAAATTATTCTGAACAAAGAATGCAAGAGGGGTGAGCTGCTTTTGGAGCATCAAAGTGGGAATCGAGTGCCTGGCTTCTGATTCTCTCTCTCACTACTGAGTAGGGAAGTCGTTAAAACATTAGACCGTAAGTCAGCAAGCCTAGATTTCTCTAGAAAGGAGAACGTGTATGGACTAGAGCTAAACAGACACTGGAATTCCTCTCCTCTGGAAATTAAAAATAGCACCGTTCAGAACTGCAACAAAAATGACATTTTGAAATTTTCCATGTAATGAAAATTCTGACATTTTGCTTAGAGAAGGTCAGAGTGACATTTCATTGTGAAATATTGAGAGCGTTTCTGAGCCTTCTTGGGTCATCTCCAAACACCTGCCAGATAGGAACCCGAGGACTTGGGGGTCCCGTGTAGCATGATGGTCCTGGAGCGCTGAGGGGGCAAGGAGCTTGGGCGCGTGGTGTCCGCAGCAGCCTGCCTGATGGGCTGCCACGAGGCCAGATGGACAGGCTGGCGGGATGCCAGGCAGACTCTTCAGAAGTTTTATTGGGATTTAGCAGCAACCAACATGTTCTCACCAAAAAAAAAAAATTGATTCTGATAAATTACTATTTTAGGAAGATTGAGAAGAAACCTCCAGCTGCTTGTGTTAGTAAAGTGCTTTGCTATCGGTGAGTAAACAGTCTTGTAATCCAGCCAAAGATCCTTATTCTTTCTCATTTCCTGATCATGCTGAACATTTCAGAACAAGGAACTGCTTTTTAAAGCCAACTAAAGAAGGATGGGCTTTATAATTTTTTTCTTTTCCTTTTAAAATTAGACTGATTCCACATCCCACTTGGTCTTTCTGCAGCTGGATTCACTTCTGGGGTCCACCATTACCTGTTAGTTGCCTTTTTGGTTTGGGCTTTGAGGGATTTTTGGGTTTTTTTTTTGGTTGCCAGTTGTGGCATACAGTATATTTGGGATAATTCCAGAGGTTTAAGAGACTCTCTTCCCATCTGCTTTCTTGAAACTGTGCAGTCTGAATCGGTACTGCCATCTGGGTAGGAATATGATCTTCTGATGGAATGGAATAATTTTATGTAAACTACGATGAATGCATTATATGAATGGGAGACAGAGATGTCAATGAAAGCCTAGCCCCACCCTTTGATCGGAGAAATCTGTCCCTGGCTAGAGAAACTTTCCATGAATTTCCCATTCATATTGTTGGATATTAAATCAAGCTCTTCTGGTGAGCTTTACTTTCACTTGTAATCCTGGAAACGACACAGTGGAAGCTACAAGGGCACAGAAACTACAGACAGAATCAATGTATGGTGGACCTATATGAGCAACATCTCATCAGAAGCCACATGGGATTTTCTAGGGACATCTTCTCTGGGACATTGTTATCACATCCCTTTTAGCTCTGATAAGAGGCAGAGGTTTTATGCCTTTTTTCAAGTTCCAGTGGAGAAGACTAGCAGAATAGCCATGTTCTGCCCTCAGCAGCAGTCCCAGGGAACTTCACACCCACATTTTGTTGCGTTGCATTCCTGCACTTCCTTCCTTCCTCTCCTTCCTTCCTCCCTTCCTCCCTTCCTCCCTTCCTCCCTTCCTCCCTTCCTCCCTTCCATATAGGGCATGTTGGAAGTCCAAGGTATTCGATCCTCATCTTCCTGTTGCAGCAATGTGCCTAACACTTCCAAGAACCAAGATATATTTTAGCCCATGAATGAGGGTGAAAAGTAAATGCTGGTCCTTGTTCAAAGCTGTGATAACCCATGAGGTCGACTTCTGTGTCATTGATTTAGACTACCATACAACAGCTAAGTTCCACCTGGGGGACCAGGTATCCCTGTGAACAAAATAAATACGTCCATCCTCCAACTTCTACAAGTTTTTGGGTTGAATTTGACTCTAAGAAAGGTCTTCTAAATTATTTTGGTATAAAGTGTCATAGTACAGATAAGGTCGAGAGAAGAACTTAATAGAAAATCAAACCTTTAGTTTTCTGCTGAAGAAAAATACATGTATTATCTATCTACATCTTAATACTGTCCCTGTTTCATTGTGTTACTTGCTATCTGATATATAGAATACGTGCTACATGAAAGTAAGCTTATTGCTGGGGAGAATAATTGGCAATAGTTTAGCTTGATTACCCTGGTTTGGCAAGTAATAGTCTCTGCTGGCTAAGGACTAGAAAATGACCCAGATAATCTTATTTAGCTATTTCTCTTCCCTCTAAGGATACGTAACTCAATGCAGATCTGCAGCAATTTTGCAGGTTGTGACTTTGCTGTCTTCATAGAATATGTTTCAAGAAGTTCTGAGTCAAACCAGCGCAGAAATTTTAAGGAATGGCAAAAAAAAAAAAAAATCCAAACTAAAAAAAAGGGAGTAATGTCATAAAAAGTTTTGCTTTCTTTCCATTACAGCAAACAATCAGCTTTAATTAAATTAATTGAAGAACAAGAACTGAAAATAAGTCATGGAGAAGAAGTAAGGTAGAGATAACAAAAACATAAAGAGTGGAAAATGAGGGGTGGTGGGCATACATCACCCACCATCCTCTCTAATTACAACAAGATAGTTATTTACGCTGCCCTTTTATATTCCACAGTGAAATTAGTATCATTTACCCAGAGAAATGAGGGAGAATTCAGGTCGTTATCAAAAACCAAAGCAGCTTTGCATGCACTCGCGGATCATTTCCTACTTAAAAGAGATGCAAGAGTGCTTTTGGAGATGTAACACAGTCAACTTTGGTTTTGGTCACCCCACCTTAAAAACCACCAGGTTATTCTGAGACAAAAAAAAAAAAGAATCAAGGGAACAAATGAAAAAAGGTCCCATTGTCTCTTTCAGAGGTGTCTCGTTGATTAGTTCTAGGTATCTCTGGGCCAAGGAGGTCTTGCACAAATGTTGCATCGTCCTGCCTACAGGCTGGCTATTAACACAGAATAAGGTAAAACAAGGAAACAAAACAATTTGCAACACAGGAGTTGATTTCTGGATGCTAAACACATCCATTCCCTCATGCTTCTTGGATAAAGCGGTGAGGAGTTTCCTTTGGTAGCTCAAAGACCTGTGCGTAGGCTGCTTTGATAACACTGCTGACTTCAGTGAATTGGGAAACCTCAGCTCCCTTTCAACTCCCCGGAGCTACAGAAACCTGTTGGGTAGTTCTGCTGGAGCACATTTGCTCTACGGGATCTGCTAAAGCTATTTAGAGCTACAAGGGAAATTACAGCTGGTGACTGGAAGAGGTTTGAAGGAGAAAGTGTCTGCCACCCAGATATATAAATTCTTCTTCTATTCTCGCGGAGGAGCTGACTTTCTGACCGGGAACTGGAGCAGCTGTTCCCAGTCCACTGACAGCATGGGAAGCGCAGCCTTGCGAGGGTACCCAGCCTGCCTGGAGAGTGAGTTCATTGCTGGCTGGCTTCGGAGCTGAGCATCTGCCCGAAGAGTCCCGAAAGCTGGAAGCTGTAGTCTGCTTCTCACTTAGAAACCTGGTTAATCCTTCCTTTAGTCGAGCAACACCATTATGCCTTAGAGCAGTGAAATAAAAATTTTACAGTCCTGGTTGCTCAGTAATTTCATTAAACACTTTTACACTCTTGCAAGGGGTATGTGGGGGTCGTTGGAAGGAGGCGGGGAAGGGGAAGAGGATGCTCCTACCACTCCTCAAGGCCATTTATAGGCAATGAGGAATGAGTCCCTCATTTCAAAGAGTAAATAGGGCAAACTCTGCAGGTTTGAGATTAATGGCTTTAAACCTGTGGCACAGTAGGTGGTGAACCATGGACGTGTGTGCTTTGTGGTGGGATGGGTGCATGAAAGCACCCACTCCTGGAATCCATTCTGGGACTTAAAACCAGAAAAAAAAAAACCAGGAATGGGCAGATGTGCAACTGAAACCCTCCTGAGTTTCTGCTTATGATCAGACTTTAGAGGGATTAGGAGTTAAAAATTCCAGCAGGATGGCCACCTCAAATTTATTTTCCACTTTCTGAGTGTTTTCTGAAAATGACGGTTCTGTTTTACTCTCTTTGAAGAAATCACAATGCAGAGGAGACTTTACCAAATGTATTTGAAGTTAGCCTGACCTTCTGGTGAAGGAGTTTTGTATTTGAAGGCTGGCTGACTGTTCTTGGAGTGACGGGGAGCGTAGTCTGGAACAGTCTCCATGCAACTACTGCAAATCTTTATTTTTTCTTCTTGGCAGAAAGTGACACAACAATTGTTCACTTAGCATCGGACACACCAAATGCCCAGCAAGTGAGTAGCAATGTAGATTTGGTAAGAGATACTAGAGCTGCTCCTTCAGCAGTGGTTGCTGTTCTGATGGCAAGAATAAACATGAGTATTTTCAGTGCTGGGAGAAATCGATAGTGACTCAAAAGCCACAAGACTTTTGATTTTCTCTCTATGCCAGCCTGAAAAAGGGTCAGATTTAGCAGGATTTAAAAAAAAAAATTGTGGGAGAAGGAAAGTGCATAAACTCCAAATGCCTATGACTGAAATTATTTTGACAATAACCTAAGCTGGGCAGAAGCAGCACAAAAGAAAAGACTTCCTTAGGCAGAAGAACTGATTTCTTGCAGAGGACAGATTACACATTTCCTGGAAAGGTTTGAATTACAGTAATTCAGCATCAGACAAAATATCTGAAGTTCTCTTTAACAATAGAAAGAATTCTGCAGAAAAGAAAAAAAAAGCATAAAACTTAAAATGGAAGAAATTTTCCTTCTGTTTCCAAGATAAGGATGTTCCTGAAAAGCTTACATTATATATTTATTAGCAGAGAGTTCACAGATGGCTTCCCTAGCAGTTCACTTTGCAGACACACATTGCTGACTTCCTGAGCTAATAGAAAGGAAAACCTTTTTTTTTTTTTCATGTCTGCATACCTAGCCTATAGTGGTTAGATTTATTAGAGAACGATGCACATAATCCCCATATATAAACCAGTCAAGGGATATTTTCTGCACGCTTAAGAGCCTCACGTGTTTTGGTTTGTTTTTTTTTTTAATTTAATTTTTATTTTTCCCCAACCAAAGGCTACTCACTTTGGCTCACGAGGTTCTGGTTATTGCCACAGATTCATTTCAGAACTGGTAAAACGCAAGCACGCTGGTCTGTGTTTTTCTTTCTGATTGCTCAGTGAATAAATGTCTTCTTCCCCCACCTCAGAAGCTGTGGTGGCAAGCGTGTAACCTCCTCACACTGGGACAAGTAAACACCGGAGTATGTGATTTAATCCTCCATACTTGCACGATACGTAGAGGAAGTAATAGCCACGGAAGGTAATATGCTGATGAGGAGACAAAGAAAAGAGCTGTAAGTTGGCACAGTTACCTCAGGAGCTACCAGGCACAACTGCAAACCCACTTTTTTGAGTACTATCATCTTTTCACTTTAATTGGAGCTATCGCTGGCGGACAAAAGTTTTGCAACAGGGGGAAGGGAAAAAGGTGTGATGCGTAGTATCAGAAGGAGATAAGGATCTTTGTACAAGAAGGCATGGAAGGACAGGAGCGTAATTAAGCTGGACTGACTGTGGAGGTCATGATAAAATAAGAGGTATCAAAAGATGCAAAAGCAGAGAAGCGTTGGCATGGTGACTGGGAGGCACGTTAGTATTAAATATAGTACACTTTGGATGAAAACACAGAATAGCAGCCTGATCACAAATAGTGCTGGATTTTCAGGGATACATATTACCAAAACACAGATGAAAACCTTGGTCTTCTGTGGGACTAGATCAAAATTTAGCTTTCAGCTAGATACAACTTTTTATAATTTCATGCATTTTGAGGCTACTAGTGACTGCTGTTACCTCCTGTACATCATGGGGCACCACTTTTCACAATGCCATTCCTACGGGTGCCACTTACAGTCCTTTACAAAAAGCAGATTTCCACTTTATTTTAAACTGTGATAGTCTCCTGATTGTTATTGTTGAAGATGGTGTGCTCCATCCTCCAGTTTGGATGTTTTTCAGTCATCTCTGAGACCAGGGAGCAGTTACCCTAAGAGCCCTGCCTTCACCAACACACATTTTATATCATGTTTTCTTGTGGTTGCCAAACAGTACTTTGAAAACAGTTGTGTATGGCCCTGGTAATGTCAAAAGCTTTTTCTTCTTAAATCACATCCATGATACAAGAGAGACCTGTTCCTCCATCTGTGAACCACAGAAAGGAAAACTGGCAAAGTGGACCAATCACTCTACTACCCAATACCAGTTCTCAAAGCTCTTGGTCTTGAGGGAATAGAGTGTCCAGCCAGCAAGTTTGCTGACCACACAAAACTGGGAGGGGTGGCTGACACCCAAGAGGGCTGTGCTGCCATTCAGTGAGACTGAGACAGGCTGGAGAGCTGGGCAGGGAGAAGTTTAATGAGATTTAACCAGGGCAAGTGTCAGATCTGGCACCTAGGGATGAACAACTCCAGGGACCAGTATAGGTTGGGGGGTGGGTTGTTGGAGAGCAGCGTAAGTGAGAGGGACCTGGGGGACAGCAGGATGACCATGAACCAGCAATGTGTTCTCCTGGCTAAGAAGGCAAATAGCATCCTGGGAGTATTAGAAGGAGGGTGGTTAGAAGGTCAAGAAAGGTCCTTCTCCCCCTCTCCTCTGCCCTGGTGAGACCCCACCTGGAATATTATGTCCAGTTCTGTCCCCTCAGCTCAAGAAGGACCTAGAACTCCTCAAAAGAGCCCAGCACAGGGCCACCAACATGATGAAGGGAGTGGAACACCTTCCTGATGAGGACAGGCTGAGGGAGCTGGGCCTCTTTAGCCTGGGGAAGAGGAGACTGTCTACAAATATGTAAAAGGCGAGAGTGAGGAGGACAGAGCCAGGCTCTTCTCAGGGATGGCAGCGACAGGACAAGGGGCAGAGGGTGCAGCTGGAGCAGAGGAAGTTCCATGTGAACATAAGGAGGAACTTTTTCCCTGTGAGAGTGATGGAGCACTGGAACAGGCTGCCCAGAGAGGTTGTGGAGTCTCCTTCTCTGGAGACATTCAAACCCACTTGGATGCATTCCTGTGTGATTTAGCCTGGCTGATCCTGCTCTGGCAGGGAGGTTGGACTAGATGGCCTTTTGAGGTCCCTTCCAACTCCTAACGGTCTGTGATTCTGTGAATATCCTGAAACCCTGGGAGACAAAACTTGCAATGTGCTCTCTGCACCAAATTATTTTGTTTCGAAACAGGACAGTTTAGTTAGTCAAGTTTAGGACTTCATTGTGTGGGTGCTCCATCTCCTGTTTCTGCTATGCTACACTGAAGTTCAGCCTAGTCTTAATGAGACAGGCCTGAAGCTGTTGAGGTCTATGTGTCTCTTATTGATAATCTGAATTTGCATGCTGATTAATCAGGCTGCAGTGGACTTGTGTTCTTCATAGAGGAGACAGCATGTACAGGCACTGTGGATTTGTGCAACATGTTACACATGGACTCAGAGGAATACCATTGCAGCTGACTCCTCAGAACCATGGTGTTCTGCTGAAAACACAGGCAATCAAGGTTTTAACTCTGGGGGTCTGGTAAGAGTGGAAATTAAGTGTGTATTGCTGCTGTTGTTTTTAATTGTCCTTCTGGACCGATGGAAATATTTCCATTTTGCATTTTCAAAAGCTTAAATCCTTCATAATTTTGTTTTCCTTGTGCATGTACATGTGTTTTTGTGTGCATGTGCATTTGTCCAAATAACTGTTTGGTCCCTTTTGCACGCTGGGAGTCAGGGTATCTCTTGAGGATTTGCAGTATCTTAAGGGTACTCATTCAAACAAAGCTGTGTTGGAGATGGTGGAACTAGCATCAGGTCAGCTTGGTCTGTTTAGATGTGAAAGTCAGCTGCTTCTTTACACACTTACAAATTATTAACTAAGCCTTGTGCTTAGCTTCCAAGCTCAGCTGTCATGTCTCCAGGTGCTTGTTTTGTGCCCCGTTCTTGGCTTGCCTGTCGGAGCCTGGTATAAACCTGTAACTTCTGTGATATAAATGTTAAAGTACATTTAACTTTCAAATGTTCTCCACTGTGGTGTTTCCTCAGCCTCCCCATCCCCAAACCCTCCAAATCCAATCATCTCTTTTTTATTTTCTTATAAAGTAACCTTTATTCCCCTCTGTCAATGTGCAGATGTTGTTTTTCTTACTGCATCATGTGTGATAATGACATTTTCAGCTCTAGAGTACACAAGTGTGGGGTGTCTGTGGTGTGGTTGTGTTTGACAGGGAAGAGAATTCCGTGTAACTCAAGTATTGTAAAATTGATTTCCCCCCTGTCTCAGGTATTCTTTCTTCCCTTTTTAAAGCTAACTTTCCCTGTGATGCTAAACTAATTTGTAGGGACAAGATCTGACAGCAGAAGGTTTTAGTATAGTAAAATGTACATGTATTTTGTATCTAAATAGACAGATAGACTGTCTATCTAATCTATGTAGATACATATGTTGTGAAGATATTTTAGTATTTTCTTTTTTTTATATTTATAATCATGAGACACTTATTTTCTTGCAGGTCTGTGGGATAATTCAGGTCAAAAGGGATCTTAAGGAGCCATCTGGTCCAACCTGCTGTTCAGAAAAACAGCTGTAAGGTCAAAGTTGTTTGGGGGTTTATCTAGTCACGTCTTAAAAATGCCCAAGGCTGGAAACCACACAATGTCCTCAGAAACATGTTACACTGATTGTCTGTCCTTGTGGTGAAACATATTGCCCTATATTCAGTTGGAACCTCTCTTGTTTATACCCAGTGCCTCTCATCCCTTCCACCATGGATGATTCCATGATAACCTCCATGATTCCACAAACAACCTCCATGGAGGAACTGAAAGTCTGCTGCCAGACGCCTCTAATACCACATGCTTTTCCAGGTTGATCAAACCCTCAACCTGTCCTCACAGGGCATATGCTCCATCCAGACCATGACTGTCTCCATGGATCTCCTCTCATCTCCATCACTTTTCAAAGATGATAGAAAGGCGTCTTGCAAGGACATCAGCAAGGTCCTTCCACTTTCTCTCGGGCACAGCCTGCCTAGAACTTTTGATCTCTATGGATCAAGTGCAAGTGGTCAGTAATACCTGACTCTGCCCTCATCCACTGGTCCTTCACCTTGCACCTTGCCTCTAAACATAGGAGGCAGAGTTGGTGGTAACTGAAGCAAAGAAGTAACTGGAGAGACTTTCTTGGTGGCAACTGGGGAGACTTGCTGGTGGTAACTGAAGCAAAGAAGACATTGAGTACCTTATCCTCACCTATGTCCACCCTTGGAAAGCACCTACCCCCTTATTCCTTGTACAGCCATTTCCTGCTGATGTACTGATAGAAACTCTTCTTTTTGCCTTTGACAATCTTTGCAGGTGTTCAGATCAGCTGCGTTTTCCCCAACCACCATGCCAAGGTAATGGTTCCAAATTTCTTCTCTGTGGACACTCCCTGCTTCACCCTCCTCTATGCTGCACCTTTTTTCATTGGAGCTCTGTTGTGAATGGCCCATCAAGGCAGGTTGGCTGGTCTCCTTGTTTGTCTACTTGTTTTCTGGGACCATTTCTGCACTAGGAGGCTGCTGTCCTTGAAGACATGCAGCATCCCTAGACAATTCTCTCATGCTTCCAGGACTGACATAATCCAACCACACTGCTGATGTGTCTCATTGCAGACCCAGGTTGGGATTTGTGGTATATGTTACTGAGCAACTGCCTTTTTCCTTGTTTACAAACGATTTCTTGTATTACTTGTTATGTGAATGTCAGGTCTTAAAATGTAATAATCACTTAACATCATTTGAACCTTAATATTCCCTGGCTGAGGAGGCACTGAAGCTATGTGCAAATAAAACGTGTTTGTGCTGCCTAATTCCTATCAGAGTTACGGCACTGTTCCACAGTATCTCTGCTGGATGAACCAGAACTGGCACATCCATTGATTTCTACCAGCTGTTTTCTGCCAATTCCAGTTCCTGACAGGTAGCAAGCTGTGTAGCTGGCAGCAAAGAATCTCAAACAGTTCAAATATGCCCCAGGGAGGGCAATTGCTTACCCTAAGCCCATCAAGGAATCGCTATTATGCTTCGCAAGATACATATACATTCACCACATCTGTCTCCTATTATTTGTACTGGGAACTGACAAAGGATTGAGACAAACATGTGCCTTTTTAATACTGAGAAAGAACAAGGTGCTTGTAAAAGACAAACATCGTAGAGATCTCGGTGAATAATTTCATAATGAAACTTCTCCTGTATATTCTGTGAAATGTTGCTGTAGCTGATCTATACTTCAACTATAAAAGACCAAATCATCCATTTAAATACCAAGACAGCCTATTCAAGTACTTTAAATCTAAATTTGTTCATTTTCATCTGGTGCTTTGACAGTCTCACAACACAGTACAAGCAGCCTTAATCTGGGGACCTGCTGCCTTCTTCAGTTCCTGTTTGATTTCTCTGGGATCTATCCTCACAAAGATCGAGGCGAACGGAGGATTCCATGGAATGCTCTCTGGAACATTAATGGATTTAGTGCAAGCCACCACAGTTTGACAAGCTACCTCTCCTCAAATGAACCACACCACCAAGCGTGTTCAGGCTCCTAGCTTGCTTCAAATGGGAAGAGCTTTCCCTTTGTGAGGGGATAAAAGCATCCAGGTTATTGGTTAACACAGGTCAGAGGGTAAGGGGTAAATTTTTAAGCCATGACAACGCAGTTTCTTGTGATTCCCAGTCCTCCCTCCTGTTCCTTCAGGTAGAAGTGAGGCAATAAGCTTGCAAGATGTCTTGTGCCCATAACCTGCTGCTTTGGAAGTGAATGGGAGATGAAGGATGAATAGTACTTTATAAAGTGAGCTCTACTAGGTAAAACAGAGGCAAGTTCTGGTGGAAAAATATTAATACGTCTCAGTGGGAGATGCTATTTTGGTAGTAGTCCTACAGGTCTCAGAACCTGCCCAGTGAGGAGTGCACTTGTAAGATCCTGAATCAGCCGACAGCCATTAGTATAAATTCCCCTTTTTTTGATTGAGCTCCAAATTACAGTAAAAGATCAGGCATTTGAAGTAGAAATATGCAAGTGCCTTCTGTCTAATAAGGTGGTGCTGGATCTAGCAGGTCAATATCTGGTATTATGCAGAAGAAAGACATTTGGGAAGCTGCCTGTTGGCTTCATTTAGAGCTGTTCATATTCAGAGACCCAGAATTTGTAAGTAATGTGGATTTTTTTTTCTTTTTTTTTTTCTTTCTCTCTTTTTGCTTGAAGGCTAAGCAGAGAGTACAGATGCTCACTTTGTAACTGATTTGGAGTGACAGGGGTTTAGTGTAGCCCTGCAGTTACTGACCTGAAGCATTCATGATTCTGTGCCTTAAGCAAGAAGGAATAAATTATTCTACTACTTTTCACTGTCATTTTAAATCTGTAAAGGAACTGTGCAGTATAAAAACTTTAAGACTGTGATTCTATTGTTAACATATGATTTCTTTAAATGAGCTGTCAAAGATTAAAACAAGCTGTTGCCCAGTGCAAGCGTTGTTATTATTTTTTCAATCAGAAACCAATAAAACATTTTTATAACGGGATTCTAAAGTGTATTTGTTAATTACAATGATCATATAGTCTTTCAAATGCTAATGGTCTGACTCAAATTTCACTTTGTTTAGTTATGTTAGAAGTTATGATTAAAGAATGGTATAGCTTTATAGTTGTTTTACTGCCATCTGTGTGCACCAGGCAATAACTATGTACAGATGGTTGTGATTCAGAGACAGGTTGCCACATGCAAAAAAAGTATGTTTCAGTTATTTTAATAAGATTTATTGCAGCAGTCACAGTTAAATGCTTGAACCTTAATGATAATTGCTACTAATCCTTCAAGAAAAATGATCAGAGATCTGTAAAACGCAAGGAGCAGATTTTGCAGTAAACTCCAGAAAACATCTCACCAGAAAGGTATGCTTTGGGTTTTCATTTTGTATTTGCTTCTACCCTCACCTTTCTTTTTTGATCATTTGTTCCGATACCTTTGCCCTTGTAGCATTTGGTATGAAAAGGACAGAGATCATTCTAGTACAGGAATGATGGAGAAGGAATGTTCATCAGGGAGTGCAGTGATAGGATAAGAGTAATGGATTCATCTAAAAGAAGGGAGATTTAGATTAGACATTAGGAGGAAACTCTTCCTAGGGATGGGTGGGAGGCCTCCCTAGGGAAGCTGGGGCTGGCCCTAGATCCCTGGCAGGGTTTAAGGCCAGGTTGGATGGGGCTTTGGGCACCCTGGACTGGTGGAGGGTGTCACTGCCGATGGCAGGAGGGGCACTGGGTAGGCTCAGAGGACCCTTCCCACCCAAACCAGTCTGGGGTTCTGTGATTCTTTCATCTTCCATTTGCCTTCCCAGGTATTGATACCTATTTATATTGATACACTTGGAGGGTCCTGAAGTAATTTAAATAAACAGAAAAAAAATCTGATAAGAAAACTAGAGGATATCTCACAAAATCCTCACTTCCTTTGTATTAGTGATTAGGCCACATTCAAACCCCAACCATGGCCTTTTGCTTCTGGTGGAAGCGGTGATTTGGATTCTGTGTTTGGGCTGGCAACTTACACCCTTGACGTGACTCAGTAGTCACTTCCAAACTATGTTAGTCCAGGTCAAGACTTAGAGACTGTTTGCAGGATCCTAAGGATTTCCAGACTGACTCCCTTTGTGACCTCATGAGTTGAAGCAAGGCCTCTGTGAGGCCTCAGAGGAGGACAGCGCAATAATGAGTTTGTGTCTGAGAGGTTTCTTCAGCCTAAACACCTCAGTGCTCCAAGAGGTCCACCTTTTCCTCTTGACTTTTAGCTCAGATTATTCTACACTTTCTTCTTGTAAATAGCCATTCTTTTTAAGAGGTTTTCTTTCAGTATGTTCCTCAGTTGGTTGTGATTTAGAGCAGTAACTTTTTCTGAGGCTGGGACAAGATCTGACTTGCAGCTGATGGCCAGAAGCACGTGAAAGCCAGCAAAGGTCTGCAGTCAGTTATGCCAACTTATTTTTATGTCCCAGTCATTGTTCAGATTTCAATTTTGATGCTACAGAGATTTGGAGTCTTAGTGCATACAGGTGTAATAGAAAAAGTAGCATAGATGCTAGACATCCATCTTCAAGATTTTAGGAGGAAATATGATCCTTGTGACCTACATTTGCTGCTCACAGTTGATGTTGAGTTTGTTTTGTAAACTCCCCACCAGCTATACTGTGAATTGCCATAAGCAGACACAGGGAAATCACAGCTACTATGGACCTATCATTCACTGGGAGCAGCTGTACACTTTGTACCATGTGGCTCAGTACCAGTAACAATCTATTTTGCAAAGTAGTCATTTTGTTAATGTCTAAGCTCCAATAAAATGAAAATAACTTGAGTAGAATGTAAAAAAAAGTATGTTTTCTTTTTCCTCCTTCTTATGTGTGACCTCTTTTTCTTTTGTGAGACTCTTGCTTTGGGAATGGATTTCAGGACTAGAAAGAAGAAAAAAAAGGGAAAAAAAAAGGGCAGCAAAAAATGACCTTTTCTCTCATCTTTCTGTATCTTGTGAAATACAGTTTTGCAGTGCCCCAAGGTGAGGAAGGTTGTCACTTTTTGTCTGTGTGCATTATTGTTCTCTGCCACCATGAAGCTGCATTTAAGAGGAAGGGTGCTAAATCCTATTTTCACTCAAGGCTGTGATGAAATGGTCTGAGATGCTACCTCAGTTTCTGGTTTGTTGACTTTCTTGTTGTTGGTTAAAATAACCCAAGAAAACCAAAACAATTACTAAAAAGGAAACTTTTAACAGTATTCTGCCAGTTTACCAAATTAAATGTTTACAGGTCCTTTGTTGGGCTCCAAAAGAATTCTTCTGAAATTTTCAGTTGCTTTAAGAGAAGTAAACTTTTTAACCTTTTCTTTCAGACAGAATATTTGAAAATAAATACCTTGATGATGGTAGCTGAAACCACGTAGATGGTGGCTTCCCAGGCATTTTAACACTGTGAATCATTTTTTATTAAAGATTATCCCTTGTATGAAAACTTAATGCAGTCTTGTGATTATTTGATTTAAAAAAATACCAAACAAACAAACCAAAACAGTAATAAGAACCTGTTTAAACACTCTTTGAACTCTCTTTGGGTGACAGAGAGGAAAAGAAAGGCTCATGCCTGAAGAAGCTGGTGACTGCAGCAGCTTCAGATAGAGGATGTCATAGTGGAGATCAGTCTTAAGGCCACCTTATCGTCTTTGCCACCTGCCAGCATCTTCTGAGGCCTGCTCCTGGAGCTACCAAAAGGTTTGGCTTTCCAGTCTGGAGAGGTGCAGACGAGCATGGAGTGGAAGAAAGGCGAATACTGACCCTGACAGGATTCCCCAGTGCCCAGGAGTTAGATCGTTTTTATGACTGCTTAGAACTGTTGAGCTATGCAGAGCTGGAGGATGTCAAAAGGATGGCCTTGAGCGCAGAGAGCAGCAAAACTGTGCCATGCTTGCTTGGCCTCCTCTGCATGATGCACAGCGGATCAGCAGATCTGGTGGTAAGAAGCAAGCGAAGTGGGGCTGGGCTTGGCGCTGGGCTTGGCCGGGTGGATTTGTTACCAGGCAGTTGTGCAAACACTGTCTGTCCGACTGGAGATTTCCAGCCATGCTGGCTACAGAGCTTGAAGCCATGTTCCAACCAGAAATGTTTAAGCAGTTTTAAATGAGCATGCAGGGGCCCTGGAGAACTGTACCCCTTTCTGTCCTAGCCTTACCTGCTGTGTGTCTGTCTCTATGTACAATAGTCTATAAATATGTGTGAGCATCTGTTACTGTATTCCTTCCCGTCTTCCCTCCACAAGCCAAGATTTCCATAGTCTGCTGCCATGGCACTTGTATATGACATTTTGAATGCATGAAGTGCAAAAGCATGACATTTTGAATTAGAAATTAATTTAACAAACGTGTCTGGGGGAAAAAAAAATAAAAAAGACACGTTTGGATCCTCAAAATTTGTCAAATGATATTTTGAAAAGTTAAAAAGAAATCGCACAAAATGAACTGATGGAAGTTCAGTGCAAAAGTTAACGGGATAAATGTTCACCTTTTGAGAGGCATCATGAGCCTAACAGAGAAGACATGAATCTGATGAGCGACGTTAGGCAAGTCACTGTTTAGTGCCATCGTTTTGTTTCTGTCCGATTCTTTCCCATTAAACTCTCTCTGGGTGAAGATGCTCATAGTTGGGAATCTCCAATGCCATCCAAGTCTCAGTTGCAAACGTGACTGCCACAGTCCCTGCAAACTAAGGTAGTATAAGTAATAATTATTTGTCATTTCTGAGTTGCTGTAGCAAGTTAAAAATAAGTTAGTCGAGGATGAGCAAAGTTATCAAATTATGTAAGCATGCAGATGGAAATGATTTGCAAATTCAATTGGCTTGCAACAAAAATCGATGCAAATAAGTACGTATATTTAGTTATACCACATGTCACACAGAAGCTGAAGGCTGGTGACCTTGGTTATTAGTTTGGCCTGTTCTAGATCGAATAGGAACTAAGGCATCCCTGTGTGCTATTTCAGTGTTAGTATTTTGCCCTTTTTGAAAGTGACATTTTGGGAGGGACTAAATTATACGAACAAGCCCAAAGCTCAAAAGTTGGTGCCAGTCCTGTTTTTAGATCTTCCAAAATGGAGGCTAATATTATGCTAAGGCCTAACTAAGACCATCGAGCTTCCTGCTGCTTGTAAGACTGGGGCCAAATGGTTGCAAACAATAAGAAAATAGGTAAAGGTTTTACACGTTAGGTGATACTGGAGGTTTTTCTTCACATCTTGAAAGCAGACAGTATTTCTGCCTCTTCCTCAGACTGTCAATGTGCCTCACACTCAGAAGCTCTCTTAAGACTCTGGGATGGTGGCAAGTGGTGAAGATTTGGCTCTTCTCTGCTGAAATCACAGGGAAGCAGTTGTCTGAGGGCCAGAAAGCATCTCTGCCTCTCTCCCTCTAAGAGGCAGAGATTAGGAAGAATAAGATCTATTGTGCATCTACTCTTTTGATCCTTTTTTTTTTTTTTTTTTTCTGTAACTTGGGAACTCACAATGTGTTTTAGAATAAAGAGTTTGGATGAGATTGTTAGGGTGATTTCACATTGGGCACCTTCTTCAGTGGAGGTCTTCTACCAGGCTTCTGCGCATTCCTCTGCATCACTATGAATTGTTCTGTCACACCATGGTCTGACATTTGATGCGTGTGCAACATCAGCATCCCTCATTATTGCACAATGTACTGTGAAGTAATATATTCATGTTTATTAATTTAAAATCCTGTTTGCTATGAGCAGTAATATCACTTAGCTACAGTCATTTTCCACTTCATTTGGTATCCTACTAATTTTAACTGCATGAGACTATTTGCTAGTCTGGCAGCTAAACCTTACATCTTCTTTGTGTTTCTTTTAATTAAATTCCTTTTTGTTAAAAGTACTGATGGAAGTATATAAGATTTTAATACCTGACTCTTTTAAGATCTCTTAATCCTAGCCCAAACTTTGTCTTTGCATGCCAACTCCATGTACTTCACAAACTGTACACCTTCTCAGCGGGAGATCTGCTGGTCCTTTTTAGTTTCTTTTGAGATTTCTTTGGGGGCCTCCACAATGTATTCCTTAGTTCTGTAAGCCAAAACGTCCTTTCTCCTCCTTCCTTGAGAAGAACACACATCCCTTCCAATCCAAGTACCACCAGTTAGATGTATTCTTTGCTCCAAGACAGCAAAAAAACAGGAAATGAGAAAGGGATGCAGGCAAGAAAATCAAATAACATGTAGTTGAGCTAACAGGAAACATGAACGATTCCAATAAATTGTCTAAGTTTACTGTTGTAAGGTCTTCTCTTCTTGCCCTGTTCTATGTTGTTGTTTTCATCTGGGTGACATATAAAATTAGATCATAAAGTCTTCCTGGCAGGGATGGCAACTTTTATTTGTTTTTTTAATGCACCTAGCACAGCATATAAATAATCACATTGTAAAACATGTTCAGCATGTACAGTTTCTTTTTTCCTTTTTTTTTTTTTTTATAGAAACTTCCAAAAGAATCATGAATAATGTAAAGCTTTATTTTTGGCTCCTAATTTTGAACTGGCTGTAAAACCTCATCTGTTCAAGTTCACTTTCCTTACCTTTAAAGCTATCTATAAATATCTTTGTGTTGTCACAATTGTCACTGTTTTTGGACTTTACAGAAATCTTTTTGTAATAGACTGACTGTAACAGGTTTTTGTCACAATATAGATCACATTTAACATATTTTGGGTTTAGATAAAAGCCATTGAAATGCTTCTAAGTGAAATGACTTTTCACCAGTTGATGCATACCACTTATTCTCAAAAAGTCTCTTACCATGAGAACAGGGACAAGAAATTGGAGGGTACCACCTCTTCGTTGTTATATATTATGCTGCAATATTATACTCTCTTTTTTAAACATTATTTTGGAATTCATGAGCATATGCTGATGCACAAAATAAAGCCAAGAAAATAGGCCTGATCTGTGATAGTGTGGACCCAAGGACTGATGGGGATAAGGAGTACTTTGTTAGCTGGAAGCATGGAGGGAGAGGTGGATCGAACTATTCAGGATTTGCGTTGTTGGAACCCACCATGGTAGAGTGAACATAGAATCATAGAATCATTAAGCTTGGAGAAGACCTCCAAGATCACCTAGCCCAATTTTGTCCCTACCACCTATACCACTCATTAAACCATGTCCCCAGGTACCTCATCCAGCCTTTCCTTCAACACTCCGAGGGATGGTGACTTCACCACCACCCTGGGCAGCCTGTTCCAATGCCCAACCTCTCTTGCTGAGAAGAACTTTCTCCTCATTTCTAACCTGAACCTCCCCTGATGCAACTCGCAGCCATTCCCTCTTGTCCTGTCACTAGTTACCTGTGAGAAGAGGCTGACCCACAGCCTCCTTCCAGGGAGTTGCAGAGAGCAAGAAGGTCTCCTCTGAGCCTTCTCTTCTCCAGACTGAACAATCCCAGTTCCCTCAGCAGCTCCTTATCAGACTTGTGTTCCAGACCCTTCACCAGCCTGGTTGCCCTTCTCTAAACATGCTCCAGGGCCTCGAGGTCGTTCTTGTAGTGAGGGGTCCAAACCTGAATCCAGTTTTCAAGGTGCAGCCTCTCCAGAGCTGAACACAGGGGATGATCACCTCCCCGGTCCTGCTGGCTACACTATTCCTGATGCAAGTCAGGATGCCATTGATCTTCTTGGCCAACTGGGCACACTGATGGCTCATGTTCAGGAGAGTGTCAACCAACACCTCTAGATCCTTTTCTTCAGTCTCCTTAGAGTACATTTGTTTGTCTTTTGGATGGATGGTCATCCTCAGTGCTGCTGTCATTAGGTAATAGAGATGAAAGGAAGTCCTTCTTTCATAGCAATTCCTGTTTTTCACATAGTATTATTTGCTGCCCAGAGAGGTAGTGGATTCCCCGTCCCTGGAGGTGTTCAAGGCCAGGTTGGATGGGGCCCTGGGCAGCCTTGTGTAGATCCAGGCCTGAAGGTTGGTGACCCTGCCTGTGGCAGGGGGATTGGAGCTCTATGATCCTTGGGGTCCCTTCCAACCCAGACCATTCTGTGATTCTATGATTCTATGATTCTATGCTGTGGTTTAACCCCAGTCAGCAGCTCAGCCTCCTACAGCCCCTCAGTCACCCTCTGCTGGTGGGATGGGGGAGAGAATTCAACTGGTAAAAGTGAGAAAACTCCTGGGTTGAGATAGAGACAGTTTGATAGATAAAGCAAAAACCATGCACACAAGCAAAACCAAGCCAGGAATCCCCTCCCCACTGCCCACAGCAGTCAGGAGTTCAGCCATTCCCAGGACATCAGAGCTCCATGACGCCTAATGGGGACTTGGGAAGACAAATACCAACAATCTTCATGCCCCTTCTTGTTCCCTCAGCTTTATCTGCTGGGCATGATGCTGTACATTATGGGATGTCCCTTGAGTCATTGAGTTCAGCTGTCCCAGCCATGTCCCATCCCAACCCCTCATGCACCCTCAGCCCGCTCACTGGTAGGGTGGGGAGTAGCAAAGTCCTTGGTTCTGTGTGAGCACTGCTCGGCAGGAATGAAAACATCCCTGTGCTATCAACATGCTTCTCAGCCCAGGTCCAAAACACAGCTCTGTACCAGCTGCTGTGAAGAAAATTAACTCTCTCGCAGCCAGAACCAGCACACTTTATGATAAGGGTTCCCCTGTTTTAGTTAGGTGCATTCATTCATTTTAAGAGGAATAAGGATTTAAATTTTAATTGCTGTGAACAACAGGTTGAAAAAGACAACAGGTTCTTGCTTTTTTCTTCCCTAAATTCATATATAAATGTTCTACACAACTCCTGATTGACCATTCAAGAATGCTTCGTCTTGAAAGCAAACTATGGTAATGGAAATGCTCAGGACTTAACAGGATGGTGACCTGAGTTTCGGATGAAGAGGGAAAATATACAACATCGATGACAGTTTTCCACCCTGTAAAACCCAGTTTGCTGCTTTCATGAGGTAGCTGTTGGAAAACGGGTCATCACTTCCAATGGAAAGCCACATTTCATGTGATGTGTCCCAAGACAATCAGCTCAGTGGTGATGATACTCATTTTAGGAACTATAGTGTTACTGTTAAAGACAGGGAAGTGTATTTTAATCTGTGTTGATTAATACTTTGATCTGTTGAAGATATTCAAGGATCTCCAAGTGGAAATGGTCATATACAGATGGCCAACTGGATGGCTAAAGATTTGGGCACTATATGGGAACGTACTCGTCATGGTTTTCCATTGCAAATACATTCAAAATTGACTGAGGTTGGATTTCCAAGGAAAGGAAGCCTTAAGCATTTTAAAGCATATGCAGTGCTATTATATATCTGTAGTTAACTGATACTGCAAGTAGTAAAGCTGATATTTAATATTTGGCTTTATTCCAGCTTCTGAGAGAAAAATTAGGGGGGATTACAGTCTTAAATTCTGATTTACAGGTTTTTTTCTGGTTTTTTTTTTATTTTTCTTCTTTTTTTTTCTTCTTTTTTTTTTCTGTGTGCCTGCATGCACCCATACACTGAAGGATAGGTTTATGAAGGAATTCATACTTACAAAGTAACCCAATAGGCTTGAGTACTCTTAATAAGCTTTGTGTATTTGTATGCATTATATTACACAATGCATCCAAATCTTTTGGCTTCTAGAACTGAAACACACATTCTACTTAGACTATTTTTGTTTAACAGGTTTATGAGGCTTTCACTTTCTTCCCCTCCTCCCATCCCTTTTCTCATTTATACCCTGTGCTTGAGGCTTCTTAAGGCAAGCTGAGAGAATAATCTGCTCACTTCTAATTAATTTCAATGGGAACTGTGTGGCTAAATCCCTTAGTTTGAAAATATCAACCAGTTTTCCACCTGCACAGACTTTCCTCTGTAGTTAAAGAGACTTAATTTGTCTTTGCCCTAACCTTACACCTACTCTGTACTAGTGTAAGTAACTCCATAAGGCAAAGAGCAGCAAAAAACAGGCCCAAAGGGACCTGAGGAGATTAAGATTTTTATAGGTAGAGTCGATATTTTTTTAAAAGAAGACGTTTTTGCAGGTTATGTATCTTATCTACATGTGATTTCACTGCTTGACTTTTCTCTACAGCACTTCTAGTCAGGAATTTACTAGCAGGAAATAAACATCTTGCCTTTTTGACATGTTTTTAACAATGGAAGAAAGGTCAGAACAGATTGTCATTTATTTAAATATTTTTTTTAAAAAATAAAGCACAATGCAGAGTATGTTCCACTTATGCAGAAATGCCAGCGTATTTAGAGATTTTTTTTTCAGTATTTTAAGAGGCATTGTGCTTTTTTTTTTCTTTGTTTTTTTATTATGTTTTATTTTTTCTCACTTAGTGGATGAGGAAAGGCTGTGAATGTTGTCTACCTGGACTTTGGTAGAGCCTTTGACACCATTTCCCACATCATTCTCCTGGAGAAACTGGCTGCTCATGGCTTGGACAGGCATGTCCTTCCCTGGGTAAAAATTGGCTGGAGGGCTGGACCCAAAGAGTTGTGATGAATGGAGATAAATCCAGTTGGTGGCCTGTCACTAATGATGTTCCCCAGGGCTCAGTACTGGGGTCAGTTCCCTTGGATATCTTTATCAATGATCTGGACAAGGGGATCAAAAGCACTCTCAGTAAATTGACAGATGACACCATGGTGTTTGAGAGTGTGGATCTGCTTGGGGCAGGAAGGCTCTACAGGGAGATCTGGACAGGCTGGATCATGGGCCAAGGCCAACTCTATGAGGTTCAGCAAGGCTCAGTGTTGGGTCCTGCACTTGGGGCACAACAACCCCAGGCAGTGCTACAGGCTTGGGGCAGAGTGGCTGGAAAGCTGCCTGGCAGGGAAGGACCTGGGGGGTGTTTGGTCAGCAGCTGGTTGGATATGAGCCAGGTGTGTGCCCAGGTGTCCAAGAAGGCCAACAGAATCCTGGCCTGTGTCAGGGATGGTGTGGACCAGGGTGTGGACCGGTGAGGCTGTGCGTTGAGTGCTGGGTTCAGATTTACATCCCTCATTACCAGACACTGAGGTGCTGGAGCAGGTCCAAAGAAGGGTGACGGAGTGGGGAAGGTCCTGGAGCAGAAGTTTGATGGGGAGCAGCTGAGGGACCTGGGGCTGTTCAGCCTGGAGGAGGCTGAGGATAGACCTGATGTCTCTCTGCAGTTCCTGGGAAGGAGACTGTGGCCATGTGGGGGTTGGTCTCTTCTCCCAAATAACAAGTGATTGGACAAGAGCAAACAGCATCAAGTTGTGCCTGGGCAGGTTTAGGATGGATAGGAGGAATAACCTCTTCCCCAAAAGGGCTGTGCAGCACTGGAACCAACTGTCCATGGATATGGTGTAGTCACTGCTGCTGGAGGGATTCAGAAGTCATGTAGATGTGGTGCTCAGGGAGATGGTTTAGTGGTGGGCTTGGCAGTGACAGGTTAATGGTTGGACTCGATCGTCTTAAAGGTCCTTTCCGATCAAAACGACTCCGCGATTCTGTGAATCAAGTCTAAAGAGAAAACAGTATGGTCCTCAACTACACTCCCTTGACATTCAGTGGGAGGGAGAGCCACATTCAACAATCCGAAGTAAATCCCCCAAACATCTTGCAGTCCCCAGGAGAGTCTTTAAGTAGCAGAAGCAGTGAAAGTTTTACCTCAGCTCGGTATGCTTTTTTGCTGTGTCATTTTTGGTATAAACCACTGTCACATCTTGAAACTGCCTGCCTCTCAGGGAAGACTCTTGCAGCTTGGAGCTAAGATTGTAATTTTCTCATCTGATGAATGGATTCATTTTTTTTTCCTTTTATGGGGAAAAATTTCAAAAGTGTCTGAGCAATGTAGAAGCCTAAATCCCATCGAATGTCACTCGGAATAAAATTATCAAAAGCTCTTTTATTCTTAGAGCTTATACTTGTCAGATGCACAATCTGCCATGGCTGTCACAAATCATCTATTCCAGACCCATTTTCACTTCTAATTTCCTAATAGAAAAAAAAAAGAAAAAGAAAAAAAAGAAAAGAAGAGTAACTTAAGAGATCAGAGGAGCAGAATATAGTCCATCTTATTTAATGCAGGGGTAAGCTGGGTAGGAAATAGTGTGTTTTGCTGGGTAGACCGCACACAGCTATTCAGCCCTAATACATTAAAAGATATTCTTTCGGACCACTTGACCTTTTTGTTATGCAGATATTCTTGCAGGAGTAGAGTGGCAAATTGAATTTGCCTTGACACTCCTGCTCCATTCTGGCAAAACGACACAAAATCCATACTGCACCCATTAATGTCAGGCTAACACATACTTGTTGCTGCAGGTTTTACTGTTATTGCTATTCCCCCAGCTCTCCTTTTGCACCCCAAGCTACGTGCCTAAAAATATGTGCACTTTATGACTCAGGATATATTTGGCCTGCGCGTAGGTAGAAGGGAAAAATGGTGTTTGAAACGGCCTGCGGCAGAGCAGCCTCCTGATGACCCATGTCTGCTCCTCTGTGACCTTCAGAGGTGCCAAAAGCCTCTGGAGAATCTCTGCACCCCATCACCTCCCCTCTGCATGGCTCTCCTTGGCCAACACGCAGCCTTGGATCCACAGGCAGGACCAACAAGAGCTGCGCTTCCAGCTGTTTCAGAGCCAACATCCCAGCTTTGCACCGCAAGGAGTATTTGTTGAACCTGGAGTAACCTCCCTAACCAGTAAAAACTACTTTCTCCAGAGCAATTAGCTTCCTTAGACAGAGAGAAGCTATTAAGTTCAAAGTGCTCTGGACAGTGCTCAGCCATTCAGCGAGAGATTAATCTGTCACATTCTTAGCTAGATTTTGATTGTTAATATGTTGTGTCATGAGAAAAAGATCTTGGTTCTCCTTGTTTATTGGCTGCAAACTCCAGTTTCCAAATAAATAAATTTTTGTGTGTATGTGTGTGTGTGTGTGTGTGTGAATATTCTGAAGCTTATCTACTTAGCATTGCCCAGCAAAAAATAACAGCCTGCATGTTTATTGATAACATAATGTAATGAATGTCTATTTATCGGCTCACTCTCCTAATATGACCAAATGCTTTATCTCTCTTGCTTAATGGTGTCTTTTTTTTTTTTTTAACATTATCTTCAATTTCTGTAGATTTGGGCAAAAGTCTGTGTGTGCAGAAGCTGTATGGGAAAGATTTGATGTCTTGGTGCTTTCAGAAAAGGTGATACAGAGCATAGAAAACGTTTTATAAAGGGATTAGGAAAGAACTCCCAATACTCCAGAGAGTATTATGGAATCTGGATTCTTACCTGTGCAGTCGAGATATTTCAAAACAAAAACACTAATATAGTTCCTTAATAATTTGTTAGTGATTATCTGTTGAATAAGTAATTTTACTTTAGTAGAGAAAGATAGCTTATAAAATAACAAGGTAAAGTGGATGACTTTCCACCACTGCTTCCAGGGAGTTAATAGTAGGGCTTTTCAGTAGCACTGAAGTGGTAGATCATGAACATTTATATGCACCAAATAACTAACTGCATGTATTAAAATAAATGACTGCCAACAGGCAAAGGATTAGGAAAGCATCTGATTACTGTATGTGCAAGTCTAATTTCTGCACACAAACATGCCGATTTTTTTTGTGTGTCTTTTAATGCAGAAACCAAGTGAACTGGTTTAGAAATACAGTCCCTAGCATTACCATGCTATATGGACATTTATTGCTCTCTAAGTCAGTAAAAATGTCAACTTATTTTAAATTTTGTGGATAAATATAGGTGTGTCTAGGATTTTTTTTTCAGCTGGTTGAACTGTGAAGGAGGCGAGCTGATCCTGGGAATATATTGTTATGATTTGGCTCCTAGCTTTCAGGTTTTGGCTTATCAATAACTACATATTTTATTTCAAACCACAATTTGTTCTTCCTCATATGCCTTCCTAAATTACATATTTACATTCAAGATAACGATAAGGATTGGGGTTGGACTCGATGATCTCTTGAGGACCCTTCCAAACCCTACAATTCTGTGAAGGATACTCCGTTTTGATTAAGACTGGCCAGTCCTTAATCCTTCCTCAGAAACAGAATATGCAAAGCAGGACCACCTAAGACCAAGTATGAACTGATCCATACTTGAGAGCCCATCAAGAAATAATTGTTAATATTTAGTTAGTATACAGTCTGCCAGGCCAAGAATTCCCATAAAATTTCTACACCACAAATAATTCCTATAATTGGTTTATAAACCATTGATTTAGAAATTTTATCAGATGTTTAAACATACGTTCTGGATACTAAAACTAGATTTAAACATGACTCTTTTTAAACCTGACAGGTAGGGAAAACACACTCTTGTTGCCATGACAGAGAGAAACAACAAGAGTTTAGAGGTTCCAAGGCATTCGACTTCAATGTTCCTTTTCTGGTCAGGCATGGACAGGAGCAATTTGAAGTTGATCTCCTTATCTTTGCTTCTCACCTGATCTGACAGACAAGAGAGATGTATATGAAATCCTAACAACTGCACACTGCATTATAGCCCCACCAGGAAATATTTCCAGCAATGCATACTGTACATCTGGAATGAAAATGCAGCTTTTCGTCTGTGCCAGGGAGAAATTTTCCTAATATTATTATTTCTAATAACGAAACCAAAACCAAAACCCAAAAACTATGAAAAAAGCAAGGGATGTATGATCAAGGACTTTGCTAGTGTAGACACATGGCATTTTCCCATTGATCAGGCTGTTGTAAACCCAGGATGAAGGATGTGCAACAGAAGAAGAATTACTCAACTGCCCCACTGGCACAGTGAACAGCACATAAAGCATGGCGTGTGTTTTACAGAGCTGTCCCTGTGTTTTCAGCTTACCCTGGCTGGTATGCACCCTGTCTGGCAGGTCCTGGGTAAAGAACAAGGGTGACAGGCAGAACGTTTTCCTTGAGCAGATAGCACACTGAATGTGTCGGGCTGCACGAGATTTTGAGGCACATGGAATCACACGATCACCTGGGTTGGAAGCGACCCTTCAGATCATCGAGTCCAGCCACAGCCTAACCCTGCCCAGCCCACCTCTAGATCATGTCCTTAAGCACTTCACCTACGTGCTTTTTCAGGACCTTCAGAAATGCTGAGCCTACCGCCTCCTTGGGCAGCCTGTTCCAATGCCTGACAACCCTTTCAGTAAAGAAATTCTGCCTGATATCTGAGCTAAATCTCCCCTGATGCAATTTCCTCTCATCCCAGCACACGTCGCTAGAGAGACAAACCCCAACATCTCTGCAAGCACCCTGCACATAGCTGTAGAGAGCAATAATGTCTCCCCTCAGTCTCCCTTTCTCAAGACTAAAAAGCTCTACTTCCTTCAGTTGCTCCTTACAGGGCTTGTGCTCCAAACCCTTCACCAGCTTCATCGTCCTTCTCTGGATGCACTCCAGCATCCCACCATCCTTCTTGTAGTGAGGGACCCAAAACTGAACACAGTACTCGAGATGTGGCCTCAACAGAGCTGAGTACAAAGGAACTATCATTGGAGCTGATCCTAGGGCAGCTGAGGTGAAGAAGAGCAGCTGGCTATTCATTTGGCAGGTGTAGGACAAAGAAAAAACCTTTTTTTTTTCCTCACACAAATAAGTTGTAGAGCTCATTGTTTCTTACAGTGGAGAAGAAAGTTATAAATGGCTTCCAAAAATGTGTTAGATACATCCAGATCGCTTTGTAATGTCACAGAATGTTTTCCACAGCAGCTAATCAGGATCCAGCCTTAGCTATCCACAGGGACTTCCATCCTTTGAACCTGCAGATGGAAGTGCCTCCCGAGGGCACGTGGCAGCAGCCAGCTGCCAGCAGCTGGAAGGGTCTCTGGCAGGGAGTGAACAGAGTGTCTTCACCCCCTTCGCCTAAGCATCTGGTCACCATAGGAGACGGGGCCACGGGCTGGATGGTCCTGCTATTGGGTGTTTTCATGCTTGGCTATGTTGTGTAAAACTGATAAATGGCTCAGCTGCTCCATGATAAATGGGACGTGAGGCAGGAGCTGCTGCTGCAAGCCAGGTGTGTTTGCTGTACAACAGCTGTGGGATGATACAGCCTCCTGGTCCAACCCTGTTCCTTGGATCCCATGCTGAAGTCCTGTGTGAAGTGTCCTTTCACAGCTACCTTTCAGAAGGAATCATAACTGGGCCCCTGCTGATAGCTGGTGGTAGCCAGTGATTGGATCTACACATGCTTTACACTTAGAAATTCTTCAGGCCACACAGATGCAAAACTTGGACCTGCTTTTGTCCTAACACCTGACAACTACTCATCGTCCAAATTCTATCAATCCCTCTTTTCCTGAATGATTTTTGGCTCCACTTCTTGAGTGCATGCTGTGCTGTGACAAAATTTTGACTCAGCATGGGTAACAATGTGAGCAAAATCCATGCATAGTGTTTTGCATATGATAAAATAGTTTAGATGCTTGTTATGTTAATATACCAATTAACAATTTTGTGAGGGTAGGTAACAATGTTCTGAAGTTTCACCTTTGGAAATCAATTTGTTTTATTTATTGTCTGAGAAGTGAAAGCTATTTTTTGCCTTTTGCAGGGTAAGTGTTGCTGAGACATTTTTTTAGATGCTGTTGTTCTTCTTTATTTTCTATACACTATTTTTCTATTACACTATATAATAACATTGTGAGGAATGCCACTTGACAGCCTAACTTAATCTATCTGCACAATAGCTTCTCTGGTAAAGAAACATCTGATGTAGAAACAATAACCAGTGTGACTGACAGGGTCAGTCTCAACTCAGTTTAGGTTTTGTTTCTCACATAATAGAGTATATTTTATTTTTATGGTGTCTACTTCCAGTAAACCTTGTTACCTTTTAGTATAGCAGGATGGGTGATATTTTTGTTTCTTTTGTCCTTCTGATTTTGACAGTTTTTTCTTAAGGTATATAATTGTACTTTGATGAAGTAGTTTGGACCTGGAATGGTACGTGTCATCATGTAACTACCAGGTAAAGTCACAATTCTTTTCTTGTCCTTGTTTTTCTGCTTGCACTTTCCCATTAGGTGGAAGATGATTATTTTCTCATGCTTATAGTGAAGCTAGGACCTTGCCATTTTTTCCTTCCCATACTTCTGTCATTATCCATCCAGGTCCAGAAATAAGTGCAACCAGAGTTGGTCTGTGGTAGAGTATTACTACACTAGCCTTTCACCTCCAAGACCCAATTTCAACATATGGGTGTCAATTAGAAATAATTTTGCTCTCCCTCTTGCCCCATTTCTCCATAAAATAAAAGCCACTCCGTAACCTGGCACGGCTTGGTAGAGGTAGAGGGGTTGGGATAACAGAGGTGCCGCGTGGGTCAGGGATGAAATGCTGTCCCTGAGGTTTGCAGGCACACTTCACTACGAGTGTCACACGGGGCATGATCTTTTTTCATGCTTATGAGTACAAAATTCACTCCCTAGCTGGAAAGCAGTTCCACTGGAATTAGAAGAGTTCAAGTTCTGCCACAATTCATTGTGTGTCTGGAAAGCTTTAAAGCACTTGTTCCTTTTCTTTTTCTTTTTTTTTTTTTTTTTTTGGTATTTTTTCGGGGGTGTGTGGGGGAGGGATGTTTGTTTGTTTGTTTTTAAATTCTCCTCGTTGTGTTGCAGTGTGCTGTTACTAATCTGGAAGCTGACAGTCCCCGGGTAATAGGAGCACGAGACAATACATCTATTGCAAGTCTGCTGCCGTGCTAGCAGCTGAGGGGTGATTATTGCTCCACAGCCAGCAAGTAGGTGTATAAGAAACAATTATTTGCAGTTTCATTGTGTTCCTGCTGGTTCTTTTATTGTGAGAAATAATCAGGCAGCAGACTGGAAATGAACAGAACGGAAGCACTTCTTCACTGAACCCCTAGCTGCGTTGTGCAACTCATTGCCATGGGGCATCGTGAAGGCAGAGGGATGCATATCTTGGATTTGGTTAGCCTCATGGATGTTAAATCCACTTGTGGCTACTAAATATGATTGGAATGCAAAGCATAGCCAGGAAGACTCTACGCTTCTAACTGCTGGGAGATATAGTCGTGTACCAGGATTTCTCCATGCATCTCCTGTTTTATATACACTTCCTCCTCTAGCTGGTGCTGGGGACAAGTTACTGTATTAGATAGACCTTTGCTCTGACCTGCTATGGCAATTCTTTTGTTTTTATGTCTTCTGAGATTTATTTTTTTAATCATAGCTGTTGCGAGCAATTGTATAAAGTAAAGCTTCAGATAGTTCCCAGGAAATGTGGGATCTGTCTAAGGAATGAATTTAGCATGGAAAGAGTTCATTCAGGGATGTTAAAAGTTTACAGCGATAATAAACATAAACACAAAGGTGATAGGGTCATTCCCTGTTGTTCTTGCCCCCTTTTTTGGTATCATAAGGCCCTAAGGTGTTTTCATAACTGTTTTTGTTGAATTGTTTGTTTTCTGTTCATGTCTCTTCTTGGTGTCACAAGCCCTTCACGTCATATCCTGAAAGCAGCAATATTGTGTTGGAGAAGTTTGTCAGACACCTGGCTCCAGTCTTAAAATACAAATTATTGTTTGATATCATCTGATATTTATTCCTATTTAAGCCCTCAACTTTTTGCTTCCCTTTGCATAGGTCTGAACAGAAACAATCCCAGAGGAATGATTTTAAAAAAGGCATGTTTGGTATGTGTCAGGCAGCTTGCCTTTTCACAGGTTTACCTACGCTAATTTTACTCTCTGTGGTAACAGTCATTGACTCATGCCAGTGCATTAAGTTTCCTCAAAACTATTATTGCCAAATTGTCTAAGAGGCTTTATTACTCCAGTTTTTAAAACGATGCAAAGTAAAGTGATACGATTTCAGAGCTGTTCAACCAGTTACACATTAAGGCTCTTGTTTCCAATGGCTTACAATGTACAATGTTATCAATTCATTACACACAATTTTACTCATCATTTGATTGTAAGCTTAGAGCTGTAAGAGCCTGTATTGGCCAATTTAATATACCGAGATTACTAGTTACAAAATTGAAAATTTTATGCAATAAAAATTAAGATTTTCCCCTTCTCACTGTATTTGCTTTGAGGTTTTTTTGATTGCTTATTGGTTTATGTAGTTTTCCAACCTCTCTAAGCAGTAATTACTTGAAATGTATCCCCTTGCTAAATAAGACGAGAGAAGCAGTGACAACTGACATGGAGAAGGTCGAGGTACTCAACAATATTTTGCCTCATTGTTCAGTGGTGGTCTCTCCTCCCACACATCTCCAGCCCTTGAACCTCAAGGCAGCTACTTGGGGAATTAAGTCCCTCCCATCGTATGTTAGATCAGGTTCAAGACCACTTGAGGAACTTGAATGTACATAAATCTGTGAGGACCTGTTGAGATGCCTCCCAGGGTCCTCAGGGAAATGATGATGTAGTTGCCAAGGCACTCTTCATCCTATTTTTAAATCTGTGGAGGTCAAGTGAAGTGACTAGTGGCTGCAGAAAGGGAAACATCTTGTTCGTTTTTAAAGACAGAGAAAAGGAGGACCCTGTCAGCCTCACTTCTGTGCACAGTAAGATCATGGAACAAATCCTCCTGGGAACATGTAAAACTAGATGGAATATGAATTGATTAGAGACAGCCAACATGGCTTCACCAGGTTCTTCTATGATAGAGTGACTGCAACAGTGGACAAGGGGAGACCTACAGATGTCATCTTCCTGACCTTCTCTAAGGCCTTTGACACAGTCCCACAGAACATCCTTACATCTAAATAGAAGAGATATAGCTTTGATAGATGGACTGCTAGATGGATATGGAGTTGCCAGGATGGGCATATGATGTTCCAGTCAATGGCTCAACGTCCAAATGGAAACCAGTAAAGAATGGTGTCCCTCCAGGGTCTGAACTGGCACTATTTAATACCTTCACCCATGACATAGATGGTAGGATTGAGTGTACTCTCAGGAATTTTGCAGATGACACCATGCTGGGAAGTTAATATGCTTGAGGGAGGAGATGTCATCCAGAAAGACCTTGACAGGTTGGAGAAGTTGACCCATGAGGTTCAACAATGCCAAGTGCAAGGTTCTACACCTGTGCCACAGCAAGATCCTGTATGAATGCAGACTGGGTAATAAAATGACTGGGAAGAATCCTGCAGAGAAGAGCCTGAGGATAATGGTGGATGAAAAATTGAACATGACCCAGGGAATGCACACTTACAGGCCAGAAAGCAATTTGTATCCTGGGATGCATCAAAAGCAGCGTGACCAGCCAGTCAAGGGTGGTTATTCTCCCTCCCTGGTCTGGTGAGATCCCACCTGGAGTACTGCATCCTGCTCTGATGTCCCCAACACAAGAAGGACACAGCTGTTGGAGTGAGTCCAAAGGAGGCCACAAATATCCTCAGGGGTTTGAAGAATGTCTCCTATGAAGACAGGCTCAGAGACTTAGGGTGGCTTGGCCTGGAGAAGGGTGGAGGCTCTGGGGAGATCTCCCTGTGACCTTCCAATATATAAAGGGACTTAAAAGAAAAGACAGGAAGAGACTTTTTACAAAGGCCTGTAGAGACAGGATGAGGGGCAATGGATTTCAATTGAAAAAGTGTAGATTTAAAATTGATATAGGGAAGAAACCTTTTACAGTGAGGCTGGTGAGGGACTGGTGCAGCTTGCCAGAGATGTGGATGCCCGACCTCTGGAAGTGTTCAAGGCCAGGTTGGATGGGGCTTTTGGTGATGCAATCTACTGGAAGATGTCCCTGCCCATGGCAGTGGAGTTGGATTAAATGATCTTTAAAGGTCCTTTCCAACCAAAAACTGTGGTTCTGTGATTCTAAAAAGGGCCCTTTAAAAGCAGGAATATATATTAAAAATATTGAGACAAGGCATTCTTTTTTTTCAAGGAAAGAAGTGTCTTTTATCATTCTGGAAGGTTCATATAGATACAAGAACAAGAGCAGCATAATACAATTCTTAGGAAAGTCCCTAGACATTTTTTAATTGCTTGGTTTAGGGTCTTTGGGCCAGTCAAGATTAGAAGATAGTGATTTTTCCTCTTGTGAACACCCCGGTAAATACAGAGAAGGTAATCAAGTCGTTTTTGGGTCTACCTTAATAAAACTGAAAGGAGCATAGATCTTCTTTTGAGATTTGCCTGTTGTGGTGTGTACTACGTAATTACTTTTAAAGCATTATTAATATATTTACCATGATATTATTGTTACTTTTATTAGTAATAATATTGCGGGGTTTTTGTATTACAAATAGACAAAGATCACACACAAATGCAATACATCCTATCTTCCCAGCAGCATTATGAAGGATATGAGGAGGGCAAGGTTTTATTTAACAGGGTCATGGAAGATGATGTTTCAGTAATCAGGACGTAAGTTGGTTTAGCTGTGAGGATACACAGATAAGACACTATATATTGGAGATTTTTTCGTACATGGAAAGAATTGTCCTACTTAGGTAAAGCCAGGGATTTAAGCTTTAGGAAGAGGACTTAGTCAAAAATGATGCCCAAATTATCACTATGAGTAGCAGGACTGGGGTGAAGTTTTATATGGTCACTGAGAAGAGAAAGATAAACCTGAGTGTCTGAATTCAGGCACATACCCCTGCTCTTGCTGTTTTGTTTTGTTGTGTGTTTTTTGAGTAAATAAACTGAAGTTGAGATCAAAATCATGAGCTTCAAGTATTTGAGAAGAAAAATAATTCCATTAGTTCAGACTTTGCAACAGAACACGACCAACAACCATGAAAACCTGGCATTTTGATTTTTGAGGAAGCTCAAGTGATTTATTGTTAGTCTTGACCTTGTGTTGGTGAATGATGGGATACCTGAGCGGACAGAAAGACCAGGATACTTCTTAACATTACACTGAGAATTGGACACCCAGAAGGATGCAGGCTATACCTGGACCTACGCTGCTTGGATCTGCTCTGAATCTTTTGTGCTTGACAGTATTCTGAGACAAAGATTGCACCAGTTTATGCTTTTGGTTGTTTTTGTGTGATCTAAACCCGTGTCTGAACGCCTGCTAGTTCCCAGGGTGAAAGACCCAGCAGTTATTCTCTACACACCCCACGGTACTGTTAAAGCTTGCACAGATCTTTGCTGTATCATGCTCCCCCCCCCTCCCCCCGCCCCTTGTTACATTTAGATTCTTTTTCCCAGTACATTTCTAACCTATTAGGCCTTTCATCATAGTAAATCAGTCCCTGCATTGGTTCATTCTTTTCAGTTCATTCAGTTACATGCCGTAACCCTTCCTTGCTCTATGATACTCTGCTGAGTTGAGTTGAAGGGATTTGAAGTAATATTCAATATATGAGTTTATTCAGGACTTTGTAAAATAGTTTGCCACTAGGTGACACATTTTCTGCTTGGTTCTCAAGCCCATTCTTAGTAATATTTAACATGCATTTGAATTTTGTAATGCTTTCCAGCATTTTCAGAGACATCTTTCCCAGGAAATGCTAATGTGGAGCCAAGGAATAGGGATGTTTATGAGGATTAGCTTTTGCCCCTGTGATGAGTGGCAGAAATGATAGGACAAAAGGGATTGGGTCACTGATGGCATTAATGATATTTATTGTGTGAAGAGGAATAAGGATGAACAAGAAAAGGTCATTAAAGACTAACAGAGCTCTTGCCAAGGTTCAGGTAGGATTGGGACTATCAAAGTTGGATTCAGAGAAGATTAATTTCATCACACAATGAATGTAAAGATCTCATTATGTTATCTTAGGACAGAAACAGAGAAGAGAGAGAATTAACTATAAGAATAAGTAGAAGGAACAGGGTTCTGCTGTTTGTTTAAATGCAGAAATTAAGGCAAGTACCATCCTAACCTAAGTAGCGCCCTGTGTATTTGCTTTCCATTGAATATAGATCCATTCAAGTGAGAGGTCTACAAGTCTTGGTATGGGATTAGTTTTCACACCATCAGGAATTTTCCCAACTACACTTTTCCATTGCAGTGCTCAATTGCACCAACAGCATTCCCTGACAAGGAGGGACTCTCAGTACTTCAAAGCAGTCACACCCAAACTGTCTGGAACCCAATAATGTGGGAGGGAGAACAAAAGAACCATCCGTCCAGAAAAACACCCACCAAAACTGCTATTTCTGCCATATCCAGGGGTAGATGCAGAACTTGCTTTATGCTGAAATGTTCTTACAGCAGCGCACTGTACCTGCTTCAACATTTTTTACCCTTACAGCCAATAAAATATTCATTAAAAATAATTCTAAATTACGTATTACTGGTGGAGAAGAGATCTAGTCATTATTGCTTCTTTTGTGCTTCAGTTATTGCCTAGGTTGTAGCAGTGAAAAAGAATATATTTATCTAGAAAGATGGGTTCGTCATTATACTTCTGCTATATTACGTTGCAGGATTTTATCCTTTACCTTCTATGTCAGAAATGCCAGATTAGAATTAGTTAATTAACAAATTTATAGATGACTTTTATCCCATTTTGGTAGTGAAAACATGAGTTGCCTAATTAAGTAGAGTTAAAGCGCTGATTTTTTTTTTCTTTTTCTTCCTAGTATGACATGGATGCCCTGCAGAAAATCAGTATTTATTGCAGTAATTATAATTTTCTGCTGGGCTGTTTTAAAACTGATCTCAAACACTTTAGTTCTAAAGTTAAGCAATTTGCGTTAAGAAGTGCCATCTGTATGTACAGCTACTGTGGATGCTAGATAAGCAGACTGGCAGGTAAGGTATTATGCAGCATCACATTTAAACTAGGTGGTTATATTATTAGTATTAGTACTTTCTGAAATTGCATGCCTTTTTAAAATAAAATGGATTATACTATTACTTGTCCTCTTTTAGCAGACGTATTTAATGTTTTAGTTATGAAATATTTGATGGGAAAGCTCACTGGGGAGATTCTTGGCACTTGAAATCAAGTTCACTTGTAAGGTGGAGAAGGAATTTTAATAATTGCAGCAAAGGTAATTTGATACATTCTTAGCAATAAGTAAGCCTATGACAGCATACTTATTGCCACAAATCAGACTAAAGGCTCTGTTCATGAATGAATCATGTCCCGTTTACCCTCCATTTTTATGTAGTGTAAGTTTAATGGAAATATCTTGTCATGTGTCTTTTGTGTAACATGTTTCAACATTGCACTAGGTCCTCTGTGGCTCAGGCGTGTAACAATACCTTTTTAAAGGCAAGAAGGAAAACAAAACAAAAGCAATCACAAAAAAGAAAGGAAAGGGAGGTGATAAGGACACATAAAATAGAGTGAAAACTTTAAATGAGTTTGTAAAACTTTTTTTTTTTCTTTTCCCCTGAAAATCGTGAAGTTAACAAGTCTTCTTTATGGTTTGCAATTTCCAGCACTTATTTAGCCCAGGAAACTAGGAGAAAGCTTGCATGATGTTGGGCAACAGCAGGACCTGCAGTAGGCTGAAATAGATGGAGGAGGAAAGGATCCTCTTTACTTAGATTATTTTTCATATCTCATCCTTCATCATATCTTTTTATCCTAATTTTTTCAAACTTTATTTTCACTGTCCTTGACATTAAGGTTGGACAGAAATATATATGATATATATAGCCTGTGGCCTTGGTAAAGGCATCAACTGTATCAGCATTCAGAATTTGTAAGCAAACATTTTTCTTTTTGACCAGACTCCTGGTCAAGATACATTTTTTTAAAAGTTATGCCCTAATTTTAAGTGTTCCCCCCCTTTTTTTTTTTTACCAAGAGAGTTCACTTTCATACTTGTTGAACTCATAATATGGGACTATGCATTGGTTTTAATCTGGAATATGTACCTAACAACAACATTTTTTTATAGCATGGGCACTACAGGACTTGGTGAACCCGCACCAGAGGATCACATTATTTTCTAGACAGCAAGTCACCTCCATATGTGGCATTATCCTCCCCATTTCCATATCAGCTCTTTTATCCTCCATGTTGCTTTTCTTTTGTGTTCCTTCCAGACCGGACCCCTTCTGCCCCAGAGGGGTCCTCTACCTGCCATTTGCATCTGGACCATAAATATTTTATATAGCCCACAATGCTTTATGCATATTTTAACCGAACAATACCCATTTTGTAAATTGTCTGTCAGTATGATGTATGTCTGGTTATGGCTATGAAAAATGTGCCCTATGTTGCAATAATATCAAAATATCAATTGCCCCTCCAAATTTGGCGAATTTTCCTGCCCGTGTTAACAGAGTATAAGCAGCCTGAAATTTCTGAACCTGGCTTCTGAGGGGATGTGACAAACTGTGTCAGTTTCCAGGAGTCCCCATAAATATGCATGGCCGTTCTGCTGGGTCTTACTGGCAACCAGACCAGGTTGGTCTCATTAGCTCCAACTCAGGGAGGATAAAAGGTAAACGTCCAAAACGAACTTACAGCTGTTTGCTGTGATGGGAGGCTTAAAAGCTCAGACTGCCTTTAATATTTGTAACAGCTTACTCTATCATACCGTAAAAAAAAATATACCAAATTCTTTCATAGCCATTTAGCAATTCACATTGTCCCTGTAACTATGTTGTTTTCTGTGCACCGTGGGTGGTTTTTTACACAATTCTACTTTAAGATCTAGCAAAGTCATGTTAAACAGGCTTATGTCACAGGAAATAAATGTCCTGCTGGTCTGAGAGGCATCAGGTATTACTAAACACCACAGTCATGCATCAATAAACCAGTTTTTCCTGTGATCACTGGCATGACCATTTTGGAAATGAGCTGCAGTCGTGGTGGTACCCGAGGACCTGAAATGTATCTCTCCAGAAAGAAATGAAAACAAGGATCCCAATAATTTTTATACTCTGGGTGCTAGCTTTTGAGGGTGGTGTACTTTTCCACTCTTCTGAGGGTTACTTGTGCAAGTTGTGAAAGGGACAGCCTAGCAAACAGGGTCCAGGGCCATATGGAAAACTCTGCTCCTATTTAAACACACCTGCTAGAAGATATCCATGAGGAGTGAATCCCTGAGGATCGGTGTTACTTACCCCTTAAAGACCTTCCCTTCATCCAGTAAAAAAAACAAAAATAAAACACCCCCACCCCAAATCCCTTAGAAAATGGACAAAACAGAAAATCATTGTTCTGGTTGTTCACGTGAATTTTTATGCCTTCAATCGCATGAGGATCATTGTGATTTTTCTTTTGTTGATATGATGTGTGATTTTTAATATTTATAAGCAGACCCTCACTAAAAACAAAAAATAACCCCCACAACCAAACTCCTCATTCCTTTTTAAAAGTGGCTTTGCTGAATTTAGAGGAATTTCACATTGTGCTGTGGCTGCACCAAGAGTCTGGTGAAAGGGAATTTTTACTGTAGTTATAAACCCCTCCAAAACTTGCCAATTAGCTGAAAAGCATTATCTTTCTCCCTCCTGAATGCTATGTCCCTCTTATACTGCTGCGTTTAAAACAGATATAATAGGAAAATAATTTTATATGCTGCACTTTTACTACACAACACATACCTGTGTTCTTGGTACTAAATTTGTGGTGAAAAGTCACCGAGTTGTTATGTGGGTGTTCATAGTGCATTTTTATGTGCATTGATTAATTTTACATTCTTTATACCATAAATCAAGGTAATAAGGAGAATTTTCAAATGTGCCACTGCAAATATATCTTTCACATTGCCTTTGTTCTATTTATAACCTTGTTTTTCTGTACATAAAGTGTTCTTATATACTGTAGAGTAGCTGATGTATAGTAATGGGTGCAGAGCTGTAAAAGTCTCTCTTGGCACTCTTAACATGGTCAGATTATTACTGTGTTCTCCGATTCAGCTAGATGTGTTCAAGGATCTTCTCTGGTCTGAAAGGTCAGCTGCTTTTAGTTGTGCACTGGTAGAATACTAATACTGTCCTTATTCAAATTACCTGCTACAGTACTTATTAAATTGATGGCCTTGTGCTCTAATTTAATACTGTCGTCGTTCAGAGGCAGGTCGCAGCTGCACTCTACGCTGAATTAGGTGGTGCTGAGGCAAAGTTCAAGCAGAAACCATAGTTTTGGGCTGCATTTTCCCACTAAATTAGCAGTCAGATGCAGTGTATAATTAATTAGCACAAACCAGGGAAAGCTTGTCATTTAATAAGCCTTTTTTATTTCTACATTACACAAACAGTGGGAATTGATCCATTAAGTGCCTAGCTATTAATGCTGTTTAATGTATGTCTGGTTGTTAAATTGAGATGTCTAGTTACATACGTTCAGTATTTAAGAGCTCCTCACAGATTGTTCGGTGTTTGCTGAGATTTTAAGTCATGTTCCACAAATCAATAACGGCTTCATTAATGAATTTGAACGTTGCTGGTTCAGATAAACGGATCTGAGCTGCATAGGAAAGAAATGGTGTCTGTTATTGAGGAAGCCCAGACAGCATGGTATTTATTTTCTTGTCCTAAATATTAAATATTCTGTTTATATCATGCTGCTTGTACTGTACGCTACAGCCTTCTTTTTTCTCCTTATAATCCTTGTTCATAATTGCCTAAGGCATTGTATAACTTTATCTCTTCAGAGTCCTGCGTGGTATTAAACGTGCAGAATAATACATTTCAACAAGCCCTTCAAGATGTCTGCAGGAGCGCGGGAGGGCTGTTGTCCTTAAGAAAAAAAGTAAACGTGCAGTATTTGAATCACCCTTACTTCTTGACAACGGTATTTCTGTACTGGAAATAGCTGTGCTCATCTTAGGCTTATAATATTCCAGAATATAAAGGTTTTAACACTCCATATATATATATATATATATATACACTATACGCAATGTGTTTCTAGAAGAAATGTATATTGGCAATGAGTCATTAGAGTAGCTGCCAAATATAATACGCAATCTTGTCTGTTTAGCTCCTGTGTGTTTATTCCACGTGGGGAAGTGGGGAAACATGGGATTTTTTTATTGGGGTTCTCCAGGCAGAACACAGTTTTCTAGCTTATTTGAAATAAATGGCTCAAAACGAACCTGAACTAAGGGCTCAAACCCAGGGAATACTCTCCAAAGTTTCTGCCTAGCGCAGGGAAGACGCTTGCCACAGCAGAGATAAATACTGTACTCTCTTCACAGTCTCTCTCCTCTGCATCTTGGTTGATTCTGCAGTTTCTCCAACAGATCCCTCAGTCTGTTTTGTCTGGGTCTTTCATTAGCATTTCAAATATTCCCTTGCTGCTGCAGCACAGTTAGCCCATTTAACATGAAATCTCTAATTGCAACCAAGATGAAAACTTCCCAGGCAGGTAAAACTCACACAAAAGTGGAGAATCACATCCTGTGTGCAAGGCTCAGCCTACGTCTGTTTTCAGGTGCTGGTGGAAGAATACAGAGTTCAGTGGCAGATGAATTACCACCGTGTCTGTTCCCAAGCGTGTCAACAGCAGCAGAGGTCTATTGAGAGGGAGGAGAGCACAGCATTGTGACAGATAGAGAAGACAGCTGTGTGCCTAAAGTGAAGGAAATCGGTTTGGATTTTACAGATTTACACATTTTTGTGTGTAAAACCCCAAAACTTTGAAATCACTTGGGACACACACATATATTTCCAAAACAGATTTTTTATGTCAACATCATTAATGTTAAAATTACTTGCTCCAACAAGATAACTTATTTTAGATTGTGATGATGGTTGTTGGAAATAATTAGCTATAGTTTCTGAGACATTTGCTTTCTCAAGCCTTGGGTTTCTCAAGCATAAAGAGGTAAGAGTGGCATCTCCCACTCCTGAAGTGCTGCAGGGACCATCATCAGATGTTTGCTGGTTTGCAGGTTGGCGGTACAGTCACCAGGCGAGGAAGGGGAGAGCTAACCTGAGAACTGCTAAATGAACACAGTGTGCTCCAAACTGCTCATCATCCCTCTCAGTACGTTTAGGCAAGCCGTTGTTTTGTACACCAACTGCTCTTGAATACCTGTTTGATGGAGTAAATCAAGCCTGGTATGTGGGATATGGTCACATCCTCTGAAAATCTCAAGGCTTCCCAGCAGATCAACACCTGAATAATATTCTTCATGCTTCTGTATAAAAAAGGCTCAAATGAGATAAACTGAGGGAGCTGACAATGCTGTTGATGCTCTATTGTTTCCATCTGGCTACAAAACACGACAGCAATACATGGATATACAGGGTGAAGGCCTATATGCTGAGCTACAGACTTCATTTTTTTTTTTAACAAAAAGAAAGTATACATATTTCATATGTCCCGGTTTTAAAGCTTTTTGCAATGTTTGTGATAAAATGTACTGCAGATTTGCATGTTCAAAAACATCCTTGACAGCTATGGAAATTGTGTAGTTTGACAACTCCTCATCTTAGCTAAGGCAAACAAACAAGGCCAAGTTGACTGAAATTTAAAATCTTTCCTAATCCTGGGGATGTGATGGCAGCTTGTTTGCACTGGCATCCAAAAGCTACAGTATTGTCAAAAAATTTAACAAAGCTGAGGTATCTTTGACTGAACTGACCTCAAATACGATGCGAACAGCTGTGAGGAGAGGGATGGGAGGTTGTGGAGGGATGCTGTCTACACGCTCGTTTGATCTTCAGTCAGCATTATGTGTAAGCACAGTATTTAGATGACTGAGAAGATGAGAAGTCATCAGCTATGAAAGGAAGTAAGAGCATTCTGTGTTTTTACGCTATTTGCTCCAACGCTGGATGAGGGTCTCACTGTGGTGGGCACTGTGCAAAGTCAGAACAAATAATGTGCATGTAAAGATTAAAGACTTCCTTATCCATGCTAGACAAACGATGCTGCCTTTGATTGACTCAGAGTTCTGGTTCCTCCTGCCATCCAGTTTACATACGTGTTATTTGATAATCATGCTCCAGAATTGAAGTGCTGGGCCCCTTCTTAGGGTAGGTGGTTAAATTACAGGTAAGAATGGTATCCCCTGGAAAAATGACACACTTTGTTCCAAAGAGATTGTGTGCTTGCAAAACAAACCTCATCTCTGAGGGCCAATTAGAGGCTTCTTTGCAGAGCGTGGCCGGTCAAGCCCAGTCTCCCACAGTAACACAAGGTTTATCACAGCGGCTAGCCAGCGTGATGTTTTCAGCCTGGGCATTGCCAATCAGCGTTTCTGTGCTGAATGACAGCAGATGGAGACCTGGTTTGGAGTATTTGTGCTATGCAGCACCCAGATCAATGCAACCCAACTGATGCGCTGCTGTGGCATCCCTCTGTTAAGATGAAGAATGCTTACATTTGCTTTCCTTGAGCAAAAGCTACTGCCTCTGTCACTTGATCTCCCCATTACACCCCAGACACAAGTTTCTTTTTAATGATAGTATTAGCATTTATTTGGCTTTTGTCATAAAGAATGACATATTTATATAACATTTCAGTTCAGCAACTGAAGCGAAGAGATTAAAAACAGACTAATGCTGCACGGTTAAAACAGCTGCCTTTGACATGTTCTCCCCCGTCTGCTTCATAGGTGTGGAAAATTCACCAGGCTGCTGAGCGTGCCTGGGGTGGGGATTCAGGATGCTGCACTCTCAAGTGGGCCCTGTGTACCTCCATGCTTGACAGGGAAGGCACGGGAGCCGTGCCCTCAAGGGATGCTTCCCCAAGTCTGGCAGGATGGAGGGAGGACAGTGAGGGAAATTACAGGGAGCTGAGCAAGAGCTGTGCAGCCTGGAGGTGTAGGGTGTAGGTACTCCTGGGTATTTTCTTGAGAGGTAGCCTATTATAACATGAGTAAAGCCAGGGATTTGGCTCAGGGGTCCATAATGATGGATTTAATTTCCTGGTTTAGAGGCATTGTGGATGGTGAGCACAGTGCAGAGAATAATGGCACTTTACAAATGGTACGAGTGTTTCACGGAAAGATGGGATTTTTCATTAGGATTTAAAGTAAAGAGAAATGTTTTTCTCCTGGAGTCTCCCTCATGGTGACCCGCACTCCCAGCATAAGTAACTGCTTGGATAAATGCTTGAAAGAAAGAAAATGAGGTGACCGATGTGCTTCATTTGGTATTCTGATTTTTTCAGGCCTGAGGAACTGTTTTGATTTTAGTTCTTGTGACCGAACTGATTATGGCATGATGTCATCTGAGCATGATGTCATCTGGTGCTTATTTAGGTCACAGAATCACAGAATCACAAGGTTGGAAAAGTCCAACCAATCCCATCCTAAGCTAAACTGTATCCTTAAGTACCTCATCTACCCTTTTTTTTAATACATCCAGGGAAAGTGACTCAACCACCTCCCTGGGCAGCCTGTTCCAGCCTCTAACAACTCTTCCAGTAAAAATTTTTTTGTGATGTCTAACCTAAATCTGCCCTGGGGCAGCTTGAGCCCATTGCCCCTTGTCCTATCTCCTGTCCCCTGGCTGAAGAGACCATCGCCCACCTCTCTACAACCTGCCTTCAGATAGTTGTAGGTGGTGACAAGGTCTCCCCTCAGCCTCCTCTTCTCCAAGCTAAACAGCCCCAGATCCCTCAGCCGTTGCTCATATGTTTTATTCATTTCCATTCAGTACAGGGCCCATCACAACTCACAGTGGTATGAAAAGCCACAGTCACTCTATTCTCCTGCAGGTGGGAGTACAAAGTAAGCGTCTTGCCTTCCTGAGGTCACTCCCTGGGTTCAGTTAGGATGCCAGCCTTGTTTAGCACGCTGGCAGTAGCTGTTTAATCTTCTAGGTCAGTGGAAGCCAACCTTTAACAGTTGGAGACTTCAGATGGAAATTTTTAAGAGGCTTGAGATGTGCGTAGGGATTCTCAACAGGTTGCACCGGAGTGGATGAAATCCATTGCACGCCTCGGTGAAGGCACAGAAGCAATTCTGGAAGGAAAGATTGCATCTCAAGTTTTGGCGATACCCTCGTTTCAGCAAGGGTATTTTTGTTTAACTTTTCTACAGATCAGGGTTTCAGTCCTGCAGGAGGGTCCTCTCCCACAAGAGCCCTGACCCAACTCAGGGTCCTTTTGCCATTAGCGAACCACAGAGAAAGTCTAGCTGTTGGAGTAGAATTCAGGTTATTATGGGTAGCTTTTGCTTATGCATGTTTACTACCATGGGACAAAACACTGCTTTCCAAATAACTTTTCCTAAACTTAACTATCCCCAAAAATGTGGGTTGTTTTTTTTTCCATTAAACTAAGCAAAAATATATTTCTGATTATTTTGACCATCTTTGGCAGGTGCTCATATATTACCATATCTAGTCACCACTTCTGTTTTCTAATCATTATATTCTATGAGAATTTTTGAATTCTTAAAAGAAAATAATATCTAACACTTGGAAAATGTTTCACTTGTAATTAAATTTCTTTTCTACTCTAATAATGTGGCACAGCCAAAACTCAAATGCAAGCCTCCCAGACCCCAAACTCATACATTAACTGAAGATTAAACAAACAACAAAAAAATTGATAAAAATGGAACAAAACATTAGCTAAGGGTATAAATCAGAACTAAGTAACGGAGTAGTAATAAACAGTTTATTCATGATTGATTAACATGACCATTCACACCGCACATAACTCGTACATGAACGGAGGTCCAAATTCAGTCTGTATCACTCAGTATATGAAAGGCAGCTAAATCTGCCTGTATAAATCTCACTGATGTTGCACTCTGTCACAAAGCAAGTATTTTGCATAATTAGCCTGGATACTCAGCCACATTTTTCAGGAGCGAGCTAGTTCACTGCCCTCGTTGCAATGGGATGACACCCACTATAATAGGAGCTCCTGGCTGCTTAGCAGTCTGCGTAATTAGGCCTTTTATTTAATTGCCTAAGTATGGATTCAGAAGCCTAATTTTAGTCATGTCTTTTTTTTTTCTTTTCCTTTTCTTTCTTTTTTTAATATTTTTTATTCGTGATATCAGGTATTACTGTGATGTTGATACAAATAGCCTTTTTTTTTTCCTCTCTGCAACTCACTCTTCTTCAATACCTCATTTCACAGAATTTTAAGGGTTGGTAGGGACCTCCAGAGATCATTGAGTCCAACCCATTTTGGGGGTCCAACCCATTGGCGGGGAGGGGGGGGGCGGTTAGACTTGATGATCTCTGGAGGTCCCTTCCAACCCCCAAATGGGTTGGACTCACAGATTTCCAAAATGTGTGATAATTCCAGGGCACTGTGTGAAGCAGAAAGAAGAAATACACAGCCCATCCGCTAGATTAAATCTGAAATATTTCAATCTTTAGATCATACAGTCATGCCAAAGTGTCTAGGGGCAGCTTTTGGCCCAGGTTTGCAATCTTCAGCTTTCCTGGCTGTTTATCCCACTAAACACCGCATATAGTCCACTTTTTTATTGCGATTTTGGGATATTACTGATACAGACTTACTCCTGTTGGGAGCAAAACTGCCTATCACACATGCTTTTGGGCCTGCATGTGGTCATGAGAAAATTAATGAGCTTTGAGATGCTCCGTGGTTTCTACACCTCTCTGTTAAGCACAGTGAATGCCAACTTGTGAAGCTCTACCAGCAAATAAACTCCAGTAGTGATTTGTTCAGAAAAAAATGGGATTAATAAAGTTCCTGCTTCAAGGCGGATACTCACACTCAGTGGGGTCAGAAAGAATGGGTCTTTTTTTTTCCCCCTTAGATGTTCCTGTTGTCTGATGCATTGGGTTGCTGGCTAGGGCTGCAGGCAAGATTCCGAACTTAATGGTGCAGTGGGCTGAATTAGTGTGACAAAGTCTTTGTTATCGTAAACTGAGATCATCCGAGGCATTCTGTTTTTAAATAAATGGTAAGAAAGAGTCTTGTTCAAGTAAAAAAGACAAACTTTCCTTCCTACTAAAAAGGAGGTAATTTTTTTTTTAAGCATAGATCAGTCTTACACAGGCAAGCTTTATGTTTCTAGTCCAGACATCTTAAAAAAATTCTCTGAAGTATGTTAATTACCTCAGCCTAAATTTCTGGATGAAATTTTAACTAGAAAGGTGGCAGGGTTTTATACTCCAGGCTGTGACTTTGAAACATAGTTGTGGGAGGAAGAAATCAACAGATGTCAGACAGAATCTGTTGTCTGGAATCGTGAACCATTTAGAGCTCTTTGCATTTATAAAATTAAGCAGAGAGTCTTGGCATTTTTTGTTTTGGTCTTTAATGGCATCATTTCACCATCATTCATAACCTTCAGTGGTATTTTTGACTTTCACTATTGAAGGAGTAGTCAAAGAGTGGCAAGAGTAATCCACTCACTAAATATTTCACAAAGCCAGTAACAATTTATTACATCAGAGGCAGTAAAATGGTTCCTTTACAATGTAGATTTCTTTCATAACTAGTCTATGTCTCAATAAATGCAATGATGAACATTTTGTCTTTTTTTTTTCACTGATTACTCCTTTTTTTATAATTGGAGAATGCAGTATCTTACAGATGTGAGAATGCAGGATTTTTTTTCCTTTAACTACCATTAAAATGCCTCTCTACTGTATCTGCCCTAGTGTTATAGAAAATATGACATAGTCATTTAAAACAAGTCAGGAGAAATTTCTAAATATCTGTAATTGGGGAAGAGAGGGATGCTGAAAATTCACATAAAGGATTTTTGCATAGTTAGAACCTAAAATAAGGAGTAATTAACTGTTCCAAATATCCTCCCACTTATAATAATAGGATGTCTTCAGTCAAATTTGCAGAATTTATTTTATTTCGCTAATTGATTGGTATATTCATCATTCAGTGATATATTAGGTAGAGCTGGATTCTAAATGACTTTTCTCTGATAAGCCTTCCAATTAATTCTTCTCACACTATTTTCCTGGTGACATCTGAACTTCTTTCATTATATAAAACACATCTTGAATAAGACATTGCTGAATAATAATCAGGGATCCTAACATGTTCAAAATTAGAACCCCTGACAAAGTCAAATGCATTCTGATTTAGACAATGACCTCACCTAATGTCATTTTCAGTGTATCATATTGAAGGGGAGTATATAGCCTTCCCCTTTTTGCATATCTACCCTTAAGTTGGAAATTTTAAAGCAAAAAAAAAAAAGAGCTCATATAAATACTGTTAGTTATGTGGTCTCACATAGTAGAGCCTGATTAGAGCATAAAGTGTCTGTGATTGTTATATTTTTATTCTACATTGTCTGACAATTTTCTCCTTTTTTTTTTTTTGGTTTTATTAATCTGTTTTACAACATTATTTCTTTATTTGGGCAAGCAGACAAGGAAATAAGTTATTCTTTAAAATGTATGTTAAATGATGTACTGTATTACATTTGCTTGCAATTTGCATTTTCTTAATACGTCCGCCAGATTTCTTTTGCACAGATAGCATTTCATAAACCAGAGAACACTGATAATATCTGATTTAACTGACTTGCTAATACAAGGAGCAGATCATTTTAAATGGACCTTACATCTTTATAGGATGTTAGAAATGAAGACATTACTTCAAAATGTAGGTAATTATTGCCTCCTCTTTTATCAGTGCTATTTTCTGAGGTATTATCATAAGATAGCACTTTAGTATTAAGCAGGGCCTTAGAGTGGCAATAAATCAGTCCAACTGAGTCATCATTGTCCAAGGCATCTGAACTACTGAAATGTTGTGGATCCTACAGAGAGTGTGAAATCACTTGACCCTTGGCATTAACCTTTACTGAATGAATAGACACTGCTTTCCACATCGTGGAACAAAAGCAGAATAGTATTGATTAAACACCACATTCACTTGATATTAAATACTGGCTGAACTCACTTCTTGCTTTCCAGCTCCAGTGGGAGAAACCCAGAGAGTTGCTGAGTCTCAGGAGAATGCGTGTTTGTAATTCAGAGCAATGTTTTTCCTGCAAAGTTTTCTTTTTTTTCCCCTCCTCGGATCAATAACTGGCAGCCATGATCAGCCATGAGTATGTATTGTCAATTCTGACCTGTGTACTTTATCACTTGGGGTGAGAGGTCACAGTGCTGTGACTAATAATGCAGTCGTCCCAGGCATGAATTGTTTCCTGCCCGTAATGCAAGCATTTTTATATACATATATATGTATATATAGCTGGAAAAAAATATTAAAATCCCCATATAAATAGAGATATATATGTATTTTCACACTCTGCTTTATTATAACTCTTGTTTACCAAACCCCTCAGCTATTTGCTTTGAAAGTCTGATTAATCTGCTGGATGGCATCCTATTTACAAAAGCTCTCAGAGATTTACTAAATGGTTTTGCTCTTGGCAGGAATGTGAGTTCCAGGGAACTTAGAAGTATCAAAGTAGGAATCTTGGGAATTAACTCTCCACCGATGTTGTGGAAGAAAGCTGTTGCTTCATTTGATAAGTGGAGAAACAGAAGAAATAAAACCAGGGGAAAGGATAAACAGTGGGATTCTTTCAGTTAATTCTCCCGTGTTTCCTATCAGGGCAGATTCTGCTCTCGTGTGCATAGCTGTGAGCCCAGAGCCACTCAGCAAACGTGCTCCTGTAGTGAATACGTCCTTCCCTAGTGCTGTTGATTCAATGCATAAAAGGTTGACAGTGAAGAAAACGTGAAATACAGTATAATGAACAGAAGCAGCTGCAGCAGCATCACTGTCTGTCTACGGATGACCATTCCTGTCTGAAAGCATGTTCTAAAAACTTGCCTAAATTTAATTCCTCTTTTTATTTAAAAAAAAAAAAACAACACCCCAAAGAGTTCTGAGTTTACCTCCATAAATAATTACGTATTTTAAAAGCAGGCTTTATGCAGTGTGTAGTGCTTTCTTGGGAAAGCTCACCACAAAGAGTGGTCCATATAAGCAAGCTTAGCAATGTGCTCTTTTCCAGTTCAAAAGATTTTGCAATATTGAAAGCCAGTGGCATTGCATCACTTTCCACAATTGTTTTCATCACCAGGGTCTTGATGGGTTTATGTCCTGCCTGCAGATTCCTGTGTAAGTTAGGAGTGTAGCTTTTTTGGCTGTATATCAGCATTCAGTCTGTGGAGTATGCTTTAGGTGCATAAGACTGTATGAATATGAATAAGATTTTTTAAAAAATAATATTGAAAGAATGAAGAAAGTATTTCACTGGATCCTGAAAAAACCCAACATTTTCAGCTACAAAACTCCCCCCAGATTAAAAATAAAAAAGAGCAAAAAAGGAAAATGCAGAGTCTGGTTCAACACACAGAGAAACGTTAATTTACTTTTCAGAAAATAGAGACAATGAGCTGGTTAATAACAGCAGAAAAAAAAAAACACACCCCAATAAATTAAATTTGTTTTGGAGACTTATAAGAAAGCTTAGGAGCAGAAAACTTCTGGAGGAGGGTACCCATCGACACGCCTTTAGTTCAGCAAGCTGCTGCTTTAGGACTTCACTGAGAATTGGTATGATGTGGCTTCATTGTGCTTCTCAGTCCTTGCTCCCAAGTCAGAGACTTTTCAGCTAGGCAGCAAGCATCCTGCTGCAAAGGTTTATGCTCAAAAGCTAAAAGGGAGAACTGAGCCTGGGGACAAACCGTGCAACTTTTTTTCCCACCAGCAGGAAGGACTTTGGCTGTTTTAGGCAGCTGCAGCACAAACATTTTGGTTTTGTTTTGGGTCTCTCTAATTCCCTGTCCTGCAGATATTTATTTTTAATTTTTTTTCCCTGTTGACCCAAGTCACATTTTAAAAAAATCAATCAAAGAAAAGAGTCTGAAGTACAACTTATTCCTTGCACCGAGGCCATTTTACCTTTACTCCAGTGCTGACAAAAATGTAATAGATACACCCAAAATTACTTCGTGGCCCTCAGCTAATAAACCCTAAACTCTCTGCCTCGAAGTTGCTTCTCTCCGGACTGTATAATGCTGTTGTTTATGTACCCAAAGGGAGTCTCACACAGTGGACATTGTTCTCATACCTTTCTTGACCTGCCTGTTTATTAAGCTTGTGTGTAAAGGCTATTCCTTATCCAAAGTGATCTTCAGCTATGTAACAAATACTTTGCATGTAATTTCATGGATGTGCTGTTCTGCCAAACTTTCTGGAGTAGATTTTCTCCCCCCTTCCCCTCCCCGTTGCAGTACTAATCAAACATTAAGAACTAATAAACAGAAGGAATATGTTTATTTAATATATGTCTAGGCACACATAACAAAGAGTACACTACCGTAATCTAAATGGGGATGAGGCAGGGGATGTTCTTTTTCATGTAGTACAGGAGCACATACCATTCTGGCTGATAATGATGGAAGGGATAAAAGGATAAAGCCTCTTTAATCCTTGCTTCTCTGCTGTAAAGCTGTTAATGTTTGTACATACATGCATATTTCTACAGAGTAACAAGTAATGTGGGCAGATAGAGTAATCTGGAAGTTTACTACAGTCAGGAGAAATGCGGTTAAAGATTGTCTTCATGCCAGTCAGAGCTCTACTTTTTTATATCCAAAATAATACAAATCTCAAAGATTAATTTACCAGAGGTGAAACTAATCCTGTAAAAAAAAGAATCTGACTCAGTCTTTTCTTTTTTTCTTTTTCCTGGAAAATAAAGCCATGTTCACTTTTCCAAATGGTATTCCTGTTATGTGGTGTGTGTGTGGTGATGGTGGCTTTTCCTCAGGTGTTAAACCTTTAATCAGGAATACCATTTAGTCACCCAGAAATAGATTAAGGTTTTGATACCAACAGCCAACCCCAAGGACTGGGTGCATGGAGAGGGAGTAGCTGCCTTGTGGTATGGTCCATAAAGGCATTTACTTCTCAGATGCTCATGCGCAGCTAACTAATCTGTTAATTATTAGTAGCTGGACTCCGTTATGGTCCAGACGTCCTTAGGCAACCTCTGTTTTTCACAGAAAGGACACACTCCTAAAAGTATCCCCCTTATAAGGTCAAGAGTGCTGCAGATGTGACATATGCCACACAAATAGGACACTTTAGTAAGTGATGTGCCTGCATAATCTTCATGATTTGAGACTGTGCTGTAACCTGTGCACAGTTTTTTATAGTGTGAAAGGACACTTCTTATACCTGAAGTATTTCTTTACCTCATGCATATTATCCCCCTTTCATCTTCAACTCCAGTTGATTTAATGGCTTAAACTTCAGCCCCATTCTTGCCCATTTAATAGGAAAAAAAGTGCATTTTGCCACATTAATGAAATGTCATTAATTCACCCTTGTGATATTATACCTGAACTATTTTGGAACATTTTCTGATGACCAGAGAGATACAGTAATCTGGGTGGATTATAGACTAATAAAAAATACTTCATTATGTCATGTAAGCATGTTTGTAGTGTAGGCAAGCAGCTTCTTCACACCCACCCAAACATGATTACCCCAAATCCTCACCAGCAGTAAATACCACTCCATTTCATGCCAGAACAGCTAGCCACCAGGGCAATAATTTCTTGATCTGATAGCAAAAAAGAAGTACGGTAGATCCCTATGGAGAAATCCTGGTCCCATGGATGCCAAGGAGAACTTTTTATCATAGATGTCAATCAAGAGAGATTTCATTTATTTTGTCAGAAAGAATATCTTTCTTGAACAATGGAATCATAGCATATTCATAGCCAGGTCTAAAGTAGGTTTGAAAAGCATTTAAGTAACTTTTCAGACTTCACCATCACACAAGTCCTTTGTATTAATCTTCCCAGTACAAGAACTAGTAGAATTGGGTAACTGGTTTCTTGATATTCTGTTTTATTTTTCCCAGGGATTAGCCTTTGAAATCTCACCTATTTTGAACTTTTATATACCAGCCATTTTGATTTATTTTTGAAGGGGAGAGGATTGCGACAAAAGCTGAATAATTCTGCATTTAAAAATACATTTTAGAGAAGACTTCTAAAGGCAGCTAATAAAAAGATACCTATTCTGTTCTGCCATTTATTAACACAGACAAAATGCTGCTCTAATACTGATATAAAATATTGCTCAGGAGGAGTATGAGCAACAAAAGCAGGCTCTTTGGAAGAATAGACAAAATACATCTTAAGATTTATAAGCAGCAGGGTAGAGTTCTGTAATCTTTTTTGCGAACAAAATCTCTATCTTTTGAAAGTATGAAGAACCAAAAGAACAACAAAAACCCCTTCATGCACTCTTTCCCCCCTTCAGCCTCTCTTTCCCTACCCACAATTCTGGAGGGAAGGAATTGTCTTTAATAGTATCTCCACCTCTGCGGGGAAAAAAATAAATCTAAAAAAAATTTAACAAAAATCACTGGCTACTATGGAGTTCTTACAGAAGAAACACATTTTAATTGCTGACAATTGTTCTTTACAGCAAGACAGAAATAAACGAAGACAAATCTGCATCGTACTGTTGAGAATCTGTAGCATGACTGAGGGCGGCTGTGGTACACAAAGCGTGACTGGAGAGATGTGAGGAGTACGGTGAGATCTCTTTTAGAAGATTCTCTCAGAAGTCCTTTTTGTGGTAGGTTTAATTAATAAAGACTTCAGAGTCTCGACAATGATTAGAATTGTCCAGGGAAGTAATTTTTTAGACCAAGTCCAAGCAAGGCAAACAGACTTTTGAAAAAGAGGTTATTTGAGGCAGTACACTGTCTAAAATAAAGTGGTAGGGGGAATCAAAGTACAGTGAAGGCATGTAGCTTTGGCATTGATACTCTTCTTTCAGGGCTTGGTTTTCCTGTTTTGCATCAATAGTTAATCTGGCAGTCTTGCTCTGCTGTTTTTGGCCCCATCGGTGGCTTTAGTTTCTTCGGCAGCAGCGCCAATAGAGAGGTTTGCCCTGCACAGCCTCATGTGCATGACTGTAAATTAACTTGCGTTGCTTGATGCGCACATTAGGATATGTGGCATTGACTTTGGAATGAAGATCAATACCCTCTGATCTTTAAATCCTTTCTCTTGTTGCAAGTGGAAAGTTGCAGAAGGAGGGCATGCAATGTGTAGCCAGGAAGACAAAGGATTGGAAACAGTAGAAAATTGATCTGCAATAGGTCATCTTTACCAATGTAAGCAATAGTTAAGAAAATGAAACAAGACATATTCCAGAAAACAATAATGTTTAAGAAGCTGTCTCCAAAGTGCATTGTAGAAAGATTCTCATCATTTAATACACTTTTTTTTTTGTACGCTTCCTAATTGACTACATTTTCTTATAAAAAATAGAATCATTGCATTATTTACACTTGTACTTACTTTTAAAATCCCTTGTACAAAAAAACTACACTATTTTTTTCACTTTGCACGCTGGGTTGAATAAAAGGGCAATTTGTGTATGTGTTTTTGCCTGTGTGTGAAGTGGTACTTGCATGGCTTTAAGAAACGATGGCTTTCAGACTAGTAGTCTACGAAAGCATCCTACAAGTAGGGTGTAGCTGACTTGTAAGTATGGTATTAAAATTCGCTTGGACTGGTCTGCTGGTTCAATACTTTGCAAATGAGTATCCTAATGAGAGTTTACAAGTAAGACTTTTTAGGGTTAGGTTAGATTTTTGGAGTTGCACTGGATCTTCCTTTGCAAGACTAACTCTACGGGGAATACTGCATCTACATTTTGCTTCATTGCTTCCCTGAAGTGAAACGAGTTTAACATGACAGACAAGGTTATATGGGATAAGAACATAACAAAGACATGTTTTCCAATAGAAATATGAACCAAATTTCCCACCCTTTAACTTTGTGTTTAACATATAGTTTACTCAGTGGGTAATCCTATCGATTCTCTTGGAATTATTCAAGGAATAGAGTAGTCAAGATGAGTTGAATGTCAAAAAGTCACAGTTATTGCTGACATCCAAAAGTGAGTCATCCTATCAGGATTGTTTATGATCTAGTTTAGCATGTATTCATTATCACTTGGATATTATAGTTGGGTGACTTACCAAAAAATGAAGAAAGGGTCTCTAAATACAGGGCTCTTTTTAAGGTCAGGGGAAACTCTAGGACTCTCTATGTCTTTGAAAAAGTAATGACAAGACGTGTCTTCGTCTGGATGTACCATTTTTTTGTGCCTCTGTGCACGATGATAAGATGAGAAAGCGATATTTTTATGATTGATACTGTCCAAAAAAAAATCATAATATTGTTGATGCTGACAAGAATAACTGCCAGATGCTCTCAGTGGTGTGAACCTGAAAGAAAAAACATTACTTTTCGCAAGGGTCTTTTTGACAATGGTTCACGTCTTGTCTTCCTCTTAGCTCTGCTACTGGTAGCTGAAGTAGAAACATTTTTCTGAATAAAATTTAAGTGGCTGCTGACATTTTAGGCATGACATCGCACAACTAAATTTTACAATAAATATGGGATTTAAAAGTGCTGTCCCTAATTGTGCAGGTAACAGATAGGCAGCGGTCATAGCTATAACTTTGTTTTGAGAGTTGGACTATCTACAGCAAAAGAGTGTAAAATTCATGTGCCTGTGACGTGAGAGTGATTTAAGGTCCCAGAACTCACTCCCCCTCTTAGCAGATGTTTCCCATGGAGTTCTGGTCCCCTGTAATCCTGTAAAACAGGTATTGCTCCTTTCCTGTCATAAATCAAATCTGCAAACTGAAGCCTCACATGCCATCAAAGTGTGGAGGTGAAGGGCATAGAAAGTTTTGATCCTGCGTAGTTCCCCTCTCCTGTACCAAGTACAACTGCTCCTACCCTGCTAGAGTTTTTCCTAGTCTGATAACTGGTGGTCCAGTGAGAAACCTCAACTGTGCATTCTGCCTACGCTTGTTTTCACACTGGCATTCCCTGTGAATTCCCTACTGCGGGGGAAAAAAAAAAAAAAGGGGAAAGAGTGAGGTGTCATTCAGTGCACGTGAGAAGTTTGAATGGCGTGGTATGTTGTAAACGATTTGAAAACCGTTATACTATGTCTCTGCTTAATTAACTGGAAAAGCTGTGTTTAAATTCTGAACCTGAAAACTTTCTAACACTTGTGGGTGTTTTTCCTTTGTCCTAAGCCCTCAGATTGCAGTGAAGAGAGGGACGTGGAACTGTCTGAGCATGCTAGTGGTGTTGAGGTATGTTTGCATATATAGTATATGCAGCCCAATAAACCACGTGAAGAAAGTTGGCACATATTTTAAATCCTCAAGTGTTTTTTTTGGGGGGAGAAATTTCTTATCCTGTAAGATAAATCCCAAATTCAGTTCTTTCATCAAGACACCGCCTTCCTGTAAGAATTTGTGATCCCAGATTTGTGCATCTTTGTGTTTTGATACCAAAACTATTGAAATACCTACACTTGGATCTTAAGCTTGTGATTTTAGGGTATGCAGTACGATAATCACTCCTCTACGTGTCCTGGATGTTCTGAGCTTACTTTCTTAGCACAAATACTAGAGCAAGGGATGAATAGAACTACATTACTTGGATGTATCTATCAAATATGGCACACACACACATATATATAAATTGGTATTTTGTATTCAGAGTAGCATTTTTTCCACCAGAAAAAAACCCAACATTTAAAACATCGTACAGTTCACTGATAATACAGCAGCAAAGTCGGCAAAATACGTTAAAAGGACCTTTCATTCACCTTTTTCCAAAACAAAGACAAATAGAATGCAAAAAGGGGTAAGCTGGCAAGAGAATCTCTTTTGGACTGTTTATATATATAGTGAAAATGGAAATACTCAGCCCTTGAAAATTATGTCTTGTGATGGAAACACCATTTACTTCTACTACTGTTTTAGTTTTGCCATAATCTCTTTCTTAACATGGTTAAAGCAGAGAAAATGATTCATGTGTTTTAATTCATAAACTTTTGCTGATTTTGTTGCATCTTTTCTTCTTTTCCATTTTTTCTCTCCCATTTCACTGTGATCTGAAGGGTCTGTGGATTTATCTTCTGCCTGTCATTTGTCTTCACATGACTTTAAAATAATTAATTGCAGCACTCAGTGATGATTTATGATTTCTACTGACGTAATTAATGATACACATCAATTTTTCTTGTTAATTGAAGGAGTCACAACAAACTTTTTATAATATATGTTAAAGGAGGGCAAAATAGCTTTGGAAAATTACCTTCAGAATTTTCTTTTTTTATTAGGAGAAAGCAGGATGAGAATTAGCAATTTAGCACTGAAAGCTGCTGAAGACAGTTTGAAGAATGGAAGAGGCGACATTTTACTGTGAATGTGCAAAAGAATTCAGATAAAATAAACATCAAAATAGTGGCATTGCAAGAAAATAATTAAGACTTTCTGCCATTTTAGAAGTAAAAAGTTTATCTAATGTATGAATGTCCTTCCATTTTGTTGTTTATGTTCCTTTTACTTTTTATTTAAGCAATGAATAATAAAAGAAAAAACTTGAAAAATTATTCTAACCTGGACAAAAGAAAGCATATATGAAGCTTTTCCCTTTCTTTTTTTTTTTCTTTTTTTTTCTTTTTTTTTTTTTAAAGAAAAAGGCCCACTTCTGACTGTTTGGTTTGCAAACCAAGAAGGTATGAATAGACTTTGAATCAACTTTAAGTACAGAATATTTATCAAAACATCAGAAAGTTTCAAGCCACCCAAATGAAAATTGCCTTTCTCAGAACATCACTTTATTGCAGGGCATGAGTCACCTCTACATTTTCCTTCTTACTCGGTTTTAAAATCTGAAAATGAGAAAATGACACAAGACACTGGATTCTCTGAAAAGGAGCAGAAATTATTTTCTGGGTAATTGTTGTATTACTTCGTATGCTCAATCATCTGATGCTTAAAGAAAACTCATATCCAAGACATAAAACCACAAGTTTAAAATAACATTCTTCTATTATAACAATGTATTCACTTAGAATAATATAATTAAGTTGGGACTTGAGTAAAGTAATTGTCAGACAATTGCTATTTCTATACAATTTACATTTTGAGACAAAGTGGTAGAATTCTCCAAATGCAACTCTTCATATTATTATTATTATTATTATTATTATTATTATTATTATTATTATTATTATTATTATTATTATTATTATTATTATTAAAAGCAACAGTAGATGCGTCAAGTGTTGCGAACTTGATTTGAGCATTTTATGGCACTGGAGTCAGCTGCCTATTAAAAGTGTGATCAGGTAGTTTAGAGTGTGACTAGCTGTGTCAACAGAAGGAAAGTGGAGGATTAGTCTCTATGGCAACAACAAAGCATCCCTGTTTGTAGACAGACAAATTCTGCTACATCTGAAAAAGATTGACAGGTCTATTCCTTTGCAACTGACCCATAGAAATTAGCAAGTAAAAGTTATTATACTGGGTTGTATTGAAGGGTTCTCAATATCTTAAAGTGCTCTTGTAAGTTTTTCTGCAGCATTTGCATGAGAAACCTGGCAGGGATTGTTCTGAGGTTTATATCTATGGTTTGATACATTCTTTGTGGGGGAGTATTGCTGGTGAGAATAACTTAATTTTCAGTTCTCTGTATGACAGAATTGTTGGAGCATGGATTGAGGGAAAAACACACATCAAAGGACCCGGGCTGAATAATATGCCACATTTCAAAACCAAGAGACATTGTAGGCATATTATAACTGTACCTTCTCAATAGTGGAGGTTTTAAAAATATTTTCTTCTCCAATTAGCTAAAAATAATTACAATCTGGAGCTCCTTAATAATCAAGATTTCCACTGGAAAGATTTCTTACATTTCCAGGGAGTCTGTAATTTAACTGAATAACCTTTCTGTTTCACTTAATGCACTGGAGTTGGAAGGCATGAAGTGCTGTGATTGAAATAGTCTATATCTGAATTAATAGTATTCCCTTTTTTTTTTTTTTCCCTTTTAAAGGAAAAAAAAGGAAACGAAAAATTTTCCTTCCTGTGTAATTGTTGATAGACTGTGTGTTTAGGTACCAGCTGCAGAAATGAGAATTCACCTTTAGGCCAGTTAATGTAGAAGTATCTTGAAACATCTTTTAATCATATACTTTAATCTTCTTATACATTGGCAAAAGTCCAACTGGCTGAGAACAGATCAGGATTGTTGCTATTTTTCACATAAAACCTGAAATATATTTAGATCTCTCTCAAGGAATGTTTTTCTCTTAAAGTATATCACTCTCTGAAAAGCTCACAGTTGGAAGTATTAGTTTTAAACATATTTTTAAATACTGATAAGAAAAACATATGAGCGATGTGTTCCCCAAAGATGCATGGAAAAATCACTAGAAAATATCCAGCATGTTTTCTTAAGACTTTAGAATTTTGTCTGTGTCGGGAAAGTCCACAGTAGTTTAACTGCTTAACCTTTCTTGGTGCAAAAGGCCTTCATCTCCTAAATGGTGTGCTTCTGGAATTAACCTGCGTCCCTTTCTGATGAGAAAAATAATGTTTGAGCAACTTTTTCTTGCCACAGTAGCAGCTGAGTTCTTATTTGAGCTGGGAACTGAAATGACAAATGCTTCTGAATCTTGGGAAGGAGTTCCTCTCCTTTCAGCCCTGTAGAGACAGAGTGAAGTTTTTCAGTGTTCTTAAAGTGATGGCTGGATAAAATCAGAGCAGCACCATGGATATCTGCTCTGAGCTGGGCTTATGGGCTTTTAGGTTTTTGCACTTTGGTGTGAGTGCCGTAACAAAATCGAAAGATAAAGCAGATTAGAGTTAGACAATCAGCTACAGTGGAGTGTAATTGCTATTATGTTTGTTCCTGTTCATTCACAGCCATGCAAAAAAAAAAAACCCAAACACACAGAAAACCTCAAAACCAAACTGAGAACCCAAAAGTATGATAAGGCTTCCTTCTTCCCCCTAAAAGGCAGAGATGGCAGGCTGGCAGGCACTGCTGCTACAGGGTGCTGTTGAACTTATTTCTCAAAATGAGAATATCAATGATGATGATGATGATGATGATGCTTTCCCAGAGACAGAGGACACACTGGTTTATGCATTTAGCTTGTATTTGAGTATATTCATGTGTGCACTGAGTCTGTAAAAAGGAAGGCAGGAGAGTTCCTTTTCTGTAACCTCCTCACCATCTCCCCACCGTGTTTTGATTTTCCAGGTACTCCCCATATTGCCCCAGCCATGGTCGGGCACAGCTCGGGGAGGCCGCGTCCCCGGCGTGCTGAGCACGCTATAAAAATACAGCCAACGACAAACCCCGCACAAAGAGCTTCCAGCCCTCAGCCTATCTTCTTCACAAGTGCGCGGCTTCCAGTGGGAAGAGGCTGACTGGGGAAAAAAAAATGTGCTTTTCTGCAAAAGACACAAACAAAACCTGAAGTTTTGACCTTCAACCCGAGCGACCGCACGGTATCTCTACGGGCTATATTTTAGCAAAGGTGACAAACTTGCAGTGGCAGAAACTGCGACTTTCTTGACTTGTTAAACACCAAGTGAGTCTGCTGGTAAATAAAAATAAGGATGGTAGAAAGTGCTGGAGCATTTAAATACTTGGTTTCCGTTCTGTGTTAGGGACTCAAAGGGAAATTTGTTTCACACAGTTCCTATTGCGTGTCCAAAGGGCAAGTGAGATCAGTTTGCAGAGATTTTTGTCCTGCTTTTTCCTCCCTTTTCCCTTGCTGATGCATTATTTTTAGCCCGTGATTTGTTTATTCATTCAGAAAAGTGAATGGCGAAGCTGATCCAAGACATCACACGCAGAACTGCAACTCACTCTGCTTAAATTCTGGGGTTTATTTTTATTTTTTTTCAATTTTGACAATCACCCTGGGTTTTATCCCTGCCTGAAGCCGACGCAGTACAAACATGCCGATCCCTATCACTGCCGCTCCTGCGTTTTGGAACAGGTCTTTGCATACCCTATCAATGAGCTGATCAAACTGGTGACACTGGGATTTCGTGCCTTCTGACAGCTGAAACTGCTGTGCTTTTCTTGAGCTAATTATTGTTTTCAAGGGGCAGTCACTATCAGAGCCTACAAGCTTCTTTTTCCACCCCCACATCAGGCTAGAAGTGCTGAAAAGGTTTGCCTCTCCCTCCCTCCACCTACTAAGATTACTTTGAGAATAAAAGAAATGGTAGTTAGCATGAAATGTAGAGGTGTTTCTTCATATTTAAATGAATGTATGGGAGCTAAAAAACCCCACTATTTCTGAATCATTCTCTGGAGATTTTGTAATTTTAAACAAAATACTGTCTTGGATGGGGTTTTTGTTGGTTTTTTTTTGGTCTTTGGTACTGTAAGCTTCAGCCAGCCTTTAATGGTACTATTTTAAAATGAGTCTTGCCTCACACTCGCTTATAATCTTTGCAGGAAATATGTTCTGCTGTTTCTCAGTTCCTTAGGAAGTTACGGATTTAGTGCCTGTGTTCAACAAGGGTCAATTAAAAGAAAGAAGTGTCTCTATATGCATCGTATCCTTTTTTTTTTCCTTTGCTATTTACTTGCTGTCCTGGAATTGCGTGGTCTGCTGCAGCTCCCCGTTGATTTTCTTCTGAGCAGAGACACGAAGTCAGACAGTTTTCCATACCTCCTCTCTTCACCTGATTTGCGTTGGCTGTCTTTGCTTAGGATGGGAAGAAGGATACGGATGGAAAGGTCGTGACTATTCAGTCTGTATCATTATAATAACTTTTCCCTTCCTAACAACAAGACTTCAGGAGGTACTGGTGTCATGAAAAATATTTAAAATCCTGTTAAAAACGTAGTACAGCAGTTTGTGTTATCTCATAACACATTTTATTGAGTAAAGATTGTAACCTTTTATTATTTCCACATCTAGCCTAGACAGAGATTTCTAAAGCAATGCTAAAGCTGAGAAAACTCACTCAAACAAGAGCTTTGTCCAGAGCTCCTCAGCAAATCAAAGCTATCTCTTTTTCAGCTACATGCCTAGGTTCTGGAGAAACGACAAGTTACTGTTAAGTAATCGCTTTTTTAAAGGGGAGAAATTTCATATCAAATTATTGTAAAGCATTATGAACGATGGGTTTTCTTTTGCTGCATGGTGAGAGAAAAAAATCATCAGAGGTTTGAGTGGCTGCTGGTAGCGAGGCCTTGTGTTTTAATGTACCTTTGTTTACAGATTTTAGAAAATAAACTGGGAGAGCTATCATGTTTTCCCTTTGCTGGGGACACCAATAGGGATAAATTAAGAAAAAGAACAACTGCTTTGTTTTCAAGACATCCCTTTCCATGCTTCCTTGTAGGTGAAAAAATGGAGTCAGAGAAGAGGAAGAATATGGACCCTAGTAGCATAATCTGCTGTGATTTACAGACCGTGTAGCCTGGAGTTTCATTTAATGGACTTGAGGGAAGCATTGTGTGGCACTATCACTTTTCGTTCTGCAAAATCAGTATTCTTCCATTAAGGAAATAACATGTATTCCACTTACAGGTTTTTAGAAGGGTGCAAATCCATTCAGAAGAAGGTTTAGTGGACATGCAAAATGGAAGGAAGTTAACAAAAACGAGTGTAGTTATAGCTTTTCTTTCCTCAAAGAGGGAGGAAAAAAAAAAAGAGGCAATTTTGAAAATGGCATGTAAGTTAAAGCTGCCCCTGGCCAGCTTTAAATTATGTGATTCTCACTTATGCAGGATGCTGCTAGAGGAATTCCTTGGCTCTCATTAACATGGAATAATCCCTCTAGACTTCACACACAGCAGACATACACAGGCACATATGCATTTCTTCAGTCAGTTGCACTTTTCCAACCGCAAAACAATACACAGTCGGCAACGTTTTGCTTTAAGTTCCCAGTATCTTTCCAGTCTGTTCCTCTCTTTTGTTTTAAGCACTGCATTGCTAAAGTGCTTCTGAAAAAGTTTGGAATAATGAAGAGTGATTATCTTCAGTGCAGTAGCTGGAGTGATGTTGGTTTCTCCCGTTCTTTAGGCGCGGTGTGCCAACTACAGCAGCTACCACTGAGCTTTTGATTCTGCTGTAACCTTATGGACTATCACAAAGGTAAGGAGGCTGTAAAACTGAAGGGAAAAAAGCTCTGTTGATCCTACACTGAACTTTTAAAATGCTGTCTAGGAAATTGAGGCATAGAATTCACTATAAAAGCCTGTTTCCACCAGTTGTGGCATCTTCCTGCTTATAACCCCGGATTTTGAGGGTGGAATGCAGTCTGAAGAGCGTGGAGTGCAGCTACCAAAACCAGGCTAGCGAATGGTATTTTAATGTGAAGTACTGCTGTTACAATTTGCGAAAGTCTCAAAGCATCAGTGTGTATTTGGCTGCTCCCAGGCATCTGGGATCTTCTGTGGAGGAGCTATGTTTTCAGCATGTATGTGTGGTTGAGAGCTAGAAGAATTTGAGCTTGAATCTTGCTCAAGGCAAGGCAAAGGGCTTTTTTTTTTTTTCCTCCCTTCTTTTTCCTAACAAATTAGTTGCTCCTTCTCTCTCCTTATGTTACTGATTTCCCAGCTTGCTAAGCTGTAGTTCTCATTCTTTCCCAGTTTCCCTTCAGCTGTATGACCTTTTGCACGGGAAGGTGTGACAAAAGGAAAAGGTGGTTTAAAACAATAAATAAAAGGAAAGAAAGGGATTTTCATCATTGCACAACAATGGTAGGATGGAGTCATGGAGTAACGTTGCCGGGGATTGGCTAATAGGAAGAATCAGCCAAACTCCTGCTCCTGGGAGCATGCCATTGATGTCAGCAGGGGTAGATCTGCATCCACACCTGGAATCATTGCCCAAGGACCAATTGCCATGGCATGCATCTTTCCAAGGACGGCATAATAAGGGCTGAATAATAAAAAGTCTGGGGCTTATTTGGTTAAGCTTCCCTGGCCTACAAATTCTGAGGAATCTTTGGCTTTAGCTTTTTCTCTTGGTTGTAGTCCCCAACTTAAGTGGATAAGTAGCTGTAGATGAGAGCTGTTCACCACTGTAGCCTCAGGTGAACTGCTGCTGCAGGTGCTCCTTAAGCAAATGACGAGGCAGGATTGGAGGGTCTGGAGCAGGATGAGGTGCTATGGAGAGTCCCTCTGCTTGTTGGCTTTGTGAGATTCCACAAGACAGGCTTCCTCTTTTCCTCTCCCCCAAGCCCTCCTGTGACACTCACCAACATACCTTCCATTGCCTTTTGGTGTTTGTATAGAAAACTGATCAGGCAAGATAGTAATGACACTTATTAGGATATTCACCCAAAAAACACTCTTATTGAATGTGAGCTGCAACATGAATTTTAAGCCACGCATTGAGACATGTCCAGATCTCACCTTGCAGCATGGAAATTGGGACACCAAAGTACTGGTCATGGCACATCTAGGTAAAGTCAAAACTGAGCCCCTCCACAAACCAGGCAGTGCTCTTTGCCCGTGGAGCCCGGGCTCTCCTCCAGTCAAGTAGCTGTGCATTACGAAGCTGAAATTTACCCTGAGTGCAGAGCTCCATCATATGTGTTGTGGGTGGTGTGTTCTCCTAGACTGTGACCCACCTGCCAATATGTTAAGGCACTCTGCTCCATGCTTTTTGCTTTGCTTTTTTTTCCCCTGCTGCAATCTGATTCCTACATAAGAAGTGACTCAATGCCTTGTACCTCAAAGTCCTTTTGATGAGTTTGTGAAGAGCTGTTTCTGATTTTTATTTCATTTTATTTTTATGAAGGGGCTATTCCTTGGAATTTTTTGTTTGCTTGTTTGGAAAAAAACTTGAAATGATGGCTATGTCTAAGGGAAAGGATGTTGCTGAGAAGGATGATTTTAAAACACCAGCTGATAGGCAGTGTCTCTGAACAATGTAAAATAAATCTTAATTAAAAGATTTTCTGAGCTATTGTAATTTATAGGTTGTCAGAGAGGGAGGGATGCACTTGGAATTCAGGTTGGGAAACTTAGGTTATGTAATTATTTTGTGTTATTGAACACAAAATAATGTTTTGTTTTAATGAAAATAATATATGTATAAATTAGATATCATATGGCAAATGTTGATGACTGGTCCTTGCAGCAATGTGTTATCCTCTGAGTTTTCTGTACAGCAATTGTACTTCCATTTAGTCTTAGCAAATTGCAACAATTTTGGGGTGGTTTGGGGTTTTTTTTGGTTTGGTTTTTTTTTTTTTTTTTTTTTTTTTTTTTTTTTTTCCCAACAGTTTTAAAATTAGCCCTAAAAATTGAAGTGCGGCAGACTGGGAAGTTCAGCCAAGAGAGAGAACATAAAGCAACATTTTGTATCATACTTATTACTCCACAAATAGATGCTAAAATTATCTTGAGAAATATGCAACATCTGGAATATTTCTCTCTAATCAAATACAGCCACTAAAAACCTGCTTTTGAAGAACCTCCCCAGCATGATTTCATCTCAGCTCTTTTCCTAAGCTGTTTACTTTTTAAAACAAATATACCTGTTTTCATGTTTTGACATGATTTTTTATCAGTACAAGGGCTTGGAAGTTAAATAACAGGCAAGGTAACTGATTTACAGCCTTGTGCAAGACAGGGAGAACAGTAAGGTACAAGAACTGAAAACTCACAGTGCTTTGGTTCAGTCCTCCCCGCATCGCTCCCTCTGCCTCTTTTGGCTGTAAAACAAAAATAAATGAATCCCTTTAGCACTCATACTTCATGGCCATTCAGGGGTCAGGCTCAGGTGGCAAGCTTAGACAGCTTGGTCACCTGTTGCTTGCTAATACCATATTTTCTGTCTTCAAGTGGCGTCATCCCACCAGCATCCTCTTTTCTGGGGTAGTGGGAGTGATGCACGTAGCGAGGTACAAAAACATCCAAGCTCGAAAATGTGTCAGTCACGTAGTCTCAAAAATGTTGGAGTTGTTTGAGGAATCTAAGTGGGGATGCATGTGACGAGTCTCTGGGCGCAATTGTCTCTTTGCAGAGAAATTTTCAGCCCAGGGTTTGCTCCTTAAAACGTCCCTCTTTCTCTCTCCATTATTTTTTAACGTTTTCTGAAATTGCAATGTAATGGCAAGCGGGGAGACGTGGCTGATAAATGAGAATGGTGAATTTTGAGGAGCGTGTACATAACACATGTATTTCTTATTGTCGATTTGCCTGAAAAAAATGCAGTTTGACTCAGAACTTCCACAGTTTATGGAAGGCAAGATTTTGCTAAACATGTAATTTCTGATTGCTGGGTGGTGGTGGAAGTGGGGGGGGGGGGGCAGAAAAAGAAGATTATTATCTGCAGTTGTTGATGAAGTCTATAACTTCTGCTGTTGCCATATTTCATCAAACCAGCCTCTTAAAATTTGTGACATGAAGCACGGATCCAAATATATTTAGTGCAATAGTTAGCAAGAAGCTAATGCGCTCTGTCAGAAAACTGAATCTCTTGATTTTTGTGTGTGAAGTGATTATGGTTGAGAGGGAATATGTTCAGACTACCCAGATGCAGAAAATGGAAACATCAGATTAAAATGAGAACATTGTTTCTCTAAAGAATTATTATGAAAATATTTAGGCAAGGCCACTTCACAGCCAAAACATGCGCTTAACTCCAATAAATATGAGTTTTCAAGCTTCTTAAGATCCATCTAATCATCCTGTTCTAAGTTGGCACTTCTGATTACAACAGTAATTTGTTCCCCGTGTTGGTCGGAGGTTCTGTAGACTGGCTTTGCAGAAACAGCCCCCAGACAAGTACTGAGATCCTTTTTGTGCCACTGAAACCTGCCATGGATTTGTTGCTGGTATTTGTACTGAAGCTTTCAAAACTTTAGCACAGTGATACAGGGAATATGTGCCCCCTACCCTCCCCAAAAGAAAAAAAAAAAAAGAATTAAAAAAATGGAGTATGCCAGGTGAAGATGCTGAAATTTAAAGAGAGTAACATGCATTTAACATTCGTAAATTTGATTTCCATGTATCTGGTTTTCATATACCTCCATGAGGGGAAAAAAAAATAATCAGAAAATTAGGAAGAAACTTCATTTTCCTTTTCTTTTTCAGGACTTAATTTCCTTACAGTTGCAATGTGTGATTCAAATGTTCAGTTTAGAAATTGCTGGAAAATAATTGCAATAAAAATGAAGGTTCAAGATTCTATCAAATAATGGAAGGAATGAGCAGACAGTTTGCACACCAAACAGCATCGAGATGCAGGAACAAAAAAAGTATCGATACAGAGCAATCAATGCTGTAGACAATATCTTTTAAATCTATCATGCTGCCTTTTGCCCTTTATATTAAGTCAAAGGGAAGGGGCTATAATGAATGAGCATGTCTCTATTCTTGTTGGCAACGGTTCTATAGGAAACCTGGCAATATGACATTTAACATGATTAATCCTGGGCTGTAGCTCTAGTTTACTTTTTCTCCTGTACATGCATAAAGAGTTATTATTAATTTTAAAATGCCAAGCCCAACGTAAAGTGAGGATTATTTCCAAAAAGTTATACTGCTACATTGACTCAAAACCTAAAATCATGCATTTTCAGCAATGTATGCCTTATGTTTTCACATCTATCTTTTTTCCTCTGATTTATAATGTGTTTTACCAAAGTGCAAGTGCTTAGGACTGTGAATGCATGGCTGGCCAGTGTATATCGAGCTTTTTAACAGGTTTCCTATGTTAAAAATAACACATAAACTGAAAGAAATCTCCGGGTATTAGAAGATACCATGAAGTGTACGACGTACAACTTCGATATTTCTTCTTACTTCATATCAGAAGGGGGCACTAGTGATCCATTATAAATAGGCAGTGCGACATTGCTTTTGTTGTGCCATATTTAATAATAATGATAATAATAATAATGATAATATAATTTCCCATTTAATATTGAGGGCATTTGTGTGCGTAATTAAGATTATAAATATATAATGGTAATTCAAAAAGTTAAATAATTAATAGATTGTATGTAAATATTATCTGTTGTCTCTCATTGTCTTTTTATATTATTATTGAAATGCTATTCTTACAGTTCTCTTACTGTCTGTGACAATGAACTAATGCTGATTATTTAATACCTAATCTGGCTGATTTCTAATGTAAAGAAGAGGAATTTTAATTGTAAAGGATCTTGATAATGTCAGCTAAATATATTCCAGGAAAAGGCAGAAATTCAGTTCCCACTGTTATAAAAGCCATTTATGTATGCTGATATTTAAATTACCTTTTAGTTATTGCAACAAAGAAAATGGGTTAAGTATTCATATAATAATGTTTGCATTGTTTTGTATTAAATTAAATGGATGGAAAAATATTCTTTACCATGGTGCTTGCTTACTTTTTTCCCTTTGGCTTATCTGATCCCCTACATTTTTAGCAGATTTGTTAGTATCGCTTTGGCCTATAAACTGAGGTCAAGATGAGGTGGCTTTGCCATTTCATAGAATCAACTTCGGTATGTGAGCTATGCGAGGGAGAAAAAGCGACGGACAATAATATGGTTTCTATTCTTTGTCCTCATTTTCTTGCTGTCTATAGGATAAAAAACTGGCAGAGTGCATAAAACCGCAGAAAAAAACCCGTAAGTCAGTAACAGCAGGAAAACCAGCTGAATTTTTGATTTAGAGGTTGCTGAGCGATACTGTGTTGTAATAAAATACCTACTTATTAGATATGTAGATGGCAGCATTTGTGAAATAGTATCTACCCACAGATAATTAGATGCTCTTTTGAAATGTCCACTATTATTTTCATGTATAGAAATGAGGGTCAATGAGGAGCTGAATTTAGCGTTCAGTAAATTGAGTCAAGTTCCACAAATGAAAAACACAGTATCTGCAAGTGTTTTATGACATTGGAATAGGTGCAAATGTGAACTTTCCAAAAAATCGAAGATGTTATTTTAGGGCCAAAACAGTTTTCATTAAAATTATTTGCAAGTTATTAGCCAGTTGCTGTGTTCGTTTACTCAGGTGTAAATCCAGAATTTTCTTTGTTCAAGGTGCAATTAAACTCTAAAATGCCAGTGAGAAGAAAGGTTCTTTGTACCTTAAAGGCAACTTCAAAGTATATATTCATGAGTATAGATAAGTGCTTTATGTGTGTGTATAACTGGGCATTTTTCAAACAAAAGTGCACTTTTCCATGCAGGAAACTACAGTCATTCTAGACCAGCCATTTAATCCAAGCAAGCACATATCTGACCTCATACCCTTGAGTCTTTGGTTCTTTTATTTCAATTTCCCTAACACCAGTGGTCCTTTGCAGACAATTATCTATGAGAGTTACTCTCAGGATGAGTGGAAACCCATTGTTTCCTAATGAGGGAACCTTTCTGAAGATCTCTCTGTCATGACATTCCTTAGCGAAATTTATTTTTATTTATTTATATTAAATTATGAAAGCTTAGATATCGAACAAGCAATTTTCAAAAAAATTAAACCAAAGCAAACTACCAGAGCAGTTTTTTCCTCTGACCTGCATGCAGACAGGAGGTGTCTGTTATGCATCATCTCCAGTCACCGAATTGACTGTAACTTCACCCTCTGTTGTGGTTTTACCCCGGCTGAGAGCCGAGATCCACGCAGCTGCCTGCTCCTTAAAGGAAAAGAGCAGGGGAAGAGGGAAGGGGGGGTGAGAGGTAAGGGAAGGGAAAAGGAAGGGGCAAATAACCCCAAAACCGAGAAACTAAAAGGCCCATAGGTTGGGATAAGGGTAGTTTACTAAGATAACACAAAGATACAATATAACAATGCTAACAGGACTTCAAAGCAAAAATATATGAAGCTGTTGATACAAGATGCAGTTTCTCACCAAACCACATAACTCAGGCCGTGCCACCCAGAGCCGTCCCGGAACCCGACCGTCTCCCAAGAACCGCGCGTCCCGGAGCCGCCCCCTGCTCTTCCTCCCATCAGCCCCCCGATACCCTGGGCAGGATGTAACTGGCGTGGAATACTCTCTTTGGTCACTTTGGGCACCTGTCCTGGCTTCGCCCCTCCTTTCTCACGAAGAGCTAAGAACGTCCTTGACTTTCTGACAGCAACTCAAAACATCAGGGTGTTATCAGCACTGCTCCCATTTTAACTCTCAAACACAGCATCCCATCCGCTGCTACAAATGAAGTGAACTCCATCCTGACCAAAACCCGGACACCCTCCTTAGCTATAATATGTTGGAAGTGGTAGCAGTGCATCCACAAAAACTTGGAGTTTGGCAAAGGCTTCGGGATGTTTTGGAGAAGCTGATTAAAAAAGGGTATAGATTAGCACCTCATGAATTTTCTAGTCCTGTCCCCTGGTTCTGCCTATGCTGAATTTCAGGTCTTTTTTTTTTTGCTTCTGCTGCTTGTCAGTACCTGAATTTGAAGCTTTGCATTTTAATCTGATGCTGGCTTGAGACCCTGCAAAATGTCTCAGCATATTTCAGTGATCACGAATTTTGAGGTTTATTTGATGTTAGTTCAAATGCCACCATTCTTAACTGTTATTTTTTTGTGCTAGGTCATTTCAGCCGAGATATTTATTACTTGGTACAATGGTAAATATTAGGACCGTGCTGGAATTGACTTCCTAATGAGTGCAACTTGACCTTCAAACAGGGTAAACCACAGTTTTGTTACTTATCTGAACTCTATCACTTGGGAAGTCAGTGTCAGCCATTTTTCCTGAGAGTTTGCTCATCTTTTACATTCCTTATTGCTCCTTAATTTCACTTCATTTAATTATTTCTGAATTAACCCAACTCTACCTATTAATGCACAAAGTAAAAACTACTTAGGTATACAATACAATAAAAATAAGTACTGCCTATTATTTGATTTTTTCCCTGATGAAATGAAAAAGGAAGGTTTATAATTATCTAGAGTGAGTACATACTTCTTATTTTTGTCTGAAACAGGCATAGGTTGTTCAAAGATGCAGAGACACATCTGCATGTTCCTCCTTCCTCCTCCCTTCAGTTGAACTCTTTCTCTAGGCCAATGGTGATTTTAAAACCATTGTTTTGATTCCCCTTTACCCTCAAATTATTTCCCTGCCGTTTCCTCATTAAAGGTGATTGTTTCAAAACAATTCTCTTTCCAGTCCTGAAATCAAATTAGTTTTGTGTCTGTGAAAGGATGAACCCTGCAAATGATGTTTACCTCTACCTACACCACCATGGATCTCTGGCACGCTAACTTTCTATAGCCATTATAAAAAGATTTGGTATGCTGAGGAGAGGGTAATATTTAGGTCCAAAACCCTAATGCACTTAAATTTAAAATTAAGAATCTGACTTTAGAATACTGGTTATTTACAGATACAATATCTTAAATTTGGTACAGGTGTATTATACTTCATACGTTACGGAATCTCAAATTTTACTCAATGAAAAGCATGGCATTATACCAACTGTTAGCATGACATTTGCAGCTACTGCAGAATCCAGGGCACAAGAGTCTTTGCTGAGGAATTTAAAGTGAGATTGTCGCATGGTCAACAAGATTTTGATAAAAGTAAAAAGTAGGTATCAATCTTATTTCCGGTGGATAAATACAAAAATACCAAATTTTGTGGAGTTATTTCATATTATTATGTGGAATATATGTGTTATATACAACATGTAATATATAACAATACCAACAGTTGCTCAATTATGTCAGCTTCTGAACTGATGGGGAAAAAAGGAGTCAAGGAAGATACCTTAGGTGCAGTTGAATGGACAGAACTAACTGGTGTGTATCTGACCAATCTCAACACTGCAATGAGCATTCTTTATATAAATGGACTGACAAAAAACCTGCCTGATTCAGGGGAGCATTAACAAGATGAGAAAAAAGATTTGTAGTGGAATGTCCTCATTTTGTTTGTGTAGGTCAATAAACAGGTCACTTAAAATAATAAGTAGCTTTAAATTAATTCATATACCAGAATTTGAGTAGGCAGCTAATTTCAACACATAGAGTAAAAGCTGGAAGAGATCAAGTGATCAAGTATCCTTAAACCTTCAGAACTATGGAGCCTTTCAAAAGTTGGTATTTATAGTAATTGATCCCTATGGAAAAAAAATCCAGATTTTCTTATTGTGGTCATCTTCAAGGGGAAGGAAAAGTACAGTTTGCTTTCCCAGGTCTTCCTTCAATTTTTTGCTAAATAAATATATAGGAGATTGTGATCTGCCTGTACTTTTAGGAGTTTCAATTGTAAAAAAAACCCAAACAACTGTTCTCCTTCTGTCCATTCATTAATAAAAATGTATTTTTGTGGTTTTTTTACGTGATAAAGAATTTATTAGTTTTGTTTTAAAGAGTAAAATAAAGGTGCAGAGAAGTAATTCAACTTTTTATCCAGTCACATAGACAGGCAATGCTCATAAGAACTCTCTTATGGTTCCCTGATTATTTGTTTTCAACTCTACAGTTCTGGCATTTACTGTAACGTCGTGGTTAACTTGTCTACCATGAAGCACTTCCCTTTAATTTGTTGCACAGTTCATACACCGCCATAACCCATCTTGCATTTCTGTAAACGTGAAAATTTTCTTGTTTTCTAATTGTAATCACTTTCTTCCTCATAAAACCCAAAGACTCGAAGAAGATTATAAGGCTGTTCAACTCAAAAAGGGACTCAAATACCAGGAGGAGTCTGGCCCTGATGATAATTTCCTGTCTAGGGGAAAGAAAAAAAAAAGAAAAAAACTTTTCAAACAGATTACATCCAGAAAGAAATATGGTTTGCAATTTTTCCTCTAGTTTCAGAAAATATGTGATTTCAATGCAGTGAAACATCAGAAGAAGTTTCATTGAATTTACTTCTTATGCAAATATTTTGTTCTTAATGGTCGTGTTGCCTTTGTGACTATTCTGGTCTTAATATGTAGTTACTGTTTCTTTAATTGGGAGCTGAAATGCTATCATTAAGGTTTTTTGATATTTTTTTTAAATTTTATTTTGGAGGGAATGTTCATATAGTTTCTGGCTTGTGATGGATTGCTTGTACATATAGTACCTATTGTACTGCTATTTCTGTGCACTGGATTTTGTTTTGCTGTTTTTTTCCTCTCTTTTCTTTTGAAGGCCTTTGACTGATAGCTAGTTGAGAGCTTGAATATGGCAAGTATGACAGAAATGGACTGGAATTTTTCGAGCTGGCTCCGTTGTTTTGAACATGAGACATGACAGAGAGGAGAAATAAGGTAAAACTTTGATATTATGTTACAGATTTTTCTAACTTCTTTGTTTCTCTTTTCCATTCGTTTCACAAAATGATGCAAGTTAGTACTCCAAACCTGGAAATGGTGTCTGCATTCTGAAAAAAGGCTGTTAAAATGCCAGTTGCTCCCTAGCCTCAATGTCTTCCTGATAAAATATGCTCAGCTGACAACGGAACGCTGCGTCTCTTCTTCAGACGAGTAGGAAGAGTTTGTGGTAGATCCTGTGGTTGAAAGTGTTGTATCGATCTCCCCACCACTTGTCCTCTTCCCTTGACTCTTGAGTCGCCATCAGCAGTGAACTTCTGCAGACCCAATTTTTCCCTCAGTGGATGTGGCAGTGAAATTTCTGAAGGATATATTAAAACTAGACTTTTCAGTTTTGACTATCACATTGGCAGCAATAAGGTCTATATTTAAAGCTGCTATTCAGCTTCCATCTTTTTACACTTTTATGTAACTGCATCACAATTTCCTTCTATATTTTGACCCTTTGTTGGTCTCATCTCAAATGTGTTTTTTCTTCTATATTCCAATAAAAAGATATTACTGGAATCTTAGTCTTCAATAGTCATTGGATAAATAAATACTTTGGCTCTACAAAGAGTTGAACAACCGTATATGCTAACCCAGCATTGTGAAATTAAAAGCAGTCTTGCCATGTGAAGATAATTTCAGGAATATTAACATTGACCACCATTGGCTGCAATCCTTCCTGAAATTTCATCTAACCAAGTTTCTACCTGGTTGATTTTGACCAAAGCACTTTATTTTCCTCAAAGGACCTGTGTGGGCTTTTCAGCTCTGCCACAGAAATTCACTAAAATATAAGCAAAGTAAATCAACTGAGTACTTATGAAATGGCTTTCCTTTGACAATTAGATTTTGTTACTACTTTCCTTTCTTCTTCTCTATTTCTGTGTGCACCCAGAAATAGCTTCAGGGCTTCAGATCTCCAGGTCAAGGAGAGAAAATGTCACGGTGATAAGGAGACAAATCGCTAAGAGTCAGAAAGCACTAAGGGAAAGTCTGATTAGGTTTGATCAGCATAAAAGGGAAAGAAAAATGGATATTCATAGGCTGTGGGAATGGGAGGGAGGTGCTGGTGGATGGTGCTAGAAGAGTTATATGGTATTATTCCATTTTGTAAGTGGCCATAGGAGCCAAAATTCTTGACATCGTTACATAGTAAGCATAGCAAAAGATTTTGAATATTCATGAGTTGGCCAATAAAGTCTTAAGACAAATAGGCTTATAAGTTTTCTTTAGTATGCATAAAAAATTAATTTCAATCTTTGAAAATGTAAAGCACTAATCAGATAATTATCGGTAAAAGCCCTTCTCACCTTTCTATTCTAGCTACAGGTTTTTTATTTTTTTTTTGGGAGAGTGGGAGCTTTTTAGGAAAAACATCCCATTTGACAGCCTTTTAGATGAAATTAAGAGATGGGAATATCTATCCTTAATAAGCTAAAAGCGGTTGAGTAGGAACAGAGTTGCTGACACTGTGACTACTTCTCTGAAGAAAAAAAAAATTACATGTACGTACATATGATGAGAACTGCAAAACCATAAGACACAGCTTTGGGTTTGTATGTTGATTTTTGTTTCCAACTATATTCCTTTGGAAAGGCAAAAAAAGTACTTTTTTTTTAATGTGTGTTTAAGAGATATTGCATACTTGGAACAATTCCAAGTCTGTAGCTACCTGTTCAGTATCAGGATCACCATGAGTGTGATAGAAGAACAGCCATTAAAAGCAAATTTTAATTACAAACACACACACAAAAAGGAAATAAATGACATGGGGAAGGGGAAATGGCAGATGATGTTACAACAAAAACATGTATCACTGTCCAGGTGAATTCCAGGACTTAGTTGTGGTCTGTGGAGTGAAAGGGTCACCTGGAGTCTTCTTTCTGATTTATCACAGGGTAGTCTTCAAGATCTCACTGCTAAAGAGAAAGACAAGCTGTGGTGGATCCCATGGGATAGCTGTTACTTCAGTAAGGCTCCTCTTTTTAGTTTGCTGTCTCCCTTTGCTCTAGCAACAGGTAACTAGTTCCCATTTTAGATTAATTTTTAGAAGATCTGTATCAGTCTTTCTTTTTTCTTGCATCTTCTTCAGCTCATCAGACATGACTTCCAGATGTTAATGGGTAGATGCGGATTATTTTTAGGCTTTATAATTTTGTTGAATACCTTACAAAAGTTTAGTGTTTGATTTGGGGTTTTTCTTTAGATTTTGTCTACTCTTTTTTTTTTTTTTTCTTCTGTAGGATGATGTGGATTGGACTACTACTTTTGTTTTATCTAGGAAAGCTACAGTGGTACCCAGTAGTGCTCTGATGGGATCTCGTTCTGTGGAATTGCTCCTGGCAGGTGGCTGGATCAACAGCTTACCTACAATCTGTTGCAAATACAATACATCTGATACTTCTGCAGACAAAGTCTTTCAAATCTAAGTGGGAATCAGGCTGCAGGCTCAGAGGAATTGCACTGTGAGTTCACATCCCACTTCTATTTGCTTCAGTACTCTTCAGTCTCTATCCCATGATAAAATTAGGTGAAAACCTACAAAATGAAGCAAGAGGGGGCCCTTGGAAAGGGTGAAAACACCACTAAGCATCTCCAGTTGGAACAATTAATTCAGTCTGTTTATTGTAGCTCAGTGTCAACTGGGAACAGGACTAGCAAGGACATGATGATGACTGGGAGGGAGGAAGGACTCACTTCCAGTACCACATGTATAAAGCATAGACCTGTTTGCAACACGGGCCCCTGAAGAAAAGAGAGGAGGCAATAAGAGATGATAAGGGAACTGATGATTTAATTTGTGCTTCCTCAGTCGAGCAGGAAGAAGTGAATTTCAACAATTTCAATGATGGCTTTCTTCAGGAAAATACTGCAAGGAGGCATCTCAGAGTTATTTACCCCTTGATTAGCTCTACAGTCTTATTCACTCGGTGCTTTCATGTCTAATGACTACTTTGTAGTTGCATGAAAAGAGTTGAACCCCCTTCTTTCCAGAGTAACTTGGCAGAAGAAACAGTTCATATCCAGACATGGTGGAACACATCTGGGTAGAAGTCTCTTGTTATCAGGAAGAAAACTAAATGCATAGTACAGCATGAGTACTTTACTCATCAACGGAAAGTGCTTCAGTCGGAACTGGTGACCTGAGTATTGTCTGACAGTACAGTTTTTTAGTCCTAGCATATTTCAGTGTCATTGCATCACTGCTGGATGTATGCTGCACTTTACCTCCTTTTCATAATAGTTGCTACCTCTTAACAGTCACTCCAACTACAACTGGGAAGCTGTCTGTGTGGCAGGGATTCAACATTGTCTGTCCACGTGTGTAATGGCATTTCGTTTGTAGGAAGCAATGCAGGGTAATAGATTATTTGAATTCAGGGACTCAGGGATTCTGTTCTGCTCAAACCACTTAGTACATAAGTAAAGAATTGAAGTTATTTCCAAATCACAAAGGGCTTGCTTGTTTTCTCTCCTTTAGCTGCATAAATAAGATTCTGCCACGAGAGTTTGATAACATGATCTCTGCAACACAAACTACCACAGAGAAAAACCTATTTTTTCTCTGCAATGGGTATTAAACATTTCTATGACGAATGTGATAATATTTGTTGGCAGAAATGATAAAGAGTAAGTTCTGGAGCATAAATTAATGAAACTATCATTGAGAGTGTTACTAAGGGAGAGAATTCATTAGTGCTTCCCTAGGCCTTTCAAACTACTTACCTAGCAATGACCAGGAGAGCATAGAAAAAATATAATGTTGGAACATTTATTGTTTACTTGAATGGTTAAAGATCATAAAAATTCAGGAGCAGGAGTCAAGGAGAGGAAAGGAATCACACAAGAGCAGCAAACTCCTGTGAGTGACCCTGGTCTTCGGACACTTCTGGCTGCTGCAGGAAGAATCCTACTGTGGTATTGCTGCAAAACCAATTGAAAATAAAGGTGGAAACGGAACTGGTCTTAAATAAACCTGACAGCTCCCTGATGTGAAAACAAAGAGGAAGATCATCTTGAAGAACTGCAAAAGGCTTTCCTGGCCTTAACTCTAAAGCCTGTAGGAAGAGAAAAGACAGTGAAAGACGACAGGACAAAACTTTATTGGAAAAGGTAGGCCTAATAGATGTAAAAACACTGCTTTGTCTTTATCTGAGGATGGAGAAAATGTCCTCTCTATTCCTACTCCCTTATTAATTTTGTTCAGAGGTCTAGATTAATCTCACCTACCGTTGCTTGTAGGTTTCAAAGGCTTGTAGTCATTAGCTGGTCTGGAACTTGGTCTGAAATCTCTGTGTGCCTGTCTTTCGCTTCCCAATAGCTACCTAAAATTAGTCCACGGGTGACACTGGACTTTGGTATATGTATATATATATATGTAAATGGCTGCACTGAGCAGCTCTGGAAGGTAGCTGGTTTAAGATCAGGCATGGGGATAAGGCCTATGACAGCAGGCAGAACAATCCTGTATTTTTTTTGCTGCACGTTGAGCTGCAACAGGGCTGACTCTGCCCTAGAAAATAAAGTTAACACTTGACAAGTCAATGGTAACGTGACAATCTTTACTATGCAGACTGGTATCTCTTCGACACAGTAGGGATCCAGTCCACACTTTGTACACTGTCACTCGTCCCATCACAAATAGAGAACATCAGATTTCTCTGTTGTTTGGGTTTTTTTTACTTTTCTTTTTTTTTTTTATACATGTAGATATGTAGAGTCAGAGAGAGAGAAATGGTATGAGACTGTCACTATAGAGAAAAACAGTAACTTTGTCAGTGGCCAAAGAAATGACATTGTCAAGTGAGAAAGGCATGCATCAAAATAAAAAATTAAGTGTTTTGCTCATTACCGGGTGGGTAGCATGTGTGCTTCTTTGTTAACTTTCCTCATACTAGAGTGTGCTGGGCAATTTCTCAGCACCCTGTTGAGCACAAACAATCCTGCTTAAACCAATAAGCCTGGTCAGCACCTGTTACCCTCCACCCTGTCCCAGCTGCTTTATGATTTATGTGAAACAATGAAAGCAGGAAAATAGGTTGAATCAGTGACTTGGGAAACTGAAGAGGAGTCCAGTCCAAGTACGAATAAAAGCATTAGGCCAAGTCTTATTCCCAGAAATGAAAGATACTCACTTGTTTCAACTGTAGCCTATTAGTAGTATGTGTAAGGCAAAAAGCAACACAATTGTTTCTAACTTTATCTTCCTTACTTTCCTTTACTCTTCCCAAGCTTTCCTTTAAAATGCCAATATTTAATCTCAAGGACTGGAGATTTTCTTCATTAACTTCTTCTGAAATACTTCAACAGCCTTTTTTTTTATTATGTATTTTTTTTTTTGTCCTCCTTCAGTGATTAGATAGATGACATACAGCACTGGATTTTCTGTGAGCTGGACAATAAGCGATCAGAGGAATCCCATGTTTGCTCAGTTTATCTGTAGCAACCAGCTATTCACATGGATAAATAATTCATAGATCTCCTTCGTAGCCAAAGAGATAATATGAAAACTTGATTGCAATACAAAATAGATGTAGCAGATCTGCACTACAGAATACAGTTGTAAATACCTCAATCAAATGTTAACAAATTAATATTTGCTTATTAGCCATCTTCATCAGAGGCTCTGTCTCTATTTCCTCTAAGACTGAAATCTACCTGGACACACTATCTGATAAAATTTGCACTTTCAGGCCCTCTTAGAAGTCAAAATGTTTTTCTCACTGATGAACAGGAGAGGGCTTGAAGGGTCACAGGCAAGATCCTTGTTAACAAACCTAACCTTTAGCCCCCTAGAAAAAGAATTACTACTTTCAACTTTTTTGTTGTTTGTTTCTTTTTTTCCCCTTGTTTTAAACCGAGCAAGGTTAACACTTTTTTTCTTTTTTTAAAGTTCCTTTCATTGTGTGGTTAGCCCTGACAAGATAGATTGTTCTGAAAGCAATGGGCAGAAAGGCTTTGCACTGGGCAAGGACCTGTGGTAAAAGACTGTGATGCCTATCCTGGTACTTACCTTCCACAACATGACTCTGCTAGGGCATTGATGTAGTGCAGACACTTTCCATGTTCATGAGGGTCAGCACCCAGCCATAAGTGGCCAACGAATGCAGATACTGCATCAGGTCTGGCACCAGCACAGGAGGGGTTGCAGCTGGGTGGCCTTTCATTCCTTGCTAGGCTAGACTCACGGCTCCTGTTTTTTGCCATGATTCTGGATGGAAACTGCCTCTGAGGACAAGATGAGACAGTATTTTTAGACCATGCTGAGGGTGATCCTCTTGATGCAGGTGGTCGTGCTGACAGTCAATATCCCTCCACTATTCGAGACTTAGAGAGATAATGGCAAGGGCCTTTGGTCTCCTTCATCCAAGGGAAATCCATGACCTTTAATGATCACTGTGCAGTGGATTTTACATGCCACTACCAAATAGAGATGACCTTCCAGAGACATAGGAGGCCTCCTGTGTCCCTGTGAGCTCCGTTCTCATGGAGGTCGAAGCCTTTCGCTGACAGAGCTTGGTGTCAGAGATACATGCTGAATAGGAGACTCGTGAGCAGACCCTGAAGGCAGAATGACGTAAAAATTCAGAAAAAAAGGACTATTTCACATCTGGACAGTCTGTCTTCATTTAGTACTGCCTTCATTTACATTGCCAGCTGAGGTAGAAAGTATTGAAAAGAGTGTGTGATCCTTTTTCCATATCTCTAGCCATCACTACTTGTTTTTGCTTTGTTATTCAATCTCTGTGATGTTATGAGCACTCTCTAGCGTCTGTTCTCACTGTCAGTCTTTCTTTTTTCCTTTCTCCTTCAAAACAGTGACACTTTGGGAGCATGGGCAGATGTTAAGTTGCAGCAGACGTTGCAGTAAAAGTCCTCAGAATCACAGTCATTGATAACATAGGTGTTTTGAAGGCAAAGTTACACTGAACAGTGTAGAGCTAGGAAATCTGTATTTAGCTGTTGAATTTTGGACTCTTTGCAGCATTTGGATACAGGTCAACTTCCTGCAAATAAGGGGACTCAGGTATCTTGTGGAAGGGAGAATAACTGATGTTCTTATGCATAAATGTGGTGCCCTGCCAGATGGATTATGGTTTGCCTGAGATGCAGACTTTACACATAAAAGTACACATATTTTAATTCCTTCTTTTTATTTCTTTTTTCTCTTTTGTAACGCTAAGTTTCCAGTTTATTGTCTTTCCCACTTAAAGTCCACTGATACAGTTGCTACCCTCCAGACTAGAGGACTATGAGGACTCCAGCCACCTTCCATCGTGCTCCTGTGAGCAGCATTGTAAAGACCCAAACGTTACCTTTTCAGATATGGCCCTTGCATAGCTGTTATTCCTGGCAGTTAGATCTGCTTGTAGGGAAAATTTTATTATATAATTGTATACTGTATGACTTGTATAATGGGAAATAAACTTCATTATGCAAGAGCAATGAAACAAGTGTGCAGTTGTCTATAGGTGTTTATAAAAGCTGAAGTATTATACGATTTAGGGTTTGGGGGGGGGAGGGTTGTGGTTTGAGTTGGGCTGGGTTGTTTTTTGTTTGTTTGTTTCTTCAAATGTATAGTTAAGAGCGCCAGAACCTGAGCAAAAAGTTGTACTTAAGTCATTTGTAAGGTGCTGGTCAGGAAATATCTATGATCATATAACAAGAGATAGCATTGGCAGACACAGGGAGCTTTAAATCATATGAGCTATAATCTGTTTACATAAAATCCACCCGTCTTGTTTTTATGTTTCTGTATATTCATTGTAGAATAAAACCAAACTGTATTGCTTTTACAAGTCAGATGAAGGTATTCTACTTTGTAGACGTTTTGGCCCATTTCTGCCTGAAGATGTTTGCCTTCTCTATCTCATTCCCATTGCTCCAGCAGTTAATCCCATAAAATCAATAGCTTCTTGTGCATAAAATATAAACACCTTCAAGCTGTTCAAAGCTATTTCTTGTATGTGAAGAGATGTTTTTTGTGGAGTTAGGAAAAGATTAAGGAGAAATATTCTGTGGGGTGAACAGAAAAAGCCCACGGCCCCTGCCAACTTCACTTAGTCCTTGATACCTCCCCATAAGAAGAGTGATACTCTCCTTAAAATTTTTAAGGATGTGCTCGTGAGAACTGACCTGTGACTGTTTTGACAATTAACAGCTATCCGCTGGAATATTTATCCTGAAAAATTTGCACAGTCATTTTATGATTTTTGAGCCATGCTTTTTTGGCTGGTATCTTGAAATGAGCCAAATACATGGTATTTCATGTTATGCTCTTCATCACTGCTATGTTTGCGTTACTAAAAATCTTTGCACAGATGGGCAGAGGCAGTGCTGTCAGAAAATTTTCAGTTGCAAATTCTCTGCTAAATCCAAGCTTTTTCTCCCTCCAATTGTTTAAAAATAAAACAAAACAAAATGCATAATATGCCTAGTTCTGATTATCTTTTATGCTAACTTAAAGCAAAAATATACTGCCTAACTTTCTATTTCTTATTCCTCCAGAAGAACGATTACTTGGCTTATTTAATCATAATGCTTTCCTGGTTTTAGCCGTTATCCCCTCCCCACTTCCCCTGCTGTCCCTCCCTTCCCCACCCCTCACTCCCCCCATTACCTTTTTTCTGGTAAGGTTTTACATTATCAGCAATAGAGGAACTGAATGATATCAAACAAGATCAAAGCCCTTCATCCTTCACCTCATCTAAAAGGCAATAGGAATCTACCTTGAATTTTTGAAGACTTTAACTCTACTATCCCTCATGTTCAGCAGAAAAATTTGATGCTTCTCATGCTGGCAAATAAAAAAAAAAAAAGAATTTGGGATTCCCACAGTCTGCTATGTTGGAAAAGAGAGGCATGAGATTATATCTTGGTAGTGTATGTACATGGAACAAGATTCGCTTCTTTTTTGCTTCTCTTCCATTTGTATTGAGGCAGTAATAGTGCAAATCATATCATCTGTGCAAATACATAAGCAGAATTTGTTCTATTATGCAAACAGTTGCACTCGATGAAAATGTTCAAATGAGTTTGCAATAGTTGTATAACTAAAATTCTGTATCATGGGATATGGTGTATCTGGCCATTATTCACAACATATCATGTGCTGATGTCCTATTTAAACATATTCATTCATCCAGTATGGGAGGAGAGGTAATAAGGTATGACCTGGGCGACTTCTGATAATCTATGAATTCAAAATAACGAGCTTATATGCATCCTATAATATGAAGTGCATTTGAATAAATAGCATCTTCAGTTTTCCTGAATATGAAATATATTTGCAGAAATGGCTCTTCTCCCTTCTCATTCAGGTTGTTGAGTCATAGTCTCCACTTGACCTCTACCTACTCCTGAAGCAAAGCCCTCACCTTCTGTCCCCTGAATAGTTCTGCTGTGTTACTCCTCCATCAAACCCAACTCAGTCTTATTCCATAGACCAACCAATAGATTAAACTAAGATCTTGTATGAACAATGTTACTTAAAATTAAGCCACATTGCAAGATCATCGCTGCAGTGAAAAAGTAGACCCAATGCCTGCTCTGGGATTTTCCTTTGCAAAAGGCAGTGAATGAGGTGTCAGGGAATGTACCTGGAATCTGCTGAAAGGTGCCAGGGATTTTCCTGTCCCTGGGGTGGCTCAGAGTCAGTAAATGACAGGCAAATTACAACAACCTTTGCTTTCTTGCTCTCTGGGAATGAAATCTCTGGACATACTTTTCTGATAGAATTCTCTTTGTAATGTTTTGAGATGTTTATTTAATTCACTCATTACTGTCCAGGCTACTAATTCATCTTTACCTGTAGAAAACTACATGTTTTTTATATATATGTGTGTGTGTGTCTGTGTGTACACATATTGAAACACACACGTGCACACACATACACACATATATATTTATAGTCATACATATAGACATATTTATATACCTAGTCTGCAAACACAGTATGTATAGTTAGGTATAAATATAGCTACAAACAAAATTAGTATATATAAATATGTGTAAGCTGTCATTAAGTCTGATTATGATTTCTTACTTGCAGAAAGGGTATATATATATGAGATGTTTTTTATGTTGTTTTTTTTTCAAGACTCACTGCTAATGCATTGGTATTTGGTGCTCACATATTTTAATATGCTGCTTGCCTGAATGACAGATGATTATCTGACAAAGGAAATCTGGTGTTAAGCAAAATGAGCTGGTACTACATTTAAAAAACCTCAAGTCTAAGGGAACAACAGTTAAGTATACGTATTGCGTTTTAAAAATTTAATAGCTGCCTATTGCCAGTATTGTCTTTGTCCATGTTGACAACAAAAGGATAAATACAGTGCATACAGTAGGTCCCTCTGGTTATACCATGAACATGACACATGTCATCCTATGATAAATTGGCTCTGTGTCTGTTCAATTTCAAATCCAAAGCTCTGGAGGCAGAGGTGTTAGGAAGCAGGCATAATTCTGGCGAGCAGAGGCCTCAGATGCACAAAATTAGTGTGCATGGAACAGATAACAGAAAGGGAGAGGGAGACTGAGAGGAAGTTTGCGCAGGTTTGTCAACTTCCTGCGGTTTAGGTAGTATTGGCAGATGTTAGGTGTGAAAAAAACATCTGTAAGCATGATAATGAATGTTACCAGAATTTGAAGTGACAACTGTATCGAGCACAAATGCTGTCTTGTTTCTTCATTTGCATACCAATTAAATAAAAGACCCAAATATTAGGTCCCAGAATTTGTTTGACAAATAATCTGTGGGGCTTACTCAGTGCATCTGGGTCAGACGTGTTGGCTGTGTGACAGATGCAGTGTCAAAAGGAGATTTCAACATGGGAAAAATGTATTCAGATTGTTACTAAGTACTGTACTTAAAGCGGAGATTAGAAAAGGGTCTGGTTCAGAAATTGCTTTAAACATAGTGGTATCTACCTCTCTCTAGGCATTTTATTGTGCATTACTGTCAAGTCTGGTATGTGAGACATCTTCCTCACCAACTACTGAAGAAGGTAGTGGGCAAAAATAGCCCTGTTCTGTACCGTTTCACCACGCAGCTATCTTATTCCCTGGGTAAATACTTACGTTTTGTGGGACTACTCAAAGAGTAGGAGGCTACTTGATGTGAGTAAGGGTGGCAGAATCAAGCATTGCATGCTTAAGCATTTATGCAGAATTGTACATTTTTCATGCTGCTCTGAAATATTTACCAAGTAGTTCATGTGTGGTGAAGGTTCAGGTCAGTTCTCGTTTTAGTAAAACAAGTTCACTTGACCCTGATTTTAAACTGAGCTGGAGCCAAAGCAGGTTAGCTCGCTCTTCCCTCAGCCAAAAAGGTGCTCTGAGAAATGGAACCTATGTGCCTTGCTAATGTGTTTTTCTCCTGGGTGTGCCACCCATGTGGCATTTCATTTTGCATTCCCTGGTGCCACTTTTCTCAGCAGTGAACACGGGATTTCACCTTCCATTTAGCCAAAGTCACTTCCTGCAGGATTTTTATGGAATCCATCTCTTACCATCCTTCCCAATTTCTGAAATACTGGAGGGTTGTAAGATGGTACACCTCAGACAGTTTTAAACCACTAGGCAGTGAGCATCTATGCCAGTGCTTAGAGATGTTTAAGATTTATCTAGGCATGGACCCTGGCAAAGCATCTTGAAAAATTCCCATGGAAACACTGCCTGTGTGCATGCTACTGTACAGAAGGGTCCTCAAACCAGGGAAAAGATATCCATCTTTGTAGAGCCTGCTTGCAAGAGTACCACTGGGTTGTTGTAGTGGAACCCTGCTGATATTCTGAGGAACAACATCATGGTAAGCATGACAATTCAGAGATAAGCATTCAACAATGCAATAATCAGTATAAAAATCTGGGAAACACAGTTTTGTTAAATATGTTATGAATTAATAAATTCCTTGTAGCCCTTTTTTCCTGTTGGTTCCTTGTTTTTTTATCAAGGAAATGAATTTACACAGGGTAAACGTAGTGTTTAAATATTTAAAATTTAAATGAAGAAAATCCTCGGCAATGCACCTGTATGTACTAGTTATGTCTAAGTCCATTTGGTGTAAGAAAGTAGGCCATGAAATGATGTGTTTCAAGAAGTTAAACTACTCGCTCACATAGAAAAAGAGGTTTCTAACCTCTTCTGTAAATACTGAAATGCTTGTGAAAATCCAAGCACACAGAACTGAAGCCAGCAACAGTGCATAAAGGTGCAGTTTTCTAAATTTCAGAGTTTGGGAACTGGGGAAAGTGAAATTCCCAATGACAAAAAAGAAGGAATGGGAAAAAAAATTGCTTCATATACTAAGATGGTGACTTTTATAGCGTATAAAATCTTTAAAAATAAAGTGAATAAAACCAGAGCACAGTAGGTTATGCTGCTATATGGAAGAAAAAAGACACATGGTTAGTTTTGAACCAGCAAGTGTTTCATACTGCAACCAAGGGATGCATTTTGCAGGGATGAAATTGAGCAAAGGAAAATTTAGTCTTATTACCAGGAAAATGTATCTAATAGTGAGATCTATTAGAATTGTGGAATAGACTCTAGAGAGAAGTGATGGAAGCCCCATAGCTTGAGTCTTTGAAAACCGGTCCAGGGAAAGGTTTTCTTGCTGGAAAATAACCTTGTATTGGCTGTAGCAGTCATGGTGTCACCTCATGGAAAATTCTACTTCTAACACCCTCTGTACACTGGTTGTTTTTATTAGCAAACTTCATAGTGTTTCATAGAAACCTGAAAAAGAAGACAGGATGCTGCTGTCTTGATGCTTTTAATGGGGTTTCAATAGACAAGGGTTACATCACATCTTCATTACCATTAACTGTTCTTCCTGTTTGGTGTTTTTGGGTTTTGTGTTGTTTGGGGTTTTTTTTAGAGTAGGTTTTTATTTTTATTATTATTATTCCTATTTTGTTTTGTTTTTTTCAATCTGGTTGGTGGTTTCCAACATCATGTAGGCACATATGAGCTGAAAGGAATAAGTGTGTGGAGGAGGTAGAAGAACTCTATTAACATTCATTCAAACCTTAAAAGAAAAGTCTTCAGGCAGTAACTTGTGGGTTTTTTTCACCTTTTAGAAAAGTGGATGTAGCATAATTGTTCATTTAAATGCCAAATGTAGATGTGTCACTGGATATTACTGAAACCAGTAAATGTTAAGTTTGCATGCTTCAGCATTTATTCACAGTAAACTGCATACATTTCTCCAACAGAATTCCAAAATCCTCCTCGATCAATAATAATAATAATAATAATAATAAAAAAGTATAACTTCTCTCTTGCTTTTCAAGGGATTACTGTGAAATAACTTGCTGAACGCACATCCATTTCTGCTGGAAGCATGTCTTTAATGTCTATGGGCAGTCACAGAGTGCTAGCATGGAGCAACAGATCTGAGCTTCAAGGAGGGCGAAGGTTCTTCTCATGAAATACAAATATTAATATGACTTGTTATTCTTTAACTTTTCCCAGGGAAAGTATTTTCTTCATTCTCTACAGTTGTTTCATAAACTCTTTTCTAAGGTTAAGTTCAGTTCTGTCTTATGTATTTTTATATTGTCAAGAGTAAAGCTAATAATTACCACGTTCCAATCATCAGCAATGATCTGACAACTATTAAGATGTAATATGAAATGTTAAATACAAGGCACTAATACTTACTCAGACATTTCTAGGCCCCAACTGACTCAGAATTTATCTTAAACAGAAGTATGAGAGTGAATAAATACCACTGACGGTGGTGCACAAAGGAACAGAGCATTGGCTGACAAGAAGTCTGCGTTTGCCTAGCTTCACCATCAGTATGAAGATAAAGTCGCTTTTCATCACTAAAACCTGTTCATTCAAAGTGAGTCAAAGATTTGCCTTTCAGTCAAGAACAATGCCCAGATTTCAGCTGGGGTTTTGTAACAACGAGTTTGAAAAGTGTCCCTTTGTTGGGAAAGGTTTTCTAAATTTATTTTTATGTCTAAGTTGCTTTTCTTCATTCCAGTGTTAAAGGTTATAGTTTGTCCAACAAAATACAGCCTGTCAATAGCTTTGTTCCCACACATGTTTCATGCTTGTTCCTCTATTGAAGCTTTCTCACTTGAAGGTCTTAGGACAACTTGTACAGCTGCAAGCATGGTGGTGGCAGTCATAAGCTGTGTTTCAGATCATCTTCAGACTTGCTGGATGACTGTACGGAGGTCATTCAGATGCCTACAGAGCAATAATTCCCTGGAGCCTGAAAATATTTTAAATCTGTGTTCTAGCAAAGTTTTATCTTTTTCTGCCTTTCTCCTTTTCTGGGTTTTTCTTTGTGCACAAAGAATGAGCAGGCTTTGGACTTTTTTTGGTTTTTACTGTTAAGTAACAAAAATTTCTTAATCATGTTTTGAAGGTGAAACACACAACGAGGATATTGCAGAAAATTATCAACTCACTCAAACACCCCACAATTATGAATGGATTTTATTTAATTTTTAAGATTAGTCTGGACTTGGTTTTGTGGATAGCCCCAAATAAAATTTTATTGTGTTCTCTCACACAATTTGTTTTTGTTGCATGGATAGTGCTCCTGAGAAGTGAATTGATTAGCTATTGCAATGCAAATGTGCTCAGGCTGATTCCGTGTCTTGTCATGGGAGCTGTCCAGTCTCCCTGTCTGATGGAGGGAAGGGGAAGGATGGGGAAAGGAGAATCAGTGCAGTACAGAAGGTGGATGGAGAGAGAAGCAACAAATTTCATCTTTGGAGTGAAAATCAGCTAAAGCTTACAATGTGATTTTGTTCAGTCTGATATTTTTTTTAATACCTGCCATCAGTGTAATTATCCATAGTTGGAATAAAATTTTAAACTCCTTTGAGGAATGACAAAATGCAAAGATACTTGGTCTATTGGACAACAATGCGAGGTAAGTCCACTGCTGGCAAAAGGCTTTGGGGTCCAGAGGAGATTGCTCTTATGAAATTGTTAGGAACTCCACCACTTTTGGTGAAATGAGGGCTCTCCAAGCCGCATTTCACGACATAGGTAGGAATATATTGTACAGACAATCTGGGGGAGTATGGAACCGTGGCTTGATTTTACCCTGTCTCAGCTATCTAGACAATGTAAGAAAATTGTAATTTCTATATGGTATCAGATCGCTTTTGCTGTGCTGAGTCAGAAGACTCTGCTGTGCAACATATGTGTGGGATTCTGTCTTCAATCTGTTCACTTTTAGCGCTGGATTACACCACGATAATCCCAAAGCTGCTAACACAGTCTATAACAGAAAAATCAGTGTCCAGTATCACCAAAGGGGATGACAAAACCCAGACTGGAGAAGGGGAAGATGTGACACAGGCGCTGAAAGGATGAGGTTACAAAGAAACACGACGGTGCGTGGAGGGCTGCTGGCAAAAGATCTCACAAGATTCTCAGACCCCGCGAAGTGTGAACGATACAGAGCCCGATTTGGCAACGCGCTCCGCATAGTCTGTTCTCCCACCAGCAGGAGCCTCCCTGGCATGGCTGAATTGCAATGCTGTTAGACTTGCACATCTTGTGGATATCTGTGCAACGTACCATCAAACTGTCAGCGTGGCCACGTTGAGTTTGTGGTGTGCAATGTATTTTCTTACTGTCTGTAACAGGAAGGAACTTGCCCACTTGAAATATTTTCAGTAGCTCGGTTTGCCTTGCAGTTCCAAAGACTTCTTGAAGCCTGTGTTCACATTTCAAGGAGTTGGCTTCTCACTCTTTAATTAAGGTCTGTGGTGCTATGCTCCCCTCCTCCCTTCTCCTTACAGTCACGAATAGGTGCGGTGTCTCAACTTTGAATTCAGTGCAGAGGAAGCAGATCACAACACTGGAGCCACAGGCTGCACAACTTGATCCACAGCTAAGGAGCATCCAACAACCAAATAAACGCTTCCTATGCAAATATGACTATAAGTTACCATACTGGATAAATAGTGGACAGCCTGATAAACCATTAAGTTCTCCTGCATGGCAGTGGGATGCATGCTGGGATCTGCCCTTGAGCAGGGATGCCTCTAAAGCTTACTCCTCAAGGCTGAGAGAATCCTTATCGTGCTAGATACTTTTTAAGTGGATTATGAAACTAAGAACCACAGAATCACAAGGTGGTGATAAGGTCTCCCCTCTGCCTGTCTTATGCAGGCTGAACAGCCCCCAGGTTCCTCAACCACTCCTCAAGGATTTGCCCTCCAACCCCTTCCCCAGCCTGGTTGCCCTTCTCTGGACACTCTCAAGGACCTCAATGTCCTTCTTATGGTGAGGGGCCCAGAAAAGAACCCAGCACTCGAGGTGCAGCCTCACCAATGCTGAGTACAGGGGCACAATCCCCTCCCCAGACCTACTGGCCACACTGTTTCTCATACAAGAATCTTAACTAAATGACATAAAGGGTTGATTGCATATATATATAATACACATATATATACACACATATATATAAATCCTTTAGACATAAACCATTAACCAAACCTGGGACTGTGTCTGGATCCAGACACCCCTAGATTTCTCTCTGGGAAGTAGTTTATAATTCAAGGTGATCCATTCTGAACCTTGTGACTCAACAGGAAGGCCACTTTGTTAAGGTTTGTCTGACCCTGTTCTCTAGGCAGTAAATAACAAAGTGTACCTTGTCATGGAATCTTTTTAAATCAGTCTCACATTTACCATCAGACTTTGTGAACTGGTAAATATATATTGTTACTTCTCTGTAATGAGTGAAGTGCATTCACTCCTTATTCCATCCACGACAAGTTCTCATAGGTATCCTGATAAAGCATCCTATGTCATTCCTAAAAACAATGCTTTTGGCACCGGGTAATGTAAATCTGAGCTCTAAAACACTTTAGGCTTATCCTTGTATACAGCAAAACAATTTGATACCTTCCTAATTATTAGTTCCCTGGTCATCTTAGACACATACAGATGTATCTGCTTTGGTCCTTTGAAGTTGCTAAAGCATCAGGAATTAAAGTTAGTCTAAGTAAGGATCATTCTCCAACCTCTAAAAAATCGAGGCACTGTCCTAACCAGTATTTCCTAGTAAAATGTTCATATGTTATCGCTTTATGAATAATGAGTATTTGTAAATTACAATCTGGTTTGTTTAGGGTTTTTTTTAAGGCTTCTAATTGTTTTATTTTTGCCTTTGTGCATATATCTTCATAGCATGTGTTGGAAATTATGCATCGTGATAATACTCACTGTTAAATGCATTTATGAATCTCTTTTTCATCATTGTCTTCAGTTTTCAGACACCACTCTTGATCTTCTAAAACATCGAACATCATATTCAAAGCCACTGTATTATCAGACTCTGCAATCTATGGGCTCCTAAATTTTTATCTAAAAGACTAGTGAAAAGCAGTAACTTTTGGGAAACTAGGTCCAACTCAGATATTAAGAAGAATGCTGAAGAGTGTTGAAGAGTGTTGAGATGAATTCTCCTCACTGGGCAGATTTTTCTCCCGACTCTCAAATTCTTAATGTCACTGTGTAATATAGCAAATCAAAAATCCATATCATAGAAATTTCAAAATAAATATTTTTTTTCCCTCCCAATATTTTCTATCCAGCATCAGATTTTTTCCACTGGAATATTTTAAAATCTCATAATCCCAAAATAAAAATATTAGTCACAATCCAGCTGTGTGCATTATATTTGGAAACTGAGATAATAAGGTGTTTGGGTGGGTTTTTATTATAAATTGTTCAGTGTTTAAAATAAAATCTCACTTTATCACCTCCCATGTTATATGTTAGTAAACAATTGAGACTGCTGCAATGGAGATTTGAGAAATAATGAAAAAATAAAAGGTTAGCAGTTTGTGTCTGTTTCGCTTGTATTTGTTACATAACCTTGACAAACATTTAGAAAAAGGAAATGCCCTATCACATCACATCACATCATTGCAACAGGAAGTAGACAATGTCTTTCAGCTGGTTTATAGGCTTCTAAGGTTCAAGGAAACAGAGTTGAAGAAAAGTATATGACGACTGAATTTATATTGTATTTAAATAATTAAATCACTAACTAATTCTCAATCCATTTTCTATCCTTATGACTAAAACATTTAGCTCTGGATGGAACATAACTTCTTAGTGGTCCTGTAATAAACGATAAATAGTGGTCCTGTAATAAATAATAAATAAAAAATTACAGGAGACTTTGTTCTGGTGCTGGTTCTATAAAGCTTCTCTTTCCTACTAATGTTTCATGGAATTGAAAAAGGCTTTAAAATATCATCCTAAGAAGACTTAGAAGAATAAGGAGGTGAGTTAGATGAAAGATGGTAGCAATATTAAGTGATTAAATGTAGCCTTGGTGAAGCTGAAAATTAATCAGCCTACACTGAAATGTTTATTTTTTATGTACTATTTCTGTAGACATTGACAGGGACTGAGCTACCATTAGTACTAGATTCTGAGAAACAGTCAAATTTTCTTTCCCAGGCAGTCTTTAACGTTGGACTGTATGTGTATATGACCTCTGTTTTGTTTTGGGGTTTTATTAGCTTATTTATTCATTTATATATTTATTTTTGCAAAGACTATTGGTCCCTGTATGACTCCCTTGGACATACTTTCTTAAAGGATGGAGAAGAGTAATGCATCAAGTTAGTTTCAAATTTATCACTATGGGAAAGTAGTCACACCACTAACAATACTTCAAAATGCAAATCACAGAACCCCAGACTGGTTTGGGTGTGAAGGGACCTCAAATACCATCTAGTCCCAACCCAGACCAGGGTGCCCAGAGCCCCATCCAAAACTGACCTTGAACTCTTCCAGGGTTAGACCCAGCTTCTCCAGGCAAGCTGTGCCAGGGCCTTATCAGCTTTATTTTGAAGGAATAATGGGTAAGAAAATGATGGCTGTCTTCTAAACTGACAGAAGAATGATGCTGTGAATGCAAGAGTGAAGGCTTGTAGGTTCTGAGATACCATGGCCATCTATCATAAATACAAGATATGACCATCCGTGTTAACATAGGGTTTTTTCTCAGCTGTCATTTGTTCTGACCTTCACTACAGAAAGATCGAGCAGGACAAAATAATTAATGCAATCTTATCTGGAATGGGTTTGAATTCAGATGCTTCTGTTCCCTGTGGAATCATGGAGATGGATCATGATGCAGATAGCTTCAGTCCTGCTGGTCCTTTCCCCTCCCAGCAGAACAAGAGTTTTTCACGTACAGAGATGGATTGCTACATCTTTAGGGACTATATCATGAAAACACATTGTTCCATTTCTTACATGTTCCCTGATTCTTCTCAGTATCTCTCTCCCTTTTAGCTCTGTTTAAGGAATTTTGGTAAAATCAGCAGGAAGAACAAAAAAGCCCCCAGTTTCTTAGTAGCTCCTGTCTATGATGAGTTTTCTAATATTTACCACTGAAGAAGTTTACAATCAACTTACAAACAACCCCCATACTATTACACAGATTTTACTGTGTTCTTTAATAATAGATGGAATTTAAGCTAACTGAGCAATGTCCTTTTACTCTGAAATCATTCTTTGTTAATTATCCCCTTGACTTCTCTTATTTCTCTTAGCAGTAATTTCTAATTTTACTGTGATCTTTTATTCACCCATAACCTTTGAACAATATTTCCAGGGTATTTTTTTATTCAGATAATTTCAGCTGATTTCTCTTCAGTGACCTCAAAAAGTAAAACGAGCAGCAGCCAAAATCTCTTCTCATGCTCTTCTCCATTTTAATAAAGCTCTCATCTTCTTTAGCTACTTTAATCTTTCTTTAAATATCACTTATTTATATGCTCAAAAACATCACTATGAGACAAAATTGTACTCTTTCACAGCTGGACAAGAGGAAGAGCACAGGATTGAAAACAAACTACTCTCTAGAAACCGGAGTGAGAAAGAGATGAGAAGAGACCACAGAAAATCTCATAACCACCCCTCTCCAGCCATTGGACAAACGTGCAGAACTGGAACCTGCCCTGGCTGGCTGTTTTCCATAACCTTGGTAGGTCTGGAAGATAACACAAGGTCCACATGTTTTTGGTTAGGTTGGTTGGGTTTGGGTGGGTTTTTTTTTTCTAAAGAGGGGTGAATCTAGAACATAATAATATAAATGAATGATTATCCACACATTTGCAGTGTCAAGAGAATGATTCCTTGCAAAGGAATTAAGTACACGTAGGGATGATAAAAGCTAAGGGGAATGTCACTGCTGTTGACATTGCCTGAATTCTGTGCAGCTATAGATGTGTGGATATGACAGAAGTGGATCAACTGGCACCTCTTTTTCCTTTTGAAAATTCAGCCGCTGGTGGAGGATAAAGTTCTGAGAAATGCAGTCTTTAAACCTGCCGTGTTGAACTCCATCATTTACAAAAAAACCCCAAAAAAGGATGCTATCCTTCCTACTAATTAAAACCATTTAGAATATTCTTCTGCTGTAACTTAGCAAGAAAAATCAGCAAAGTGGGTAATTGAGGATTTTGCAATGATATTACTCCTTTAAAATTTTGTATTTTCATCTAACATTCAGGAATCCTAACAAACAACTGTGATCCCAATATCTGACTTTGGTACCATTTCATATGGGGAACGCGATACTCTAACCCGGGAGAGAAGGATGAAAGGACTGTACCATGCAGTTGTTTCTGAAGTGAGAATCCATTTCCAATCCTTAGCTAAAAATACAGGGAAAAAAATAATAATACAGGAACTTGAATGTGAAGGAGTTAACGTGAGTGGAGGATGACTGGTGAAACTTCTGAAGAGATGTAGATTTATTGGATTTATGTATGTGTATCTGTGTGTGTGTGGATGTGCATGCAAATGACTCTTCCACTGTATATGCACCACATGAATGTGTGACTTGTGAATATCTGCCTTCAAATACCCTTCTCTAATGTAGTCTACTGTAACTCAAGCAAAGAAATTTACATGAGTAAATTGTGGAAAGCCCATGTAACTCTATGAATAAAGCTGATTAATTATGTTTAAATTTCTATAATCTGTTAAAAGGGTCAGCCCCCAAATTAGAAGAGTTTTCTATATTCCTATTATAAAACATAGACACAGTGCCTGAGCTAAATTAAATTTTTAAGCAGCCTCAGGAAAGAAAAAAAGATTTAAATTGCTGCCACAGGGAAATTTAAACCTGACACATAAAATAGAAAAGTGATCATCAACAGCCTGTGAAACAGAGCTTCGTGTTCTATTTCCAATTTACCACTTTTTTCCCCATAATTTTCTGTATTCTTTGTTTTGAACATAAAATTCTTCTGAGAATGATAGTACTGTTTAGCAAATGCTCCTGTGGTGCTAATGCAGTAGTTTAATCTTCTAATTTTTTTTTTTATTATTATTATTTTTAGGTTTTTCAGTGCTTTAAACTTGGGAATGTATTTTTTACTGTATTTCGCCACTTTCGAGTGATGTGTTATCAGTATGTTATCAAATAAAATTAGTATCACATTTAATTTATTTTTACTTAAAATTGGGACGTCCAAACACCCATTCCATGCATTTAAATATTCAAACACAAAATTATATTGGTAAAAATATAATAATACAGCAGTTAAAAACCTCTATGTCCATAAGCACTACTCACTTAATATATCTGATGTGTCTAACCTGTGGATTATTTCCTGCAATTTACCAGAGTCTAAAAAAGTAAACATTATGTCCATTCAGTGACCTATCTATGCTTTTCTCTCAAATATAGTCTTATTTATTAGTTATTGGAAGTCTGAGAATTTCACTACAACCATCTCTTTGTTCAACATGTAGGTAAAAGGAGTATATGAGCATAATTGTAGATGGCATAGGTCTTATTGCAATGACGATTGTGCAATATCTTCTAAATGCCTTTCTTCAGCAGAGGTCTTAAATCAGACTTGCGAATAAGAGGAATGGGTAAAATTCATCCCATTTGCTTTCCTTGTGAAACTGAAACTGTATTATTTAATTTTATGACTGTTGGCTGAATGCAGCAACATTTTTTAATTTTTAAAGAAAGTTTTTTTTTTCTGTTGAATGACACTTCAAACATAATTTTTGTTTAGAAGAGGAGTAAAAGTTGAAGGATTTTACAATTAACTAATAATATTAATTGAAAAAAATCTAAAACCATGGCTTTTAAATTAATTATCTGTAATGGTTTGGTATTTTCCTCCATCAAAATTTTCACAGAATTAAAAAAAACAAGCCAACCAAAAAAAAACCCTCAAGGAAAGCATTTAATGATGAAATGTATAGGAAGGGTTTTTTTTCTCTCTCCTCTTTTCTCCACTTTC
>NC_140089.1:3165405-3315018 GCF_964237585.1 Gallinula chloropus | reverse complement strand
CAAAAAAAAATGTTTATAACAAATCACCAATATCTATTTATGAGTAAGGTAAACTGTAAACCTGAATTTCCAGCGTATTTCCAATTACCTGAATGACAATTTGCTTTAGGATTAATGAAACTGTTCAAATTTAATATTCTCCCAAGTTTATCATCCATCCAAGTATTCTCAAATGAGATGCAGATACAGTGATTTCACAGTAGAGTCAAATAGCCATTTTATTTATTACATTTTCAAATCAGTTTCTTAATTATTTAGAAAGGTCTACACAATATAAAATTAGGGTATTTTTTTAAATGTTACAGTGCAGAATGGCATATTTACAACATCAAAACTCAAGAAATCATAGCTTGAAATATATCTTTGAGTCCCTAAAGTCATTTAAATGCTTTGAGAAGGAGTGATAGAGTTCGTGAGTGACCTTTTGTGTTAAGTAATCCATTGATTATATGTAAAAAAAGAGGCAGGAAGGATCTTCTTTAAGAATTTAATGTAAGAATATGAAGTAGCTTTTGCAAGACTTTTATACTACAGTCTGTATGTTTTCTTATTTTGGGGAAGACTGTGGTGTTTGCTTGGCCATTTCTTGCTAATTCTATAACTATGCTTTTAAAACTAAAATATTGTAAATAATACTGCTGGGACATATGGTTTTCTATAAGGTAATAGTTTTGTACCATACTGACCTGTGGAGATTTAATGTGTACAAGTTATGGAATGGCTCAAGATCTTTTAATGATGTTGTATAGATCTCAGTTTAAATGCTAAGAAGAATCCTGAATTTTATAGGTGTGGCCTGTAGTTTAACTCAGATTTTCCTGCAATGCCAATCTTAATGTTCTGTAATTGAGAAATTGCTAATATTTGAAGGATGAATTTAGACAAAAATGGCATCAGATTCCATTTTTTTTTCCCATAATGATGCAAATCTACTACAATATTATACCCTCCTAAGATACATATTATATTCTGTGTGTCATATAAGTGGTAATTCCATTTATATGATATTCATTCATTAAACATAAAAAACCCCTATGCACATATTCTCAAATCCAGAAAATTTGTAATGCTACATACAAAGCAGAAAAATCTAGTAACTGAGTCTCTCATATATTAACTGCTTGGGACTACTATGTTTTCTTTTTGCCCTTTGATAAGACTATTTTACCAACTTACTTGCTTTTTTCACACCTATTAAGAAGTTGCGACCAAACCAATCTAAATGTGCTAAAAACAAATTTGATTGATGCTGTGTGCAGGGGACCTGTATGCAAGTTTCCTAAAAAATTAACAAAATTTTTGTTTCTGTGGTCATGCTTATGAAGTTTTCCACTGTTTTGGTAAAATAGAGATTCTCATCTTGAGGTTTTAAATTCAAGAAAATTAGATGTCTGTTGTACTTACTCAGTTTCAGCCTTTTTTTCCTAGTTTTTAGATTAAGGTATAATCTTTATATTTGAGATCAGTCAACTTGGTTTAATAAGGAAAAGATTTTTAATTGCTGATTCTAAACCACATCGAATTTTCTTCAGCAATTATTGAAACTCTTTTTTTGACTGAATAAAGACTCCAACCGTGGTTACTTCAGTGCATAATGTGGGATGCAAAACTTTTGAATTCATCTTCAGCATTAATATGCTCTTGTGGAGTCCTCTGATGTGTAAATGTAGTATTTAATATTTTTATTAAATATTAAAGAGCATAGATTTGGATGACACTTCATTAGGCATTTTAAACCTGCATTAAAAGGATTATTTGTAACGCAAAGCACTTAAATTTCCTTCAGAATGTACTTTAACCAAAGTCAACTTCATAACCAATGTAAGGTTGTCCATAGCAAGGCACTGGAGTTTCTGGAGAAGGGCAGGAGCCCAGTCATCTCAGAGTCTTTTGCTCCTGCTAGGGAAATTTGGATAGACCAGGGATGGGCAAGTGCCAATGGTGCTGGGGTGGTGACCATCTGGAGATGTCTTGACTTCCTTGGAAGACTATGGGGAAGTACGTCATTCATCCTGCTTTCAGTGGTCTTTTAGAGGAGGGAAGATTTTCATTACCTTTTAATCACATTTTATTACCTTGACATACCTTTTAGTTACAGACACAGTATGCTTTGGCAGTAAAGTCCTGCAGTGAAGAGATCTGTCTGCTTGCGTATCAGAGGTGATATATATATACTTTTTCTTGTTCTTTTGCAATTACATTTTTTTTTTTCAAACATTTGCATCAGTGTGCCTCTCTTCCAAATGACCTCTTCACCAGATGGCTCTGGACAAACACCGACCTTTGTCAACCTAGAACTGATAAGAAGGTATCGTGGTTTGAATTGGTCTGAAATCATGATCTCTGGGGATTAATGGAAGTATTGTTGTGATAGCACAGCATGTTGAAAAATCATATTTCGCACAATAAATGTGCATATCAGCTATTGTGAACTCAGCATAGCCTGGGCTTTTATTTTACCTTTCCTATCCCTGTATTTAGCTCCACGACTTGGTGATTCTGACACCGGTTTCTAATTAGGCAGGCAGTACAGTTTCCTCTCTCCCTTTTTTTGCCAAAATGTCAGCAGATGGTGACCCATGTTTCGCTGATGTGTTCCTGGAATTTCATAATACTAATTATAGACAGAAGTTTGAGTTTGTATCCTTATATAGGCCTTTTTCAACTCAGCCATTGGTTTGTGGTTTCCATGGGATCGTGGAAAGTAACATGATGTAACTTTCACTTCAGTGCAGACTGCTTAATGCAGTGCATTATTAGAGAAACCCTGATTAAGAGAAGTTTGATGTGATCATTAGCTATGGAGTCTTCTAGTAAAGCTGACACATGAAAGTTAAAGTAGTCATCAGTCACTTTCTCTCCTCCATTTCTTTTTTTGTTTGGGTTATTTTTAATTAAAAAAAATAATTTAATTTTATTTCTTATAAGTGGGTCATGGGGCTGTGGAAAACCCTCCAAAATCATCCAGGCAACTCAGGACTCTGGAGAGAGTCACTTGCCTTTCTAATTTCTGGTACAGGCTTGTCTAAACTTTCTGTAAGATCTTTGTAACCTCCTAATTTATTCTGATGTTTACCAGGGTTAATGTACCCTGCCTGCAGTACAAGCCTGTGACATCTTATCCTATTTACTTGGAGAAGAGTGCTCTCTTCCCGCTGTCGAAATGGTTCATGAATTTGAAAACAGTTGTCACGTGACCTTCACTTTCCTTCACTTTAAATGAACCAGTCCCTATTCATTAAATATTTCTTCATAGGCTATATTTTCTACACCCCTGCTATTTTTCATTCATGCTTTCTGGACTTTATATAAGTAGTTAATTTATTCTAGAAATGCACTGTAATCCACTTAAAATCTTGCCTGGCAGAACAGAAAAAGAAGATTATTTCAGATGCCATATGTGTTTTTGTACTGTTCATAAACCCTAGGTCAGCACCACCCTTTTTTGCAAATGGAAAACATTGTTGTTTTATGATTCATTATGATTCTCAAAAAGTCTCTACTCCCTTCCTGCTGAATATTTTGTCTACCAACTGCTTTCCAGGTTATATTGCTGATTTTTTTTTTTCCTTTTTTTTTTTCCCCCTGGCTGGCTGCAACATCTTGCACTTGCTCCTATTGAAAATGAACATACTTTTTCAGGCTATGTCTCCAGTTTGTCAAGATCATTTTGAACTGTAAAATCATCTTGAAAGATGCTAGCAACCCTTGCCAGTCTAGTGCAATCTGCAAATTTATTATATAGACATTTTATTTCAGTACATAGTTATTTCTAATATTACATACTACATATGTAACATCCTTCCTGCTTGACAGGCAACTACTGACAATTCTCTAAGCACAGTTCTTGGTTCAGGTTCACTCTATGCTATCTGGATCTAGACCTTTATGAAAGTTCATTTCTTATTAAAGTTTATCAATGCTTATTGCCTACATTCATGATGGTCTCTTTCTTCGCTTGGTCAGTGATTGAATGCACGTGCCAAGCATGAACATATTCCCATCTCAGATTTTTAAATCTTAAGCCTTCAAAGTAAATATATTTTGTATAGCTTTTGGGATTTTTTCTTCGTTCTTTAACACTACAAGGATGACCTTTGTGCTTTGCTCCTTTAACAAGAGCCTTTTAAGTTGCTTTAAAACAAAATCCTGTGTAATATCGAGAATTGTCAAAACAAGTAGAAAAAACCCAATGTCCTAGTGATTCTCTACTGATAGCTTTAATTATTTTCTGCAAGGTTTCATCACTGCTAGTGTGTTTGGCAATCACTGTTCACATTGTTTTCTGAAACTGGTCAATTTAAAAAACATAATTTTAACATGTGCATCTGTTAAACAGATTATCTGGATATTAACCATGATTTTGGTAAATATTCTGGAGTATATTTACAAATATCATATGTCTCTCACATTTGTATCCTGTTTCCAACTGCAAGATTTAAAGATGAAATCACCCTCTGTGTATTTCTGTGTGAATTATTTGTTAGGATTCTTTCAGCAACCATAACCTATAATTTGCCATCATTCCAAGCTAACACAGGCATGCCATAACTAATGGTGCAAAATGTTACTCCTTTGGGCTGTGGCTCCAGCCTCCTTTATTTTGAAATGGGTTAAGATATAACTTTTATTACATTTTGTCACATACAGACTAACAGCCTCATATTCTTGTGAGATAATTGCATGCTACACCTTTCTTGTGAGTCATCGGTGGGAATGCGGCTGTGTACGATCAGTGTAACTAACACTCAGGCATCTTTAGTGCCTTCCATTTCGTCTCATCATTAAGATTTGCATCTCATGCTTTCTGATGTGGCAGTGAGCTCATATTCCCAGGGCAGTTACCAGTCCAAGTGGCTGGAATAAGCACTTAGGCATAATCTTGACGTAAATTATTATCCTAAGGATACGTTGTACTTTGTCTATGTTTACTAAGGCAAACATATTAAGGATGGCCACAATCTTATTGAGATCTATTTGTATACTTAGTGGTAAATTCCCCTCAGCTATGCTTCCCCCTCACCCCCCGCCCCCTCCTGCATCATATTTACATTACTGCTTGTTTAGCTCTGGGATAGGAGCTCTGCTGCCTTCCACACTGCTCAAAAATTCTTGTCATATTCTTACTTTGTTTCTTTTTTTCCCACAGCAGAATCTAGACCTTTGTGTTCCTTATACTGTTCAGAACTTGCTGTATTTACTTGTGAAATATCTTGAGTGTTGAACAGAAACCAGAAAACTATCTCCAGAATGACTTTCAAGAAGAGTACAGGTTGAACATAAATGAGTATTCTGATTTTTCTCAGGCCTGCAAGAACTGTGCTAACACATCAAGTATAGAAAATATGCCAGTAGCTCTCACATTAAAATTCTGCAGTTTTCAAAGTAGAGATAAATGTTTCTTTTATGCTATAAGAGAGACCTTGCCTAGTTTGGTCTTTCTGCTTTTAATAGAATAACCAGGCTAGGGTATCTATTACTTTCTGCATCCTAGCAATAGAAAATATTCTAAAGGCAAGAATTAATGGGAAATTATTCTCTTTGGGCTATGTCTTGTGCTCAGATGAGAATTTCTCTACCCTTTGCAAATATTTTCAAATTTTGCCTCTTTTGTCAGGCTCCTTGGTGCTCAAAAAATATTTTCTTTGAGACCTGGGATTTGAGATATTTTAGTCTGATATTCACAGAATCACACAGCAGCTGAGGCTGGAAGGAGCCTTGGGACATCATCTACTTCAACCCCCCAGCTCTGAGAGGGTCAACTGGAGCAGGTTGCTCAGGGCTGTGTGCGTCTGGGTTTTGAGTATTTCCAAAGATGCAAGATTCACAGGCTCTCTGAGCAACCTGTTCCAGTATTTGATCAAGCCTATGGGAAATTAGGTTTATTTTCTTTTTCTTTTTAGTGCCCCTTGCCTGTTATCCTCTAGGTCTGTCTCTAATTCCCCACCAGTATTTATAGACACAGACAAGGCCCACTGCAAGTCTCCTCTTCTCTAAGCTGAACAGTCCCAACATTCTCAGACTCAACTTGCATGTCAGGTGCTCCAACGACCTAATCATCTCTGTGGCTCTTTGCTGGACTCTCTCCAACACCCCCATGCCTCTCATACTGAGGAGCCCAGAACTTCACAGAGTCCTCCAGGCATGCATCTCAGTGCTGACTAGAAGTCAAGGATCACTTCTCTCTACTTCTCAGCAATATTTTCCCTAGTTTCCTTGTTCAACCACAGGACACTCTTGACCTGCTTTGCTGCAAGGGCACAATGCTGGCTCGTGTTCAACTCGATGTCCACCAGGAATCTCGAGTCCTTTTCTGCAAAGCCTCTTCCCAGCTGGTCTGCTGCCAGCATGTGTTGGTGCGTGGGGTTGTTCCTCCCCAGCTGGTGACTTGGCATTTGCCTTTGTTGAACTTTATGAAATTCCTGTCGGCCAATTTCTCCAGATTGTTGAAGTTTTCCTCTGAGCTAGGGTGCTGTTTCCAGTCTCTTTATTCATGTTATGTAGTCCATAACATAGCTTAGTAAAAATGTGAAAAGGCACAGTGCATTTTATTGGAGTTTTTGCAGTATTTTTTCTGGTGCCACCAGTTGCCTTTTTCATGTTTACAGTTACAGAAAGTAGAGGTCTTTGAAGTTGTAGGGGAACAAACTTAAATTTGTGTGATTCTTGTCATATGAAACTTGCATAATGACCATGTTAACTTTTTTAGTTATTTGAATTTCACTTCTAAACAAGTCTTAAATTGGTTAACTTTTCTTTGTAACAATCTGAGTCTTAGATACTTTCAAATCTGTGCTCATTGTTCTGAGCTATCTGTTCTTTTCTGAGGCTCTAGTGTTCCTTGGTCCCTTTCTAAATCTTCTAAATCTAAATCTAATTCTTCAATTATGAAGAGAACATTTTCCTGTATTACTATCACTTCATGCAGGCCTGTTACCTTTACAGTGTCCCTCTTCAGCATCATGACAGACTGAAAAATACTTAAGCAGGACATGAAGAAACATATACTTTTGCTTAAATAGCCTTAATATGCAATTAGGAAATTACACAGAAGAAAGCTTTGAGATGCAGAAGAACTATTCACAAGGGCATGGAGCGATAGGATGAGGCATAATGGTTTTAAATTAGAAAATGGGAGATTTAGGTTAGATATTAGGAAAGAGATCTTCAGTATGAGATCACTGGAACAGTGGTCACAGTGGTAGATCACTGGCACTGGTTACCCAGAGAGGTGGTGGAGGCCCCATCCCTGGAGACAGTTAAGGTCAGGCTTGATGGGGCTCTGAGCAACCTGATCTAGTGGAGATGTCGCTGCTTACTCCAGTGGGGTGGGACTAGATGGCCTTTAAAGGTCTATTTCTATTCTATTCTATTCTATTCTATTCTATTCTATTCTATTCTATTCTATTCTATTCTATTCTATTCTATTCTATTCTATTCTATTCTATTCTATTCTATTCTATGGTTCTATTCTGTGTCTGGTAAGCAATGGGAGTAAGAACAATGCTATGTTTAACCTGCAAAGCCTGCAGAGGTTGTCTTAAGAGGAAAATATACTTCAGTTCATTTCAGTGAACCTTATGGTCAATATTATTAGTAAGAAGGAAGCAAAGTTAGTTGTTAAATGAAATGATTCTTTTATTTTTTTTTTAGATTTCCATCACTGAACTAAAGAATTTTCCCTCAAATATAAACAGAGGCCAAAGGGACAAAACATGCTCATAACCATCTCCCACCAAAAGCCCCCACAACAACCCCTTTAAAAAATACTGCAGTTTCTTAGGAAAAAATAAACTAAAATATATTTCTGCACAAACATGAAAATGTGGGATTTAAAAAACCCAAATCCTTTTTTTCTCTCTAATGTAACTTAGCAAACAATTTGGGGGCAGGACTGATCTCCTAATAACCACTGAACGTTTATCTAAGCAGGAGGTGAATATTCCTACAGGATTAGAACCACAAAATACCCATCATCATGCCCATTAAATACAGAATTACACTGGGGTGGAAGACCACTGTAGCTCTTCAAGGATGACATTGTCTTTGACTTTATCGAGCCTTTGCTATACTATTGAATTTACTTTTAAGAACGTCTTCCTGTATTTTAATTTTTAAACATCCTATTAACTCTCTTCCATTTTCAACCCTTTTTTTGTTCTGTTATTTGATAGGGTTGGGTTTTTTTTAAATAATAGGATGAACATGTGAAGATTTTCTCCTTTCCCTTTTAGTTAGTGCGAATGTATCAAAGGAATTGATGAAGCCCTCTGTTGAGTCTTATAAACACCTTTGTCTTAGCCAAGATGATTCCTCAGCTGTATCACTTAACCCTCTGTATTGAGGACGAGTATGGCCCTGGTCATTCAGGAATACGCCACCAAATTGTCCTCAAAACACATCTGTGACAATACCTGTCTGCCCAGGAAGGGATTTGTTTGGGGAATGAGGCTAAAACTTGACAATTTTGTTGTGGTGGATGCCTTTTGCATATTTTTAATTGCCTCCAACATGATGTCTAGCAGGGGTAGCCCCAGGGCACCGCCGCTGTGCTGGGACTGCGGCCAGCCCTTCTTCCCCTGCCACATGCAACTGCTTCGCATTGCCTGAGTTCCTCTCCTCCTTCCCTGTTTTAAACAATTCCTCAAGAACACCAGACATACTTTTTTTGCCCAGAGCAACTGAGAAATATCCCGTGAGACCTCCTATCTTCTTCACTTTGCTGATCTGTGTTGGTTTCAGTAGGACAGAGTTATAACGACGTTGTGCACTTTTGAAATTGCCTCCGATACAGTGGCAGTCGAGCAATGTTTTTGGCAATGTTTATACTAGCACAAGATAAAAACTATCTTAAAAACCACGCTTGTAGCGGTATGACAGATTTCTACTTATTTTGCTAAGCATAAAACCTGAGAAAAATAAATCAACTTCCCAACAGGTTTGGTAAAATATTTATTTCAGGAGCCTTTTATGTTTAAATATGTATAACTCCTATAGATATCTTTGAGATGCAACACGGTGACAAATTTCTCAACTCTTATATCATTAATTCCACCCTGCTGTACAGTACTATTTCCAAAATACATGCAGAATCAAAGCTGCCTGTTAAACCATGTGAAATGGTGTGGTGGTTTGACCCCTTAATTGAGGCAATTGCTTTATTTCACAGAGTGTGGAGTTATGGTAACCACTGATGTTATTGGAAGCATCTGCACACATATAAAAAAAGTCTTACAGTCCCATGGAAAATAGTACTTTTTTTTTTTTTTACCTTTTCTTTTTCTTCTTCTTCAGGAGATCCCTTCAAATCCATGTTTGAAAGAGTGAAGCACTACTGGCTTTACTTTCCCTTTTTTTTGGATAAACGTCAGAATTATGTGGTCTTCAGCAGTGCCAATTCTCAGTGCTTTCTAAGAGCTAAATAGATTCAAAAAAATCAAAGAAACTTACAAATATAGCTTTTGGAAATTGATAAATGTTTTAACATTCTAAATTTCACAGAAAAGAGAGAAAAAACAAAACTAAATATGTATTAATGGATTTCCTCAGTTCTGGGATTATCCTCCTGTGATTTTTATTGCAAGATGTTAAATACAATGGAAGTCTGTTAAAAGACAGTAGTCTTTGAACTCGTGCATCAGAATTGATTTATTTCATTTGATTTTGTCTTTTAAACAGGATTTGCTTGGAAAATTCTGGTGCTTGAGGTTTGGCCACAGTTGCTTTCATAGAAAATAACAATTGATTTATCGAATTCAGCCTTCACTTCTGTCATTTTTTCTGTTGGTTTTGGTTGTTGGGTGTTATGTGAACTGTTTTACCTGGTTATGGCTTCTCATAGGTTACCTAAAATATTTTCAGATATGCACATAAATAATTAAGTTTGTCCCTTTAACTTATTTGACTTTGGCACATCAAATATTGACCAATTCTTTTAGCTTTTATCAATATGAGGACATACTGGGGGTGGTAAAATTTTGTGGGGGAATTTTTGGCTTGCACTTTGTTTTCTTTTGCCATAGAGCTGTCCTCCTTGCTTTCTGCTCAGAGTGAAATAGCATTGCTAAGCTGGTGACCTATGGCTATGTAAGTTCTTGTATCATGGAATAAAGGGAGAAACAAGATCAGCTGGGAATTTAAAAGGATGGTCTGTAAAGCCTTGCCCTTCACCAAATCTGTGCTCTCATCTCTGGGTTTACATGACTAGCCTCATTTTGCAGTTCATCAATGTTCCTGCTGAGTCCTTACGAGTCTTGCATTAGCTCAGAGGTATCTACATCCCCAACAACCACAAGTGGATGTCTGGGCAAGACCAATGAGGCACTTGCGCTGTTTCCTTCTGTTATCTCTTCTCTGTGCCATCTGATATTTCCCCAAGCAAAAGCAGATCACCCTTACTACTAATATGGGAATTAAATGTCATTTTCTTCCATCAATGCCTACAGCACTATATATGATCTTTCACAGGGTTTTCACACAATGCTAAGTATTACTATAAATCCTATAGAAAAAATTGCTGTTTGTCAAATATTTATTGATTGTCTGTAAATGTTCATAGAGGATAAAGACAGTTATTTCTTAGTTTTGCAGAATGCTAAATATGAACATTCAATTGAAGAATAATGTATTTTTTTATCTTTGTGTGCTTTTAATATATGTAGCATCTGTTATTTGTAAAACATAGTCTGACCTGTTTTGACCTGGTTTTGTGCCCTGCATTCACCTGTGAAGCTTTGTCTTATATATGGCTATTATAATAAATATTTACATATAGAATATCTGCAGTAGAAGTTGATACTGTATTAACCATCTTGTGTGGAAGTGAATACTTCCTGACTGAACAGGTATAAATAGGAACATGTGTCAACTCAAAGCTTCATGACAGATGCATTTAGATATAACACATGATACATCACAAAGTAACATCTTAGCCAGAAAACTTGAAAAGACCTGGTTTTCTAAAGAATGCGAAGATGAAAGACAATGTTTTCCAGGGAGAGATGCCTTTATATTTTCTTCTGAAAGCTCCAGGCCTTCAGAAAGTGTTTTAATAGGTATTTGTTATTTGAATCTATGTGGATAATTACCAGGTCAAACTTCTTTGTAATTTTCTTCTCTTTATTCAGTCTGTGCTTCAGAGGTGGCATAATGCTGACTTTTCCTTCCTTCGATGCCCTGAATGATGCGAAGACCATGGCAGAGGAGGGAAAGGATCCTTAATCAGGTGCTCAGGTTGGAAATGCAGTTTATTCTTGGATAGAGCTTTCAGAAAAAAACACCACACTAAACTGATTTCGCTCTACCCGCTCACACCACCACCTAGGCTGTTCTCTTCCTCACAGCTGAGCAAGATTCAGCTCAAGCCTGGAAAACAATGGAAACTTTCTTCTTTAGTTTTGGAGAGAACAGAAGTATTTTTGTTTGTTTTCTATTAAGTATTCAGGAAGCACTAGTCCCTTGAGGAGAGAGACTTTATAAACTGGAACATTGAGGCTAGGTCAGCAATTACTAAATCTCAACTTAAAAATAATATTTTTTTGCTTTGACACAAGCTGTGTTTCCCACAGCTCAGCTCAGGGAATTGAAATTGACCCAGTTATGTTGAACTCAGTCTGCTAAAGTGGGACATTAACCTACAGCTACAGCTCAGGGAAAGGATAGATTACTTAATGTTAGCTAATATCGGTTTGGACCCGATTTCCTCTTATACATGTAAAGTGTGAATAGATAAAGTTCTTCCGTGTCTTTTGTTTCATAGGTAAATTGAAGAAGATTGGTGACATGTAACCCTAATCATTCTTATTTAGGAACACTAAAACCAGTTCTTTGACTTCTTCTACTCTGAATGTCATGCTTGCTTGGGGAATATTGTCATGAACCTCAGGATAAAAACACATTTGTGTAACAGATGCAAAACGGTATCTTTTTCCACCAGAGTTAATCTTCATGAATCTTATGTAGCTGTAAGAAGAAGTAGTTTACTGAAGCACTGATGGCCATTAAAAATAGACCAGTGACAACTCTGGAGACTCATCTCCAGAGGAAAATTCATGCAAGGCCCAACTAAAACTTTGGAAGGATGGAAACTGTAAACCGTCCAAATGCAACCCCATCAGCAGAGGTGGCCAGCAAATTGCCAACAAATATGGCCAACATTGCCGAGTTATACAGAAGGTCAGGGAGAATCAAGAAGTCACTTTGATCCCTGAGGTTGTGGATGGTGACCCAGGCTCATTGGGCAAGTTCTCTTAGACTAAGCTGACCCTTCACCTCCTGTGATACTGGTTGTGTCTGCAGGCTGTACACACCTTTTATTTTTCTTTTTTTTTGGTCATCCTTGGAATTTTAGTTTGAAACTGAATAATAATGATGGAAGAGCTGTAAAGCATCAATAGTAGAAAATACAGAGTTACGAGAAAGAGTTTGCCTGAAAGTGGTAACTCTGGGTTAAGCAACTGTTACACTCCAATATGAAGACAAAGGTCATACAAAAGAGATGCCTTATTCTATATAATGTTCATCATGTTGCTCAGATCCCTAAACTGGCTACTGCTTAAGTCTGTGGGGAGTCAATAAGTGCGCGCATGTGACTTATTACTCTGACATGACACTATTATGTTTTAGTTTTAGCATTTTTAAAGAGTAGGTAATAGTTATGAGAGATGAGCAACTTGGAATTAAGTGCTGCAGTTATACACAGAAGGATAATTTGGTGTTGATAAATTTCCCTGAGCCTGTTAACTAATAATACCATTTTTTTAAGTAGCATCTTACTAGTACAAAAAAGAGGTAGTATCATTATTAATGTCTAAACTATAGTGTGTTTCACACAGGATTATGGTAAAGGTCAGACCATGTTTCGCTGAATTAAAAGCTATTCTGAGCTATAGCATTCCTAATCAACTCAGACCTAAAGGTGCATAGCTCAATTATAATGAGGCGCAATGAATTTAAATAAACTGTGCAACACTCTGTAGTGATTTATAAATGCACTGTGATATCCTTTTAACTCATTAGCAATGAATGATACTGCTATATGTATTCTCCAGTATTTTCTGCTGTGTTATTATTTTTATTCACAATGTTTCTTAGGGAAGACATCTTTTGTTGTTCCTTTGTAACATGTTGGATGCTAAATGCAACAGGGGCTATTCGATAAATAAAGAAAAAGAAAGCAAAGCCAAAGAAAAACCTGTCCTGCTGTCATTAGCAGAACAAAGTATTAGTTGTTTTTATTTTTAAAATATATGATCACAAAACTATACTAGTTGATGCGTAGCTACTGCCAGGGTCAAGAGTAGTTCCTAGTCCTTGACATATGTGAATGCTTCTACTTGAGAAAAATCTATAGGGAAAAGATAGGAGAAAAAGAATTTCCTGTACCTGGGACACAACTGATAGGAAAAGAGATTACAAACATGTTTTGGTCGGGAAAAAAACAGCATGAAAATAGGATAATAAATGTAGTTTTCAACATTTTGTGACAAAAGTGGAATAAAAGAACATGGCTGTTGCAGTTTGGGAGTGCTACTTTGTAGGAAGAGTGAAATAATTTGTGAAATTATAAAACCCTCAATTACTATACATGTGTTTGAGAAAGTCAAGGGAAAAGTTTTAAGTAACAGTTTATTAATTAACTAATTATGAATATAATTTGGTTTCTTCTTTCCAGTCTGGATAATGTTAAGATGAGAATTTCTGTACATTCTGGACCTTTTGCCTCCAGTTTTCCAAAATGTTAATTCCATAAGGAAGCTCTTGAAGTGTGGCAAATTTTCCAGAATACTGAGCCTGCATCAGCTCCCAGTTTTGGGTCTTTAACACCAGGTTTTATTAGCATTAGTTAGATGTGTATCTAACTAAGAAGGATAGCGTCATACATCCACCTGAAAACACAACTAAGAGACTGATTCCCAGAAATTTTAAAAGAAAGATCTCCGTGCAATGGCACTCAAGCTTTGAGAGTCCTCCCTTGAGTTATTGGCTGTATAACTTTACCTATAAAGTTGTTAGACTCCTAATACACACATTGAGTCTACAAATAATGGTTCTGTGAAATACTGCCCTCGACACCCACAGCTTGTAGAGGAGCTACAGCTGACACGTGTGCCAGTGATATTTGGGTATAAGTTCTGTTGTCAGTCCAGACAGACAGAGAGACAGACAGACATACAAACACACACACGCTTTTATGTATTCTTGATGCATCTCAGCTAAGATTGTCAAGCAAAACCCAGTTTTAATAGTCAGACATGTAACATGAGATGCACAGTTAATTTCAGCTGTGTTGCCTGAGTGAGATCACACTGTGAGGTGAGATCAGATCACTGGCTTTTGTGCTTTCCCCTCTTTTAAATATATTTATCAGGAAAAAAAAAAACAAGCAAAAAAATTGCTCATTTTTTCTTTTTTTATATCATTAGAAATATTACTTAGCAGATGCACATTGGCAAGTTTGGCAGCTGTCTGCTTCTCTCTGATGTGAATAACCTCACTTTTATAAAACTAAGACTCACAAATCAATCTATTTAAGTACTTCTCAGTTGACACCTGAGGAACAAAGGTGTTTCTGGTTCAAGCTCTAGCCAACAGAGCTAGAAATTATTAGAAACCCTACCCAATACTACATGAAAATGCAGCAAACTTCCTAATGAATTACTTCAACTTTATAAGAAGCAAGGAAACTTGTTACCTACCCAGAAGTTTTCCCTCTTGTCCACAACTCCATCTACATTCATAAATATCTGTCAAGGACCTTTCCAAAAGAAGTTCTGTTTGTTGATTAAACAAGTACATTGACATGCTGATCTGATTTACAAAGGTGAGTAGAAGTATTTACAATGTAAAGCTTTTCGTAGTAAAAATAAAAAGTGGTTGTTGCTATAAATTAATCAAAGCTACTCATATTTCTTGAATAACCTTTTTTTTTGGTTGTGGTTTTTTTTTTCCTGTTGTACTTTTCAGCTGATGCCTGACGTGGGATTAGTACCCTTAACAATGTACCATCATCACTTTTGAACTGTGGGGACAGAGAAGCCAAAGCTTCACTTTTTTTTTTTATTTAAAGGAGGGGAGGAGGGATAAATCTAGCTTGACTGCATGGTAATAATTCCATCTACCCACTCTTGCATTAAGTGATTATCCCACTGGAAGTCAGTGATCTGCTTTGAAGTCCTCAGCTTCAAAAGAGTCACCACATGAAGCCTATTCATATAAGCAGGGGTTCCTCTAAATAGAAAAACATCCTCTGCATCTCACTCTTAATTTTTGCAGTTGATGAAATGCCTTTCAGCATCAATAGGATTTTAAGATTACCATAATTTCTTCTCAGATGCACAACTAGAAGGGCAAGGGCTTGGAGGCCTGACTTTGGAGGTTGGATTCCCTTTAATAATCAGGATGAAACAATCGGAGAATGATTTTGATTACCTGCTGTCAAAGTATTCCCCAGATTTCTTCAGTGCATGAGTACTCCTGCTATCAAGTCAATACATTTTCCAGACAATGAAATATCAAAGAATACTTTTGCTCATTTGAGAGGGAGATTATAAACCTGGAGAGAGAAGGCAAAGTGGGAAGAATGCCGATTTAGTAGGTACGAGCATCTTAGCAACCCTTACCAAAGGGCCTGCTCTGCACTCCTGAAGATCCTGTGTTTAAACCAGGAAGATGACTGCACAAAGCTTCCACAAATATACTTAAGCATTCTGTGGCATGCCCTACGCCAGGAACTATAAAAAGATACTTGAGGTTACTCATTCAAAAATGCACTTGCATCAATGTCCATGACTAACACAAATAAAGTCTAATTACATTTATTTTAAGGTAACGTTCCAGATGCATACTTAAAGCCTCAGCCTTGTCCTTATGCTCATGGATGTCCATGAATTATATAACATATTTCTGCATGTAAACAGGCAAACAGAAATATGAAAGCATCTCTTCACTGTGTTTAATTTTGTTCAAAGCATTGAATCGTATCGCAAGATGAGGAGCAACATGCTAGAAAGGTCATTTCAGGTCATCTTTTCCATTATCTTGATACTGCCAGTAGCTGCATTGCAAGACTTTAGCTTATAATCAAGCTCCAACACATGCATATTAATTTTTCTGAACACTAATTTGATTGATCCTCTCCTAAAATATTTCAGAGGAAGATCTGCAAGAAATTATGTTCCTCTTCAGATTTACAAGAATGTTTGGAAAGTGGTCCAGTTTCTAGTGATGCTGTATTCCCTGCTGCAGAGCTCTGAGCTCATGGATACCAGATTGCACCTTCCTTTGGGGTTTTAATGTGTGTGAATTTAAAAAAGAAAAAAGCTGTTTTTCCCCACTTTCACTTTACCTTTTTCTTCTGTTTATTTTAATTTTCTCTTGGTCTTTCCTCTGCAGATCTAATTTCTCAGAAGTGTTGGGTTCTTTACTACAGAAATTACTCCTCATATGAATCTCTTATGTTTGATCATCAGGGGTTTGACTTGATGATCTCTTGAGGTCCCTTCCAACCCTTATGATTCGGTGATCTGGACCATACCTGTATAATGTTGCACACAATGGCTAATCTTACCTTTCTACAGCATCTGAGATTCCTGGTATTCTCTTCCCACACAGAAGATGAAGACACGCTCCTAAGTGGAAAAGTGGGACAACATCTCCTCCAGTCACATCGCTGGTTGGCCTGTCATCCTAGTGGAAAATGATTGGGGGTGGTGTGTGTCATAAACAAGCAAATTACTGATTGCCACTAATAATTACTTTATTTAATGCATAAAACTTCAAATTTCTTGCTAACTGAGAGCTGAAAAGAGTTAAGATGTCATGAAGGGATGATAGGAGAAGGAGGTGGAGGTCCTGCTGCCTGGGGCAAGTGAAGAAACAGGTCCCTTTCCCTCATGGATTAATCACTGTAGGAGGGATGACATGAGTTGTGAAGTTATGAAGAGGTGGGGAACCTGAGGCAGAACGTTACATGAGAATGAATACAAAAAAGTTATGCAGTAGTTACTGATAGATTTTTGTTCCCAGGTGATTTGAATTAATAAAATTGTGGTTTGATTAAACCACATTATTATATCCTGCCTTTTCTGGAATGAAAGATTGACTGTATGGGGAAATCCTGACACTGCTGCTTACACCCACAGGCATAAATAAGTAAAACTTCACCTAAACAAGGAATCTTTTCTTTTTTCCCCTCCCCTTCTCACATGCAGAGATTTTTCAGGCAGTATGTTCTGCCTCTTTTCTTTACATAGAAGGCTTCTTTGACATACTCTTCTTTCTCATCATTTGCATCAATAAGCAGGATTCCAGCTTCCCATATATATATATAAAAATATAAATATAAACATTTCCTCCCTTGGTACTGGAAAATGAAAAATTAGATGTGGTGAGAAATAGTCTATGTCTGCATTAAAAACAGTGCCCTGCTTCCTCCCGCAACACGTGTACCAAGCCGCACATCCCGTTACAGGTGCAACCTCAAAGGGAAACTTTGGGAGAAGTGTAAATTGTGTGCGGTGCTTTTGGTTGATACGTAGATTTGCATATTCTATCTTTGCAGCTCAGACACAAATTTTTTTTAAAAAAAAAAGTGATCCCAGAAAGATTACGAGACAAGAAAGAATTTTGACAAGCGTGGCATCTGTGTACAAGCGCGTGTGCGCGCGTGTGTGTATCTATCTATGCATCTATCTATTCCCTATGTAATGCATACTGAATATTTTAAAAATGCTATGAAAAAGAAACCTGAGTTCCTTGAAAGATAGTTGTTTACAAGAGTACCTCGACATCCTGCTTGCTTTGTTGCTCTCTGGGTTGCATCATATATCATTTGGTTCTACATGCTTCTTTCTCTTGGTATTCCTTTTTGTGCTGTCAGATCCTGCCATGTCCATTCAAATCTAAAATTGTCTGAAACTATCTAAGTAACAACAAATCTGCTGTGTGAATAAAATCTTTATGGCGAGCTGCTAGGTTTCCAAGGCACATGCATAATAGAAATTCAGTATCACTTCATTTGAGTACAGGCACTGCTAGCTGCATATCATGGAGTCCCACAAATTGTCCTATGAAAAGAAAGATTATGACAGAAAGACAGCCCTATGTATAAGAGTCTACTAAATGTATTCCACAGCCAGCTGTGTGAATCACCTTGGGGAAAAATGCATATGAATGCACATGTATATTAGAGAGGCTTCTAACAATGATCTCATTCTGTACCAACTCTGAAATACTTTTAAAAAAATATGACAGTTTAGCTGAATTATCTGGAGAAGACATTTGGAAAGGCTGCCTGAGCAGGAATTGTGTTAATTCCAGAGCTCTCTGAAAAAAATAGCAGTTTTGGTTAACGGGGGGTTCCCAAGAACATAATTTTTTGGCCTCAAAGTGCACTTGCAGACCCACATCTGTCTTTGGAATCTGGGTTCGTAAAGCATCTCTGAATGGAGTGGAAAATGCAGGAGCATATTAAAAGTTGATATTACATGAAAATATGCCATGAATTAATGAAATGAAACAAAATAGAACTGGGTCTGTCTAAGCTGGGCTTTGGCTGGTGACAGGGCTTAGCGTATCTTTGGAGAAAATGAGTATAATGTGGGAAGTACAATGCGTGTCATGAAATCCAAAATCAATTAAATTAAGTTCAGTATTTTATTATAGAGATCACATGATATATTTCTCACTCTTCTAACTTTGTTGTTGTTTTTAAAAGAATACAGGAAATATTCTACACCCCAGTGGTCCTCCAAAAAAAATCACATCAACTGCTCTTACTCCCTCTATTGTCACTTCATTGATACCCATAAAGTCAAACAAAAGCAAGACTGCATTGCAAGTAAACAAAACCATGTGCTGCTAATGTAGTTAATACATTAAATACCAGCCTGGGAAAATGTGGCAGCACATAATTTGCGGTGGGCTGCATGAGCCTACTACAGACCTCAGAGGTGTGCTCGCAGTAGTAGTGGTGTCCACCAGAGCTCAGTTCTGGGTCCAGTTCTGTTCAACGTCTTTATCAATGACCTCGAAGAAGGGATTGAATGTTCCCTCAGTAAGTTTGCAGTTGACACTAAGATGCTCTTCAGGTAGGGAGGCTCTTCAAAGAGATCTGAACACACTGGGCTGATGGACTGAGATCAATGGGATGAGGTTTAACAAGGCTAAGTGCAGAGTCCTGCACATGGGACATAACAACCCCACGCAGCACTACAGCCTGGGGGAAGACTGGATGGAGAGCTATAAGGAAGAGAAGGACCTGGGGGTGTTGTCTGACTGCCGACTGAACATGAGCTAGCAGTGTGCCCGGGTGGCCAGGAAGGCTAATGGCATCCTGGCTTGTATCAGATAAAGTGTGGCCAGTAGGTCTGGGGAGGTGATTGTGCCCCTGGACTGAGCATTGATGAGGCTGCACCTCAAGTGCTGGGTCCAGTTCTGGGCTCCTCACCATAAGAAGGACATCGAGGTCCTGGAGTGAGTCCAGAGAAGGGCAACCAGGCTGGGGAAGGGGCTGGAGGGCAAATCCTCTGAGGAGTGGCTGAGGGAGCTGGGGGTGTTGAACCTGGAGAAGAGGAGGCTGAGGGGAGACCTTATCGCCACCTCCCTTGACCTGACAGGAGGGTGCAGATAGGTGGGTGATGGTTTCTTCAGCCAGGGGACAGGATGTGGGACAAGGGGCAATGGCCTCAAGCTGCCCCAGGGCAGGGTCAGATTAGATGTCAGGGAAAAGTTCTTCTCTGAAAGAGTTTTCAGGGCCAGGAACAGGCTGCCCAGGGAGGGGGTTGAGTCACCATCCCTGGATGGTGTTTAACAGACAGGTAGATGAGGTACTTAGAGATATGGGTTAGCATATGACAGGAAGAGTTGGAATCAATGATCTTAAAAGTCTTTTCTAACCTTGTGATTCTTTGATTCTGCATTGTTGATCCATTCTGCTATTGGCTACCTTTATTTTGGTGCACTGCTAAAATTCAAGTTCACTTACTTCTATGAGATATTAAATTGTAATACATATCGTGTTCTGCATGTATAATATTCCTATATTGGTGTACATATGTTTACTTAGCTGTGTCTAAATACCAAGCAGAATACTTCAGTGTAAAATTCCCCACAGATAAGCCATAACGCTATAAATTAAATCTTAATCTTAAATGAAAAGAAATATATTGAGATATTACACCTTCATTACTAAGAAATATTTTGGTTTAAGCCCTTGGGACTTTCTTTGTACTTTCTCCCATAACTGCAAGTTGTCGAAAATGAATATACTCAGCAATCTTGTTACTCCAGTTCAGTACTGACAAAGAAAAAACCATGCATTTGTTGTGTGTAAAGCATACAGACATTTACTTTTTAAGTCTATGCCACCCATGTAATGAACTGTAAATTTGCAAGCCTACTGCTCACCAGGAGACTAAATGTAGCCTAATTACATTCAAAAATTGTAATGATGGTATGGAATAAGATAAATATCTTAAAAAATGTCCCCTGAAATAGAAGGAGCATCTTAATAAAGTATCAAAATGTCCTTCAGTGACTGACTGAAGACTGATCTGATGTGACATTCCTGAAGAATAAAACTTCTTCTGAGCCAGGTGGCCTCAAGCAGAAATCACAGGGAAAAAGCAAATAGTGTTTTTGAATTTGTCAAGGGATGTCTGAGGCTGTAGAGTGGGCAATTTCATCGTGGAGAGCTCTTTCTGTTCTTTAACATTCAGTTTCAAAGATTTGAAAATCTTGAAATGCAGGATTATAAAGACAGGTGTTCAACAAATGTGTCCCTAAATAATGTTTCCAGTGGGGATCAGCGTGAAAGATCACACAGATGAAAGCTAGGAGAAAGTGTCTCTTCTTGCCGGCGTGAAGCTTCTAACGGAATTTAATTTCTGAACATTAAGGATTATGTCTTTTAAAAACAAGGAAAGCAGCACTGCAGCACTGGAAATGAGAATTCTTTTTGTAAAAATTTTTTTTGTTTTATTTTGGGTCTTTGCTGGCACTGCTGGACCTTTGCTAAGTGTGAAACACTTTGAGGCTCGTAACCTTGTTGGGTTAATTACCCTGTTGGGCAAGTAGAAAAAACCACATTTTACACAAAAGGAAAATACCTGCAGAGTCGTTAGGTCAGGGGGTCATTGTCTCAATGTCCACATGGAGGTCTGTGACAAGTCCTGTTCCTCAGGGGTCAGCACTGGGACTGGCGCTGTTCAACATCTTTGTCAGTCTCATGGACAGAGAGATCCAGTGCACCCTCGGCAAGTTTGCCAATGACACCAAGCTGAGTGGTGGGTCGACATGCTGGAGGGAAGGGAAGGCATCCTGAAGGACCTGTACAGGTTGGAGAGATGGGCCCATGTGAACTGCATGGAGTTCAACAACGCTAAGGACAAGGTCCTGCATGTGGGTCAGCACAATCCCCAGCACAGCAACAGGCTTGAGGTGGGGGGTGGGAAAGGATGGAGAGCAGCCCTGAGAAGAAGGACTTGGGGGTGCTGATCGGTGACAAGCTCAACATGAGCTGGCAGTGTGTGCTGGCAGCTCAGAAGGTCAACTGTGTCCTGGGCTGCAACAAGAACGGTGTTGCCATCAGGTTGAGAGAGGGGATTCTTCCCCTCTGCTCTTCTCTTGAGTACTGGAGTACTGAATCCAGCTCTGGGGTCCCCAGTATAGGAAAGACATAGAGCTCTTGGAGCTAGTCCGGAAGAGGCCACGAAGATGATCAGGAGGATGGAGCACCTCTGTTATGAAGACAGACTGAGACTTGAACTTGTCCAGCCTGGAGAAGAGGAGGTTCCAGGAAGACCTAATTGCAGCCTAATAATACTTGAAGAGGTCCTACAGGAATGTGGATCACCAGGGAGTGCAGGGACAGGGGCAATGGCTTCAAACTGAAAGAGGGCAAGATTGGGTTAGATGTTAGCAAGGAATTCTTCACTCCACGGGCAATAAGGGTCTGGCACAGTGTGCTGAGAAAGTCTGTGGAAGCCCCATCCCTGGAGGTGTTCAAGGCCAGGTTGGATGGGGTTTTGGGTCACCTGGTCTAGTGAGGGTGTTCCTGCCCATGACAGGCGGTTGGAACTAGGTGATCTTTGAGGTCCCTTCCAACAGAAGCATTCTGTGGTTCTATGACAGTGAGAGCACCTTGCAAAGGTGCTTATATGCTTAAGTGCACACTTACATGCTTAAGTGCTACTTATATGCTTAAGTGCTACTTATATGCTTAAGTGCGTAAATTCAGATTTAATTCTATTAACTTTTCCAGTTTAAAACAAGCCAGTCATCTTGCAATCCAATAACATATAACCACGCTTTATTTAAAATTCTCTGGGATTTTTTTTTAAGCAAGATTGGAACTACTTGAGAGCAAGATTACTGGTCTAATAGAATTTGATTAATGGTAGAAACCTCAACCAAAATTACTCCAAGTGCCCTTATAAAGGTGAAGAAAATCCCTTCTAAGGTTTCATTTTGTTTTGTTTTCCTTGTACACTTTCACCTTTACCCCTTTCCTTCATGGCACTTGATCCAGAGAAGTTGTAATGGATGTTGCAAGGTTAGGGATCCATCAGCGCCTTTCAGTTCCCTTTCGGGAAGGCTGAAGTCCGCAGTTGCATGGGGGTTCACTCCCTCTTGTTTTGAAGGCTAGAGAGGCATATGTGGTCCTTAGACTTTGTGTCTTTTCCTTGCACAGTAAAAAATAATAAAATTCACCCCTAAGTAGTCCCATTGTCAGCCTGAGAACTCACTTTAGCAAAGCAAACAGGATTTGGCTCCTTTATTTCTGTGAAGTCCTATTTCTTAAGCACTACTTAAAATTCCCTTCATTTCTCCTCTATCTGCAGTACAGAAAAGCCTTATTCAATAGGCTATTTATACTTTTTGCATTGGAGTTATTTTATTTATTTATTTACAATGAAGAAGTTAGGGAAAAACAACTTTGGAAAAATTGTTGTCTCTCTGCATTTCATATTGTTGTTTTTTTTGGCAGGACTGTTCTATGAAAGTCAGACAAGGGATCATTCTCCTAGAGCAGAGCAAATAATAGTAGCCAGCCTCAGGTCAGTCCTGCCTCTTGAGATATGGAGTTCATTATATACTTTTAGAAAGCACTACTCTCAGTGTCTTGCAGACCTGGGAATTCAGCATTCTCCTTAAGCCTCTGAAAACTACTATTGTATTATAGTAGCTCTGTCCTTAATATTTGGGTTTTTGTTTTTTTTTTTTTTTTTTAATTTGAACCATGAAAACACATTATATTTTAACTTGCAGTATCCAAAAGGTATGGTATTTCATACTGGTACTTTTAATACATCCCTGACAGTTTCTATCTTACATCTCTGTTTCTAATAGGTGTCACTCACCTGCTTGTCTGCCCCAGAAGATCTTCTGTGAAGAGGTCTCCTGAATTGCCTGCCCAGGAAGTGCCACCATCTCCCTCCCTCATGATACCCCACTGGCAAAAGCATTGGCTGGACTCATGGAAGACATTCAGCTTCTCCAAGGTACTTTGCTCATGACCACGGCAGAGGATCGCCTTGCAGAGGATCTACAGCGCTGGAAGCAGTGACAGGTGCCTGCACTTCTTGTTCAGAATTCCTGTATTGGTCACATCTATAATCTCAATACTTGGACACAACAGCCTTTTGTGTGGTGTGCCCACACATTGGACATGATGTTGGTGAACTTCACATAAGGCAAGTGGAAACGTGTGAACTTTTGCCATCAGAACACAAAATGAGGGTGCTTATTGTACAACTGTGGAGGTGATATAAGGACTCTGAGTAGCTGTTTCCATATCGATTGCATTAGGTGAGAAACATCTGTGGCAGGGGGATTGGAGCTTTATGATCCTTGGGGTCACTTCCAACCCATGCCATTCTATGATTCTATGATTCTATGATTCATTCTATTCTATGATCTATCACACTTATGCTTGAGAAATTACGCATCCAGAGATGGATGAATACAGATAGAAATTAAAACAGGACAACTTTATGAAAGAATTAATTTTTTAATAAAGTTGTAAAGGCAACAAAATGAATAACAGACAAAAAACACAGGCACTGAAAATTTTACATAGCTATTGAAAAGCATCAGCTTGTCTTTATTGGTATCCAAATTTTTAGGAAAAATTGGAAGTAATTCAGTTACAAAATCGTATAGGACTGATGCAAGGGGACAGCTAGGATGCATGCTTGTAAATCTTGTTTCAAAATATTTGTAAACTGGTATTTATTTTAGATAGCATCGAGTTTCAGAGGTAAAAGTTGTCCAGGAAGAGATTAAAAGATATTGTGTGACTGATTGACATATATCTTAAATTTGATTTCCCGTATTCGGGGAATAAGCTTTTTAATAATAAACTGTGGAGCAAAAGTAATTTTGCCTATAATCTCAGCTAATGTTTTTGAAATGGTCGGTTGTGGAAAATTATGAAATACACTCATTTACATGTTTCTGAAGGAAAAAAAAGTTTCTATCAGAATTCTTGTGCTTATTCCAGTCTTGAGAACTTATTAGAAAGATCCGCAACATTATTTCTCTGGACATCTCTGGAATTTACTGGTATGTGAAAGTGGGGGAGGTGACTTTCCGTTAATTGAGTCATTCAGATGATGACAAAACTCAAAAGTATATTCATTAAAAAATACTCAACTGACAAGAGATTTAATGCTCAGTGGGGACAAATGGTTTAATGTATTTAAAGAATTTTAGAGACTGAACTTGTGAAGGCTTACCGTTGCGGGTAGCTCTACGGAGGTAAATTGCAATCTACATTTTTACATTTAAAGACCTGTGTAACAGTACAGTGGAACCGCCAAAGTGCCCTAGAATAATGCAGAGCAATGTGCACATTTGAAATACCACACTCTGAATGTAAGTGCTGCTGTGGTTTTCCCAGTGTGATCAAAAAATATTTAGAATATACTTATGACAACCTTCTGTGATATCCTTAGTTATTTTGAATCTCTATTTTATAGACTAATATAATTTGCACTCTTAAAAAACGGAATATTCAGAAGTTTAAAATCTTAATCTCTGTAATTAAGCTTTTTTTCTTACTTGATTTAGTAAGCTACAGTTTTCTCAGTAGTCAAATTTGGTTTTTGGGTTTACTGTGTAGGAAATTCTGTTTCCTATCTCAAAAGTTCAACAGACTTTCAAAATCAGTTTTTATATTAATAAGTATAGCTTTGTGGTCTAGAGACACACACATATATATGGGACTAGATTGGTTTATTTTTATGTGCTTGATTACCATAACATCACCAGTTATTTACCTTGAATTTTTAGTTTGGAAGCTCGTGAAAACTCGAAGCTAATTCACTAAAGACAGGGGAATTTTTTGCTCAGTTTCCAGGCACAGTCACATCTGCTTGGAGCAGGGGCTGGTTGTGCTGGAAATTCTTTGAACCTGGAGAACGCTTTGATAAGCCCATCTGAGTTTAGAGTTTCTAATCAACCACACACATGATTGGGTGACTCCTAGTTTTGTTGCACGAAATTCTCAGACTCTCCATCTTTGATTTTCTTATTAATTTTTTATTAGAAATTTTTGTGTAAACAAAAAATACTTATGAATTAGGCATGGCCTAAATTCTTAGCTTCTTTTATGTTTATGCTTCTCAAAATTTTGACATACTGTGGGCATACTCACAAGAGGATTTGGACTAAGAAGTGTTATTCTTCAGTACCGTAAGAAAGAAAAAGAAGGTTTTTATAAAAATAACTGTAACATTCATATATTTCTCGTCTTGCAAGTTTTGAATATTTGCTTTGTAATGGCATATCAAGTATAACTTAAAATAGACAATTAAATGGTCATTTAGGATTAGTTATTATGATTGTGCATACACTTACAGTAACTTTTGAAGTCTGTAATACATTTTACAACAATATCATGTATATTGTGTATTGCTCTTCTGCTCTTCTATGAAGGACAGAGTGGGGAAATAATTTCACACTGCATATAATGCATTGGATATGAAGGAAACTTGAAAATTATTTAGTTACAGATTTCTCTGACCAGGCTTGCAAACTGGCATATATTATGTTAATGGGCAAGAATTTGAAAATGAACTTGAATATTAAACACAGTAAGTTTGGGTTCTGACATGAATGCAGGCATGGCTGGTGTATAGCATAGAAAATAGATTCTTTTTTAACCCTTTGAGGTCTCGTACAGAGCAAGAATTTTTGCCTATGTAAAAATGCACAGAAGTGAAATATCAGACAACCATCTGCATTGCTATTAAAGCCTGGTCCATGTCATATCAAATCCCACAGCTCGTCCTGCGTTCCTCCACATCAGTGCATTGTCAGTCGCCTTGTGCTCCGTTGGCTGAAATAAGCTCAAGTGCAGCAGACTTTGCTGCTAGGAATCCTGTGAGATGAGCTCCTTCTGCCCGTGCAGGAGCCCCGCGCATCCTCCAGGAAGCATTGAGGAAGCAGTGAGTGCCGCTCTCTGGAAACTGGCCACACAAGTCGCGTATGGTTCACTGGTGATTGCTCAGTTTGTGGTGGAGGCATCTATCACAGCTGTAATCATGACTGAGATGGGAAAGACTAACAAGCACATTATGTACTCTCTTCTTCACAGCGTATCAGATGTGTCATCGGCTTTTGGCCAGATTTTAAAGCAGTTTCTGAACTGTATAATAGGGGTAGACACATGATTAGCCATTTTATTTGGCTTCAGCCAAAAGTGATTAGAATTACATGGTGTAAATAGGACTCTAGTCTTCCTTGAGGGCTGACTGGTTGCCCTGAGAAGCCACACAGGGAGAGCACTCTGCCACCCCCCCATCCTTGGCGCTACTCCCGGCAAAACTGGATGGGGCCCTCAGCAACCAACCCCATGTGTCTTTGAAGCTGGCCCTGGTTTGAACAGGGGATTAGACCAGTTGACCTCCAGAGGCCTCTTGCAAATGAAATTACTGCATGCATCCATGGCTGCAAGCAGCGCTGGCTACGTCCACACTTGTGCCTCCAGAAACCACAGTGAGCAGAGCGCAGAAGGGACAGGGTCTGTATCACCTCGTTTCTCATTTAGTCCTGCAGACTGATGGTGAAAGTGGCACCAAGCCCTTCACGTAGAACCTGCAGAAAGTCACATGCTTCATCGCCTCACACAGCCCCACATCCAATAGAACTGAGTTGCACAGAGGCGGATTGTTAGAGGAAAACACAAGAATTAAGGCGATCCCCTCGTCTGGTGGTGTGAGACCATGATCCTGGTGTGCTTACCCCTCTAGTCCTCTTACAATAAATATCTCCGCCCTGTCTTCGAGCAGGATCTGGACTGCAAAGCACTGGTTCATACGCCTCCAGAGCACTTCTGTGTTCCTCTTTTTTTTTTTTTTTTCCTTACAATATAGGCACAATATGATCCCTTTTCCTTACCCCTACTTATTCCCACATGAAATGGAAGCATTACATTTAAAATTACGTTTCTTTCCATGGTTGTTCATACCCTTGGCATCCCTGAATGGCAGGTGTGGGGAAAGCAGATGTGCCTGGGAATGCTACAAGCACTGTTACTGACGTGCATGCACATGCATGTGCTAGAGATGACACACAAGCTAAATCCTTCTTATTCGGGCCAGTAATGGACAACCTTGGCACAAGGCTTGTTGCTGATCATCTTGTCAGTGTCACAGCCTCTGCAAACAATCCCTTTAACTACAGGAATGGAAAACAGAATGGTTAGATGTCCAAAGCAGTTTCACGTGGTGGTGTGTCCCATATTGGACAAGGGTAAACCTTTTCACCTCTTGCCAACATGAAGACCTGACTTGGCTTCTGCACTTGAGGTTGATTTGGCTCAGAGGTCATGAGAAGGAGAGGAAGGCTGAAAGGGACAACGAATCCCCTGACAGAGAGCAATAGGATGCTTTCGAACCTGTGTTTGCCAGCTGAGAGTAGGTGTGTTCATGCAGTTCTGAGCTTTCCCACTGAAAATCACTTATTTGTGCCTGCTAGCTCCTTCCACCTTTGCTTTCCTGCTCAGCAGAGTTGGTGGCCTTCTGAGCAGTCACCACGGAGGATCAAAAAGTGTTGAGAAATGTATGTATATGAATATATTTAGCAGCTCACTAAAGGCAGTTGCAGCTGGAGTGGATAAAGATTTGGAAGGGCAGGCAGGAGTGTCTAGATCCCGAAGGCCTTTGGGTCATTTTGCAAAACTTGCTGTTTTATGCAATACCTCTAAAAACTCTAAGACAGATAAGGATTTTGGTAAAAACAAGACATTTACCATGGCTTTGGAAATATTTATTAACAGTCACTCCAGTTCTGAGGTTTTTGCACTAGCTTTGAAGGAGCCTCAAAAGAATTCTTGCAACTGGTTGTCAAAGGCAGGAACTACACTGGCTGTTGATAACCTTGGGCTAGCCAAAAATGTTCATTTTGGCCCGGGTCCTAACTAGACATATGGAAGAAGCGAGAACATGTGATAAATGTAATGGATTCAATTTTTCCTGAAATCAATGGTCAGCCTGGCTAAGGGTCTTCCCAGGGTCTCAGAAGGAGTGAAATGATGAGCACAACTGTTGGGAGGGAAAGAGCATTTCCAAAGGCTACTTGCTGATAAGTAGTTAAAGCTGTTTGAAAGCAGCTGCTGCTCTGAGCGTGGAAGTGCACCTCTGAGTTGCCGGACTCCCAGTTAATTTGCCACTGAAATACCTGCACAGGATTATAGGTACTTACAGAAAGATTGGCAGTGCAGTGCTATATGTGCTCCATCCTTCTGCTTCAGTTTGGGAGGCTGGAGCCACCTTCTTTCCTAACGACCCAGGGAATGTGCCAACAGACCCTGATTTAAAAAGTGGTTAATTCTTTTCTCAGGACGTTTTCATGTAAGTTATGGGGATGTTAATTCCTGGTTGTGTTTTATCTTAAACCCTTCATAGTAAAAAACAAAAAAGTGAACAAGAAACCCACCCCAAACGAAGCTCCAAACCAAACCACAAAGCTCCAAAAGGTTAGAAATCAAGAAAAGGGGATGTGCACATCCTTCAGTTCATCTGTCTCTTGGCTGTCAGCACACACTGAACCGAAATGTCACGTTCCCCACTCAGACAAGGCATTGAGCTACCCCGAAGAACTGTCTCTGCAGCTTCAGCACGCAGGAGCCTAACAGTTAACAGTAAACATTTTACTTCTTTTTTTCCCCCCTCTTTTTTTCTTTCTTGTTCTGTGGGTTGTTTTTTTTTTTCTCTCCCAGAGCACATTTCCACTGAAAGAGCGAAGCATTACAGTAGACCGGATGTTTTAGGTCATTTATTTTGTTTTTGCTTTGGGTCATTTTACAGAAGCACTTCTGCTCTCTAGCGTTAAAATGAGAGCCACTCTGCTCCCCAGATATTACCCAGCAGCACTTGGGGGCTCTTAATGATTAATACCATCACAGTCCAGCCACAAACCTTTCTGGCGCAGATAATGCCAGGCAGCAAGCGCGCTTGACACTTTTAATGTATAATTAAGTAGAAAAAGTCAGCACTCAGTATGCAAATTTTTCAAAATGATAAATGATGCCATACAGCAGTAGGGATTGATTTGGTGTAAATGAAACTAATTAAGGAAATGTCAAACATAATTAATAAAACAGGTTTAAGCTGCAAAACATTGTCAATTGAATGAATGAGGAGGCATTGGCTCCCATTGTTTCTGCTTTATTTAGGGCTTGTGTTTAGCTTGTACTCTGTTCCTAAATGCACTTTCTCTACCTCACACCCTCCACTACCAATTCCCAGAGAGGGGGAAAATAAATTTGCTTGTCTCTCCACTGACTGCAGAAATTAATTGCAGAAATCTTGTCCCATCCAAGTGTTACATTCACTCACAGGACATTAACATAACTAATTTGAAAGAGCCCAAATGACTGCATAATAGAGCACTGTCAGTATGCCTGACAGTCTTTGGTCATACCAAATTAGCTTGGTTTTCTAATTGAAATTTTTTTCCTAGGACTCTCTTTATAATTTTTTTTCTCAGCTATTCATTTTTGATAAGAACAAAGGTTTTATAATTTACAAAAGAGTGCTTGACCTATAATTACTAGGAGGAAATTAGGGGAGGTAGAAAAGTCAGATTTAGTCCTGGTAATGATGCTGGAGACCTTGTTCCCTCTGGGGAGCCTGAAGAATAATGGAATCTTCTATTTTTACGGGCGACCTGTGCACTGGTGCTGACTCTAACTGTGAATCCACTTTACCTTGCAGATCACTTGCTTAACACTAAAAGTGCCAACAGAATCACAGGCCATTATTCCAAATGTCATTCTGTGCCAGTGCCATTTCCAAATGCCCTTCCCTTCAAATGAATGAATCAAAGAACATCTGCCAGTCCTCTCATCTTGTCCTTGTAAATCTCCTGTTTTAAGAGTATCACAAAAATGAAAGTGGTACTTAATTTAGGTAAATGGGGTCACTGGTACGATTTTTGTTTTAAAAAAGTAGCACTATGATGCTTCTTTTTTTTAAAAAAAAAAAAAAGTTATGCAGCCTGACTTCTCACACATATTTGGTTTCAGTTTTTTCCACCAGTCGAGTTGTCCTTTCTGATAATTTACTGTCTCCTGCATATCAGGCTATGTGCTTGCAGCAGACCATTCAAAAAAAAAAAAAAAAAATCAAATAGTAGGTCCCTGATAGCAGGTCCCTAAGCTGAGGTTAGTCATTTTCACCTTTTGTATGGTCTTCATGTTAGAAATGTGTATATACATTGGTGTGTACAGTCATTTGTCAGTGTAAATATATGCGTGTGTGTATATTATATATACATATGAACACATGCATATTAGAAACATATACAGGGAGTTTTGAATCCATGTGATGATTGTAAGTATATATTATATATCCATATACATGTGTTTTAATATAAATATATATTGTATATATTCTTCTAAGAGATGCTACACATATGACATAATCCAGGAGTTTGGAAGTTGGTTTCCTGTTTTTTTTTTTCCCACAGATCACAAGGGTCAATGCAGACTTTGTAGCTGGAATATTTTTTAAAAAAAAAAAAAAATCATAGTCCTTTTTACGTTGCCTTTGAGGATTTTTAAGAGATTTCTTAAATTCATCACGAAAATTTCCATTCCAACAGTAATTTGTATGCTGCTAAGTTTGCTAACATAATTTAATTATTAGAGCTGCTAGAAAGAACAGTGCAGAAAACACCCATATTTAGTTCCTCTCCATGAGGAAAAATAAATCATATGGAAATAAAATTAGGTGCAAAAATTTTCAAATGCTCTGCTAGAGAAAACAGTTGCAATAATTTATTAAATCAGTAACAGCTTTTTTTTTATTTTAAAGGCACATACTTTCACTTGAGCAAGAAATGGTTTGATTACACTTAACGGTGCTGATCAACTCTGAAATAACTCTGCGTTGAAGCCTTGCTGTAGAGATTAAACTTTGCAAGCCCAAGTGGCCTCTGGGAGCTACCACATCCTGGTCATATTTTCCTTTTCTGCAGAAGAAGCTGCAGAGCTCCTCTCCAGAGGGGTTGCCCACCAGAGCTAGATGCCACAGGCTGAGCTGTGGTCCTCAGCCAGTTGTGCATGTTCCCCCATGCTGCAGAAGGCACCTTCCAGCTCTGCCTGGGGCGTGCTGGCTGCGGTGCCTCGAGGGTCGGCCGAGGGCTGCGGGGGCCCTCGCGGATGGAGGGAAGTCAAGAGCATCCCAATTTACAAACTGAACAACAATCAAGGAATTATATCTCCTTTTCTAAGATTGTGTAGCAGATAGACACCCCTGGGATTTCCACCTCTGAATTCTTCTTCTTATATTGAAAGGTCTCTCACCCTACTCATATTAATTATTTGCAATAAAATAAAAGACATACACTTTATTGAAAATGCATGTGTGAAATTAAGAAGAAAACTAACTTTGTTCTAATTCTTTAAACCTGGGAATTTATTCCACCTCAAATCACAGTTCCCAACTTCCACTACCTGCATCAAAATGCATGATATTCCTTCCACAGCTGGAGTTGATGGCATTTGCATTACCTCTCAGAAGACTTCTGCAAAACACTTCAGAAAAATGGAATTTATCAACTGAACCAGGTAACAACCATTTTCTAGAAGTCTCCTACATTTTCTGGAGCTGCCATCAGCTCAACCAAGCTGTCTGAAGTCTTACATACCTTTTCCAGTAGCTGCCAGATGAAGTTGCATGCTCTCTTTAATGCCAGAGTAACTGGTTAAATATGAGAACATCTATGTCTGACCTTGAAGTCTACTTCCTTACATCAACATATTATAAGTTGAACACTGTCTATGCATTCAATGCAGGTAGTGTTTCAAGATCCATCCTGCATCTGAATCTTGCAATGTTTTGTTAAGATCTGTATGATCTTCTTCCATTTTATCAGTGGGAATGCACATTTTCTAAAATTAGAAGAGCAAGAGTTCTATCCCATGTTCTTCTACCCATTCCCTATGGTATGTACACAAGTGCAAGAGTGGAAACCACTGGGGCATCTGGGTTTTAGGGCTGCAAGCGTGTCTGAGGACTATGCTCGGGACACGTGTGCTTGCTTAACTTCAGGAGTAACTGCGGACCTTTTCAAACTCTTTCATTGTCTACTGGTGTAATCCCTGGCTTTTTAATGTTGTGCTCACTCTGCTTGGCTTCTTTCCAATCTCTTCTTGTGGGTCGCACTAGAAAACCAGAGAAATTAAAGGGTGTCAGGTGTATCCAAGGTTTTCTCAGTGCTCTGGCATCAGGGGAGAAATGCAGACCTCTGCACCTGAGTTGTCCTCTGTCCTAACCACATGATAGAATCTGATTGTTCTAATAGATATCAAAAAGAATTTAGGTGACTTGGACCATAAAAATACTTCACTGTAATTGGAGCTTAGTATGACAAGAGCAGGTTAAATCTGCCTGCATATTATTTGAGCAATGGTTGCAAATATTACTGAGAGGCCACTCTATCCAGACACTCTCAATTCGAATATATACAGCAATATTTGAACTTTTCTTAAATGGACTTTAAAATTTAAGTAGATGAAATACCTTGCCAAATATTTCAAATATACGTTTCCAGTATGAGAAAGACAGTCCTGTGAAATCTTCACCTGGAGACCCTTTGGGGAAGACTTTTCTGCATCTGCCTATGTATATATATGGATGATGGTATATGTATATACGCATAGCATTATCCTCAGATACCAGTCCTGATTGAAGGACTCCTTCAGGCACAGACTGTGGGATGCTGAAGGAGAGTTCTAAGGAAACCTTACCCCATGTGACGTTTCCTTAAGGCACTTCACAAGACCTGCTGTTGGCTATCAATGAGGTTGGTGGGGTCTGTCAGACATCCTACACTGGAAAAACCTGTGGAAGAGTTTTGAAACAGTGGAGTATGTGTCAAATCCACAAATCCACCCTGGCCAGCAGGAGTAGGGAGCTGATTCTTCCCCTGTGATCCTTCACCAGCACTGGTCAGGCTGCACCTGGAGCACTGAGTTCAGTTTTGGACCCCTCACTACAAGAAGGACATTGAGATGCTTGAGCATATCCAGAAAAGGGCTACAAAAGCTGGTGAAGTGTTTAGAAGGCAAATCTTATGAGAAGTGGCTGAGGGAGCTGGGATTATTTAGTCTGGAGTAAAAGAGACTGATACCTCAATGCCCTTTACAACTACCTGGAAGGTGGTTTTACTGAGATAGGGATTGATTTCATCTCCCTAGAGATGAAATAGGAGGAGAAGTTGCATCAGAGGAAGTTTAGGTTGTATACTAGGAAAAAACTCTTCACTGAAAATGTTGTCAGATATTGGATGAGGCCGCCCAGGGAGGTGGTTGAGTCACCATCCTTGGAGGTGTTTAAAAGATGGGTAGATGTTGTACTTGGTGACATGGTCTAGTGTTGGACCTAGTAGGGCTGGATAGATGGTTGCACTCAATGACCTTGAAGGTCTTTTCTAACCAAGACCATTCCATGATTCTATGATTATAAGGCTCACCAGCATGCAGCATGCTCTGACAGTGCCTTGTTGTTATTTTAACAGACAACAGGAACTGCTACGGAAGCCTGGATTGAGATGCTTGGGCTGGCATTAAAGGACACGCATTTCATTCGTATTTGAGGATTCATAACTGCATACCCATGATTTAAGCCAGAGGATTTAAAGTAGGTCCATCATAATGTAATATGTTTTCAATTAAACTTCAAAATAAGTATAAATGTTTAAATATATGTACTTTACACTCTATCACAAAATTTTATAACATTATTATTATTAATAATAATAATAGGAAAGCAAATAATATCAATAATATTACCACAACTACTAATAATAGTAATAAAAGAACCCCTAAATTACTCTGTTCCTCAAAATAACACCAGTATGTCACAAAAACAAATAACTTTCAACCTTGGAAAAGGTTTTTCTATAATCATTAAATAAATAATAATAAAAACCCTCACATATACATTACCTTATTGCCTCTTTTTCCCCCTAGGTTCCGATTTAATGAAACAGACCATTTTTCTACGCTACTAACTTTCTTATTCTGAGAACACCACAGAAATAGAGACCTATATAAGTATTCTTGAAAATATAGCTTCATTTACAGTTTTCAGAAATACTTTCCACAAGAAACCTGATGACAAAGACAGTCAAAAGGGGAAAAACAATAGGAAAGTTTATGACGTATAAAATGAATTCTTCAAAAGAATTTTGTTTCAAAATGCCAAGGGTTATAAGTCAACTATATGCAGCACATATTACTATTTATTACCTTGCATTTGGCTGAAATTCATCTTTTTTGACAACCTTGGGTAAATCATGTTACATATTTCATAAAATATGAGTGCTGGACCTTTTTCTGAAGACACTACTTAGTGGGTGAACTCAATGCTATTGGCTGCATCCCAGTTGCCATAAGCTTCCTTAAGACTGGGGCTTTTGCAAGGTCCTGTGGCGACTGACTCAAAGAAAAGATATTTATAGAAAACACATGCAAAAATTTGATGTCCTGTCCAGTCTTCAGAGCTCAGGTGGAAAGCTGAATACAAATTGAGATACGCAAGTTTCACTTCAGAGCAAATGTACTGGGTGAAAGCTTCATTTTTAAATTTTTTTTTCTCATCTGAATGTGTTCAGAGCCCCTCAGAATATACAACTTTATAGCGAACGTATTTTTTATTCTTGAAGGCTCATTATTTTACAGTGAGGTTACTGAACCTAGACCACGTAGTGCAGATTACCCAGCATAGTATTAATCAAAATATACATGGCAAATGGGATTCAAAACAGTGCCAAATAGGCATCTGCTTTTAGCAGGGAACAAAAATGCATTTAGCTCCTTTATTAAAAGGTATTATGGGCAATTTATTTTTAAACCATCTCTCTAACACCATTAACTAGCATATAATTTAATGTACTCCCAAGCAACTTGACTTTTACATTTCCTTCAAAACATTAATTTGCTTTTGCAAATTGATGTAAAAGATGCCTTTGACCCCTGGAATGATTCAAACCATTAACAATAAATTAGATTATCCTTTAAAACAAGATCACCATTTTCTATTTTTATTTTTTTTTTATGGAAAAATAAAAGTCTGCCATTTCTGGGAGTGAGATAATACTGCTTATGGGGAAGTAAAACTTGGAATAGTTACAATTATTTATTTTGTCCATCCTTATCTGTGGCAGTGTTAAAGGGACTTGCTTCAGAAAATTTGCAGGCTACTCGAACGTTTTTAACAGATTAAATTAAGAAAATTTTGTTTGGTTGTTTGGGATGATTTAACTCCAGGAAATGGCCATCAGGCTAATGCGCTCTCTTGCTGAAGTCCCACCCTTAAGTGTGGCAGAGCACTCTGTTACCAGAGACGACAGAAAAATACAACTCCCCAGGGACATACTTAATTTTTTAAAATAATGGAAATGCCAATTTTCCTACTCAAAGCCATGACACTGAGAAGGAAAATCTTACCACTTAACTAATGCACGTGGTACGACGATGCATTTGAGGATGCTCAATAATTAGTAGGCTTAGCTATCAGAACTGGCTTTATTTATATGGTGGATCCCACTTTAGCCCGTAGAGACCAAGCAGAGAAGTGTCAGAAAAGAACACCCCAGCATATGCAACTTGAATTTGACAGGGACGATTGCTGAAAGCTGTAACTGACTCGTATCCTTAACATGGATATGTCCCAGGAGGAGCAGAGAAACCTCCCCTGTGCATCGTGTTACATTCAATTTACCCCTCAGGTCCCAAGGATCCACTTGCTAAAATCTAAGATTGTGATACAAAGCCTATGGAAATCAATGGCAAGACTCTTATTAACTTTGACGGAGGCCCTAAGGGTTGGCTTCAACCCCCTTATTTGCATTGTATAGAGGGATAAGCCTCTCTCAGCGAAACATCTAAATACACACTTAATTTAAGCACACGAGCAGCAGAGTGGTTTTGTTATGCAACTGGTCTTGCTGATCACAGTTGCAAATGTGCGTTGGAGTGGAAAAGTCTGACTTGCACCACTCCACTCCGGCATTTTCTTTCTGAAAAAACTAGAAAAAGACACTGAATTTATAACACATGAAGAATGCAACTTTCATCTTAGGAGGTGCAGCTGTACTTGTAGTTCCTATTACAGTCCTTTGTAGGGAAAAGGTCTAGAAAATTTGATCTCATTAGCAGCCCAATTAATGATAGTTGGGCTATTTCTAAAGGATTTATGTAATATTTATAGGCTTTCTTAAAAGTGTGGAGTGTGGGGTTTTCAATCAAACCCAAAGAGAAGCTCTACACCAATACATATCTAGATATTCAAAATATATCTTACAGATATTGCAAGGTGTTGTATGAATGTTGTACACACAGTGGACTTCAACTACCCTCTTACTGTGGTTCTCAATTCACAAGAATCACTTCAATTGTATGACAAAAACATTTGCAAAGACTGATGGTTCCACATAACAGGAGAATAATATGACCAGGGAAATTATTTGGTTAATTGTTACAAGACAGGTTTTCCTCTAAACAGAAACCTGACATTAAAGCGTAAATGTTTTTGTATGTCAAGAGTTTCAAATGTTCAAAGAATTTCAAATTAACTACAGTTCAAATGTTATGCCATTTAATTATCCTTTCATGACTTAGAGCACTCCCATTTAAGTGAGTACCACTCTGATGTGGGAAATGGGACATTTTTGTTGAAAATTTTTTCTTTGCCTGTTTTGCTGCTGTTTCCAGTCTTCAGTTGTTCCCTGTCATTCAGAAACCTGTGTTTTGTTTTTTTTTTTTTTAAAAAAAAGAAAGCTATTCTGACTTTTAGACACTTATATGTTGTTCCTTCCTGTTCCATTTCCATTTAGTATTCCTGACTAAGCAATTTAACTAAAACACAGTATACACATCTGCTTTTGAATGTAAGAAATTCAGATTTCAATTTCAACGGCCACAGAGATTTCCACTGAAAGCAGCTGTGGCCATTCTACAAGTGGGAGTATTTCTGGCATGCAGGTTCTGTGATGCCCTCTTCTTGCTCCAGAAAAGAAACAATGTCTATGTTATGGGTTGTTTTATGGCTGAACAGAACAAACAGCTGGGGGAAAGTCTGTGATCCTTGTTTAGTAATCCAGAATGTGTGGGTAATTTGTTTTGTACACCAAAAAAAGGGATATGTTAATTTTTATTACAGCCATTCAAAATTTTCCTCTTGTCCCTGTATTTCCACAACTTCTTCTCTGGAAAATCCAAAGTGTCTTGGAGAGTTGGACAAGAATGCATATGGAAATATGTTTACAAAAACATATCAATATATAAAATATATATCAGTGTATAAATATAAATATTTGTATGCACTTAAAAGTTTGTAGACCTAATTAAATACAAAAATACAAGAAGAGTGGGAGTTGTCTCTACTTCTCTTTCAATTTAAATGCAGAGGGAGAATGCATAACCTTTTTTCGTGCACTCCACCTGGTAAAGCATGAGCCATCAAACCATGTGCTGGCCTGTTTTATTGAGCTGGGAAAAATGGATCTTTACAGTGCTTACATGTCTCTATTTCCCCAAGCCATCCAGCCTTGACCTCACCAGAGATTACACCCTTAGGGTATATCCAACCTCCCTAACACCCTGTAATCCTCATTGTTTCACTCATAAGCAGATCAGAATTGAAAGCTTCTTCATATTAACTTTTAAGCAGCCAAATTCAGATGAAAAGCTAATCTACTCAAAGCAGTCGCTCCTCGAAACAGGTCACAGAATTTACTGTTGTACTGAAATGGGAAGTGGCTAATAAGATAAACTTGCTTGGGAAAGTTGTTCTGAAGGCATTCCGTTGCTCTTGTGAGCTGCTCAGTGGAGCAAGTTATCAGCTATCCTTCTCTTTCTGCATGTATTCAGCAGCCTTGTATTGAAGCTTAGACCCACACATACAGAGCACTGCTTCCAATGAATGAGTAACTAGTTAGCTTTCAAATATACATTAAATATATAACAAACAATGCTGCACTTCAATCATAGGGGACTTACATGTATTTCTAGTACTTTTAATATAAAGTAGACACCATTCGTTCACAAAAGCATTTTTTTTAATTGAATGGCCATTTTTGTAGCTCATCTCATTAATTAAAAATGTATCTGAATTCCATAAATATATCATAAAATAAACATACATGCTGTTTTGGGGTTTTTATGGTCATTTAACCAGTATTATTATACTTCTGGGTGTGGCAATTCTCTTTCCACATCCCACAAAAATTGTGTAGTGAAATGTAATGACAGCTTTTGTGCTAACTGTGAACCTCAAGCTACATATTTCACTTTTTTTTTCATTTAAAAAAAAACCAGGGGCAATTCCTTTAAATGTTGCCACTATAAGCTGATTCCGAACTTCATGGTGGAAGTAGAAATTTCTTGAGCAGTGTTGAAATTCTACCAGAAATCAAAACATGAATTTATGATAATAAAGCATACACATTATTGTGTGTGTAAATATACATATATATATCTAAATATATAAATAAATTATACATACATATATTTTAAAAAATAGCAGCAAACAAATAAAGCAAAGTAATACACTTCTGAAGATAAGCATGAAAGCAGCAACTTCCCAGACCTAGTGCAGCTCAAGCAAAGTCAGTTAAGTGGATGAAAGCAATCAAGAAAAGAGAGAGAAAATCCTGATTAAAAGGCCTTTTTGTTCTCTTGAAAACAGAATACTCACAGCACAGTTAAATTAAAGAATCATTAGCCTCTGCATGTGCATTGGTGACTGGAGCAGCCATGGGGGCTGCTGGGGCTGTTTTTGTGTTTGTGGCCCATCTTTCCTGCTTAAATGGGCTCAGAATTCAGTCCTGAGGCAATGTTGTACCAGGTTAGACTTTAAACCCTGGTTGGCTGTTATCCGGGTAACCTCCTGCATGAATTCATTATTTTTGCAAAAGTACAGACACTGAAGCAAAGGTTCCCCTGCAAGGGCAAAAGCAGATTTACTACTAATGGAAATGGACTACTAATTCTATGTTCACCCTCATAAAACTCCTGCAGTGCAGCGGGGAACAGAAATTAAAGAAACATTTGGAAGGTCAGCAGCACGGGAATATTATGTAAAGAACAAAGGCTGTGGATTTCAAAGGGTGAACTGCAGAAATGTAAAGTGGGTATCTAGTCTCAACTCATCTAATATAACTTCAGATGTACAGTGTTGTTGCATATGGAGGAAAAGGTCCCCTGCCAAGCAGAGCAAAAATAATCCATTAGAGTGTATGAAAATATCCCTACTGGCAAAAGATGCCAGGTTTTTTAGTGATTAAATTTAGTTTTCTAGACTTGCAGGGGAAGAAATAAAAATGAGAAAAAAAATATGAACCTCCCTGACCTGAAATCTCCTTGTGCTTGGCTGCATTGAAAGAGCGATTTGCAACTTTGGAACCACCTTCTGCCCAGAGACAACGACAGGCACAGACCTGACAACTGCATTTTAGCCACCGCAGACAACATTTGGGAAAAAACCCTGAAAGACACAGCAGCCAACGACTCTGAGTATCATCCCACACTGAATCCACACTGACTCAAATATTACAATTTAAGAAATTCCTTCATTCTGCACCGATGGTGCAAAATGATGCAAGAACAAATCCTTCCCTGAGGATTTAACCCGATTTAGTTACTCCCGTGTTGCAATCACAGGGAACATGCCCTCTTCAGCAGATAGAAATTATCACACGTTAAGATAGAGCAAGTATGATGGTTTTGTTGGAGAGAATTCAGGTTGTTATCTGCACCAATATAGGCATCTCAGTAACTTCCACGCAGGCATGGAAGTTTTTAATATTTCTGTTTTCAGTGCATATCCTCCATGAAATAATGTGTCTTAATTTTTCTTAGCATAGTTTGAATTAGGGATAGGAAATAACCTTTCCCTAGAAACAATTTCATTCAGTTAAATAGTTGCTTTTTGTTTTCTTTGTCGATAGGCAATGACATGATTGCACCACCACAGGCCGAAATAATGCTGTTTTGAAAAAAACACCAAAAAAACCCCCCAAAGTTACAGAGCAACAGATGTTTTGAAATAATGTTTCAGGGAAATTTTAATCAAAATGCCACTTTCCTTCCAACCAGCTGAAGTTGGAACATAGTTTTCAATTTTTAATGCGTTATTACTTAGTTACTATCCATCTCACATTAACAGTTATTCTAGTCAGAAGAGCTGTAATAAAAATCTAAACAAATAATCAGACATTGAGGGACTGTGATTTGGATGGTAGTCAATTCTTATGGCAAATGAAAATCAAAATACCTTGAAATTCCCAGAATTCCCTGTTTCACACTTGCATGGCACAATGGTAGCCCCTGTAAAACAAAGCAAGTGGTTGAGCTTCAGGTTCACCCTCTTGGAACACGCTTCATTGCACCATAGTTAGGGATTAATTTGGAAAAGCAATCAATTAAAGAATAATAAGTAGATGATTACAAAAAAAAAGAAGAGACCAATAATGTCAACACCTGAAGCAGCAGATTTGTTAGGTCTTTACCCACAACATGGCTGAGAAACCATTGCGGTGGTGTGTTTGGAGGAATAACATCATATGGCAGAGCAATTATATTTCCCCTGAATATAACCGTGATAATAGCTCACACAGATATTACAATGAGTTTGTAAACACTCCATCACCAAAGAGAATGGAAAATTAGTAGTTCAGAGAAGAGCACTAAACATGATTAAGAGATTGGAGGAATTAAAATATGAAAAAATATAGAGCACTGAATATGTATTTATAGCTTGGCTAAAGACAACTGGAGGGTTCATAATAACTATCTGTGAATATTTGACGGGAATAATCACTAAGAATAGAGAACATTTAATTGACCATACAGAGGGGATTGAGTAGGAGAAATATAATGAAACTGAGAAAGGTTTAGCATAGATAATCAGGAGAAAAGCTCTGGACAGTGACAGCTTCTGGGACCAGAAAAATGTTTCAATTTTTATATGCTTTGCTGTATACCTTAGCAATATCCCTTTTACTAATGCCAACCATTCGTCTGTCAGAGAAAGAGATAACTCAGAGATGTTTGAAGAAAAAATACTACTGAAAGCATTACAAATATTACATGGAATTTACTGGGGAAAAAAAAGCTTCCTCCTGCTCTTTTCTCCCTTGGCAAGCGGAAAAATGGTGTAATTTCCTTTAAAAGATGGGGAATGCCTCCCACCCACATCTACCTCTGATCAGTTCCTTACTACTCGATAATATTTTGTTGGTTCTTGCATATAAAAATGAAATTTGGGAAGGTCTTCCAGAAATAATATACTACCACAGAAGTGTGACACAGCAGGATTGATTTTGTTTATCAACAAGATTGCTGACAGTATGACACCATTGATGACCATCTAGTGCAGTGGTATTGCAGAAGGACTTTACCAAACATCTCCTGAACTATTGGGAAGGACAACCGATCCTTGCTACAGACAGACAGCTTTTCTTTTTCACTTCTTGCATGTGAAAGAGCTGGAAATGGTTACAGATGGAGCAGCAGTGCAATGGTAGAAAGCGTGATAGACACAGTGACACGGTAACAGTATTTGTGAAGCTGTGTCAGACAAATTTTTTCTCATACTTTTAAAATGTATATAAAAGGAAACAAAATCTTTGAAAACGTACCAGCACTGACTCGTGATGTTCCTCAGCCCACAACTGTTGGAGAACAGGGCGATGTTTGAGGATGTTTGCTCTATTTTTAGACTATCCTTTAGGGATGCTATTTGGGAACTCTCAGACAGAAAATAATGCATTTGACCAATCCTTTATCTGATCGAGGATGGCTGCTCATATGACTTATTGGAGCTTTGGTACTCATAAGATACAGCATTGACTTTGATGTGGGGAATAAACGTGGACCACTGTATGGTAAACTGCCAGTGCTCACTCCCACAAGCCCTAATCTCCTTGTACCTCCTGGCGGGGCTCTTCTTTCCACGCATTTTACAGCCATCACTCTACTACAGGCATTATCTACAGTATCCTTCCTCATTGGTTGCCAGCGAAGTATGTTTCCGTCAGGATCCATTAAAATAAAACATTCAATAGGAAAACTGTGGGCTATCACTGAACTTCTCAAAGTTCTTTTGAAATGAACTTCTTGGAGTTTCTTTTAAGTCTTCCACTTTCAGTCCTGTTCCTTTCTGTGTTTGTAATGAAAGAACCCCTGAAATGTCAGGGAAAACTAGGATTTTGTTCCTTACAAAGGAAAAATTAAAAAAAAAATTAGAAAAAAACCTTCTTCAGTTTGAGTATATTACCAAAATATCACAGGTTTGCTCTGTAATCTCATTTCTTAATATGTTTTCCCAGGAGTGGAAAACCATTTACTACTTCATGCTGATACTGGTATGATTCTATTCAAAGAAAATGGACATCGTGATTTAGTAATATGCATACAGTTGAAAAAGAATTCTGCCACGTAAGACAATGAACACTTCAGATGACCAAGTGACCTCAGCATATCTAATGTCTTTTTGATTGACTTTCCATTGCTTCGCTCACTGTGAGATGGTCATGGGGAGCCAGTTTTGTCTTCCAGCTTTAGGTGTTGCAGGGAGCAGACCCTCGTTTCACAACGCATTCCTATTGGTTCACTCCAGGTGATGGCCAAGAGATACCCAGACTACCCTGGAAATTTGTGGTTCATGGACTTCACTTACTATCCTGCTTTGTAAAGGAAGATAAAAACTAAAAAATAAGCAATGAAATTACCAAGAATCCTCAAGATTTTCACAGAAATATCCCTATGCAGGAGAAAGCAGATTTTATGCATAGTTTTGTATGGACATAGTAAAATTCTACAAATTATACAGAAGATCTTGACACAAAGCAAGATGATTTTTAGTATTTCTTTTTTTCTTTGGCTTTGGTGTATTTATGTAGAGCACCTGTATTAAAAATCTCATATTATTAAATAAATTAATAATCTTATTTCATTCCACTTTTTACATCCTATTGGCTTCAGCAGAAATCCTCTTTGGTTTTACCTCACATCTTTCCTAATTGGTGACCCTGTGAGGACCGGATAGATTTAGGGAAGATATGAGGTCACTGCAGATGTGGAGATCTCGAGGAAAGCAATAATAACTCTCTTGGCATGAAGATATTAATACAAAGAATTTTGTTCCTTTCTGGTTTTTTGCACTTAAAAAAATAATTCTTGATGACAGAAGAATCTTTTTGGGTATTCTTTTTTGTACAATGGCTGTTTCATCATTATTCATTCTCATATTTTAACATCAGACCTAAGAGATTTTTCCTGCCTCTGTAATAACAAGAAAAGTAAGAAAAAGTTGGGGTTTTTTTTCAGGTTTGTATCTAACCAGATTTCATTGGAAAACTACAAATTGTTTAAAACTTCCAAAAGTTATAATGAATATGGGTTTAGCACTTAATAGTATTACAGTATTTTATTATTTTCTTCTTCTTAAGTAATAATACTTAATATTAACAATACCAACAACACTAAGTATTACAGGGAAATTGTTCTTTAATTTTTTTGAAAGTATTTAGAAGTTAAACACTATAGAATTAACAAAAATTAAAACCCTGAAGAGACGTTGGAAGCAGTCTAGAATGAAATAGGGGATGAAGTGAGGAAGATAGCAAAGACAAAGGACACATCTTCTTCAGGGAAAAATGAGGAGGACCTTATAGTATTTTCTTCATTGTAGCTATATAAAAAAAAAGTATGTATAGTTGTCCAAGTTAAATTTATTACTTGCTATAATATTCAGTCTGTTTTGTAGCAGAAACAAAATACTGAACAGTAAATCACATGCAGAAATAGAAAGAATTTTATTTTAAATTAAACATGAAGTTTACACTGCATGCAAGAAAAAAACATACACAATATGTGTGGAAATTCATACAACCTTTGTAACTCTCAAGATGAGCTGAACTACATACCATATCCAATTATTTCCTTCAAATTCGGAGTGAATGCTGATCGTATCTGAAACCTCTTGTTCTTGACCTCTAAAGAATAAAAAGCTCTTTTAAGTGGAGACCATTACCTACAACTCTTGACTTCACCAAAGTCATTTCCTTGCTTTCCCCACATCCATTGCAGCCTTCTAGCTCTTGGAGTGGGACATATCATACATCTACTCCAGAACCAAGTGGGTTTCTCATAAAGCCTGACTTTTGTCTGCCAGATGGTGCCCTGTGTCCAGGATATCTGGGGGCATCTATCTGAATTTAAGCACCTGAATTTATCTACAAGAAATATTCAGGAAATGCATAAAATTCAGTCAGTGTTCAGATGAAGGGGGTGGTGTAGGGTGGTGTGAGAGGATTGAATTTAAGTATCTAAATTCCACTTTAAATCCTAAGGTGTTTTTTTTTAGGTACTTACACTGAATGTCTTCTTATGGCATGCAAGAAGCATTTATTTTCTACATTAGCAGAATAAATTCAGTTGAATCCAGTACTCTCATAATTTTAATTAATCTCATCCTCCTCTAAAGGGGAAGTATGCAAAAGAGAGGACAAAAGATGTTTGATTTGAAAGGATTTATTGAAATAGATTATAAAAAGGTTTTTTTAATGCTCTGATACTTTCCAAACAAGTTTCTGGTCAAAACCAAGATTCTTTTTCAAAAGACTCTATGAAGAAGCAGTACATGTATTTGCATGTATGCAGCAAGTATATATGCACATATATCATAGAATCATAGAACGGTCTGGGTTGGAAGGGACCCCAAGGATCACAGAGCTCCAACTCCCTTGCCACAGGCAGGGCCACCAACCTCCAGACATGATCTAGACAAGGTTGCTATATATGCACACATATATGTTTCAAATAAATGTGAAACATGCTGTATGTCTTATCTTTTGTTAACACTACCAACAGCAAACTCTTCTTACCAATTTATTGTTCTAGACCCAGAACTAAGCAACTGACAGATGCTGTGATGCAATCGCTATCCTCCCAAGGAAAATGTTGCAGGTTCTTTTAGAGGAACCTCCAGCACAAGACTTCTCGGTTCTGGAAAAGTATTTATTTCTTAGATGGTAAATTAGAAAATTGTTGGTGAAGACTTCCCATTATAAAAAGGTGGGGAAAAAGACTATGATATTGCTTGCCTTGTTAATTTTCCTAACAATTGATTTTATGGTTGTCTGCAACACATATTCATCTTTCTTTCTTTTGTTTTTCTCCTCAGAACTTTAGACAACAGGATCCTGCACTAAATGTTTTTGGTTTCAGCCTACTACTGACTTTTTGTGCATTGTTAATATAGGTTACTTCTTTTAGCTAGGGCTTTTCTTTCTTCCCCAGAAAAAATGTATCAAATATTCAGACTTGAAACAGCTATTGTTACTATCAACCAATTAACTAAATCCCCATGCAGAAATCTGAAATTCTAGTGTCCAGGTGTGTATTTTGTTTGGTTTTTTTTTAATTTAACTTGCTTAAGTTCCTTTTCACAAGAAGGACTTCCCAAATTTTTAAACTCTTTCTTAATCTGCACTTGCTTGAAAAGCTTTTGAGAGCATAGTTATAGGAGCATTTGATTGATAAAAGAAATTTGGATAGATTTTAACTTGCTTTATGATTTCTTCTCAAATCTGAGACTGCCAACTTGAGTGCCTCCAGAGAAATGTGAATGGCTGTCAGTTAAAAATGTTACCTGTATCTTTCAATTTAGACATCTCAAGAACCTCTAGCACCATGGAAAATAGTATACATTTCATACTATGTCATGGCCAGCACTGAATGGCAGTTATCTTAGCACAGAATATACTGTATGGGGTAAGCAGATTATCAGAAATATTTAGTTTAAAATTTGTACCTCTAGAGCTATACTCACATACCTTTATTTTATATTTCTATGTTCCTTTTTGTCAGGGTCATGAAAAAGTGTGGGTTACTTATCATATCTTTCGTGACATCACTAGGATTTGGCTACCAGTTCTTCCATTTAAAAATAAAGGGATGATTTACCATGTACAACCCTGTTGGAGCCTGCTGAGTGATTGCTGACAGCTCAGAACAATACGACTTCTTTAACAGCTGCTCCTTGTCTTTTACTTAACTTTTTCCTGGACAATTTTAATTTGGACCAGATACTAAAATGAATGGCTTTGTTGCCACATCTGTGGGATATTCATGTTCTAGATAACCTTATTGAGGATGGAGAAAAATTGATCTTCAAGAGATTTGCTTTTGTCACCTCATTTTTAGTAATATGGTTTATCATTGCCACAGCTGTCCAGATCAGCACTGAATTTTCACCAAGCAGCCAAATCAGGCCTTGGTGTTCTTCTGCCTAAGTTACCAGCAGAATCAAACATGGCTCCAAGTAACCTGGATATATGGACAAAGGCTCTGAAAATTCTCTTGTGATTAAAATTAGAGAAATGTGCTACTTTCTGTGAAGTTTCTGTAAATGGTCACTGTGGTAGTTCTGCCCAGTGGGGTTCTGGCAGAGGAGGGGGCTGCAGGGGCAGCTTCTGCAAGCAGCAGCTGGAGCTTCCCCCAGGCCCCACAGAGCCAACACCAGCTGGCTCAGGGCCGGACCCGCCGCTGACCAAGGCCAAACCCATCAGCGATGGTCACAGGCCTCTGGGAATCACAGTGAGAAGGGAAAACGCCAACGACTGCTTTTCATCCCTAGAGAAGGGAGTGAGAAGGTGGGAGAGACTGTGCAGGCACCAAGGGCAGGGAAGGATGGGAGGAGGTGTCCCAGATGCAGGAGAGAGAGATGCCCCTGAGCCCCTGGAGAAACCCATGGTGGAGTGGGTGTCCCCGCACAGCCCATGGAAAAGGCCCAGACCCCACCTGCAGCCCGTGGAGAGGCCCCATGCTGGAGCAGGGGGAGACATATGGAAGATGCTGTGACCTGTATTGGAGCAAGCCCCTGACAGCACTTGCAGCCGGTGGAGAGAGACAGAGACACAGAGCTGAATGAGAGAGAAACCTGCACTGGAGCAGGTTTGCTGCCATAGGGTAGGCTTGTGACCCCGTGGGGGACCAGACTGGGGCAGTCTGGGCCTGAGAGACTGGGAGACATTCTGTGATTGATGACTGTACCCAGATCAGTGACCCACACTGGGGCTGCTGGGGAAGAGCTGAAGCCCCGTGGGAAAGGACTCACACTGGAGGAGATCATGGAGGTGTCACGATCCACAACCTGGAGAAGACTTAGTTTGGCAGAGATTGAAACCCCTTGCATTCCATCCGAACCTCAGATCATTCTGGGTGTCTGGGGGTGGCTGGGCTTAACCCCTGAGTGACGTCCAATTGTTAGGTGTTTTATTGTGATAAGTTCTCAATTCAGTTCTCGGAGAACAGACTTAACACCCAAAATGGAGTCAAGGTTAAGGTTGCTTTATTTGGTCCCCAAAAAATGTGCAGGATAAGGTGGGGAAGAAAGACAAAAGGGTGGAAAAGAGAGGGAGAGAGAGAGAGAGTGGAAAAAGAGGAAGAGAGAGGTGTGTGTGGGGGGGTATATATATCTACCACCATGAGGCTACAGCATTCTGTCTGATGGCAGAGTATTCTCCAGTGTCTCTGGGTCTGATGGAGGGGGAGAGCATTTGTCCCTCGATGTGTTCCTTCCCTGTTGCTTCCCTTTCCACGTAGCTTTGTTTCATGTCAGAATGCTGTCTTTTTGTAGTCATCTTTGGCATAACCACAAGCTTCCACCTGGCTTGTGGGAATGTTTCAGGGTGGATGACAGAATGTCCGATGTGTGAAAGAGTCAATGGCTCCTGATGTTTCTCCTGATAGTGAAATGCTCTCCTGATGTGTGAATGTCTCCTGATGTCCTGATAGTGGAATGCTCTCCTGATATCTTTTCAGTGGCTCCTTGAATAAGCCACTTTAAGCCTGAGAGGGTGGTAGTGATGTAGTGTGCTAGGAATGAGGTTTGGCTAGGTGAGAGGAAGAAGGGGGGTACAGGATTCTGTTGGTAATTGTTAAGGCATATTTGCAGTGCCTTACAGGAAGACCATCTGCTGTGGGTGGGACTCCACGGTGCAGCAGGGGAAAGGTGTAAGGAATGCCCCCACCCCCTCCATGGCTAAGAAGGAAAACAAGTCCTGAGGAACTGACCCAAATGCCCATTCCCTCAAACCCTGCCCCTCCCTCTGCCACATTGGGGAGGAGAAGGGAGCAAAATCCTGCCTCAAGTCAAGTCTGCTAAGAAGGGAGGGGTGGGGGGAGGTGCTTTAAGATCTGATTGCACTTCTCATCACCCGACTCTGGTGTCACTGGGTGTGCAGGGCAGTGTCATGTCAATTAGAGAGTTTTCTTTCCTTTATTCCATGTTGAGTTTGTTTTAGCTGTTTTGCTGACTGTGGAATGACCTCTCCCTGTCCTTATCTCCACTCCTGAACCTCTCAATAGATATTTTCTCCCCTGTCCATCTGAAGAAGGGAGTGATAGAGTGGCTTTGGTGGGCATCTGGCCTCCAGACAGGGTCAAACCACTGCATCTCCATAGCCACAAAGCATTAATTTGATTTATGTTACCTGCTTTTTGCATATAGTTTGCAGTCCAATCCAGACCTGCACCCTGGCTGCTCGCTCCTATTCTGATAGCGTCTTAAAAGTTCTTGTAAGTGGGGAAGTTAAAACTTCTAATCTAAACTGCACTGCTTGGGTTCATTTCTCATAGGAGTAAAATTAAATGATAGCTGTATGTTTTAGAGTATTCTTAATTACATCTCTGCTTAAATTGGTGAAATTTCAGGAAGGATAATTTTCCCCTTTACATTTGCCATTCACCATTCACATATATTTCTGGGAATACTTGGTTAATCCAGCCAGCAGGTAAACTTTGGGAATTCTTTTAAATTCAGAATTAGTAAAGTGTACTAGAAGTACCTACCAATCACTTTGGATTATTTAATCTTCTGCCAGGTAATTTTCTGATGGCATTTAATGCCCAACCAAGTTACTTAGAAGTTGATATATATATATATATATAAACTGTGAGATGGTCAATAGGATCAAAGTAAATCAGGTAAGAGACTGGTGGCCACAATCAGGAAGAAGCTGCTCAGTCTATGGCAGCTTGCCAGCACCACTGTGAGCCACAAAACCCCAAAAATCAAGTGATCTGTTAAGTACATGGGAAACCATAAATGAGGGCAGGAAACTTTGTTATCCTGGTTATTATTCTAGGAATCACTGCAACTGTTTCAAATTACAGGCAGGAGAAAATAGAGATAATGCTAAGAAATGTTGTCCTGGCAGTCTTCCCATGAATGATTTCTGCAGACAGTCAATTTTTTTTTCTTGTTTCCCTGTACTATGCCTTCTCATTTCTATTTAATTTCTCCAGCACCAGTAGGGCTGCAGCTCACTTGCTTCTCACTTTGGTCCCTGCCATTTTTTAACCTGGCTTCTCTGCGGAGTCACTGTGTCTTGGGGTACAAATGCTGCTGCCAGCGTTTCATTTGAAAAAGAAATGCAGCATGTTTTGTATTTTTTAAAATTGCTGTGTAGCTACATTGTCACTCATAAACCTTGTTATATATAGCTCTTTCCACATAGCCACATGTTGTAAAGCTTTGATTGACAAGAAAGTTTATTTTAAACGAATCTGATGTGTCATCAGTGTAGAACAAGCCTTTTGAATGACATCTTAATGGAGGAAATATTACACCAATCACACGGAGCAAGAGTAATAGTACTTGTTATTACTGCAAGAGTACGTTAGGTCAGCAACCCAAAGAACTGGTGCCTTTGAATGAGTGGCATGTGATGCGGCACCGTCACCCCAGCTGCACGGCCGTCTCTCCATCTCCAACCAGTTGGACACCAAACAGCGTAAATAGGTTTCCACAGATTCTGTTCTTTTTGAGGTAGTTTTGTCACAAGCAATTGGCAAGGGCTTTAACACAGGAGGGCTGTTCGAGCGAGGCACATTTCTAGCTTAGTTGATTTCTAGCTTAGTTTATATCTACTGCAAAAAAATAATAAAAAAAAAAGAACCCTTCGAATATTCTCTTTAATAACTTGAAATTTTAATAAGGACCTAAGGAACAGTTGAAGAGTGAGTGAACTTATATTTAAATTAGGGCTTTGAGAGCTTGGAGATTCTAACTTGGTGAACTCTAATTAAATCCCACAAGGCCATCAGGTCTGCCTCCCTAGCTCTTGATGGTGAAAGTGAGGTCTTCAAAAAGCATCCCTTGACAGTATACAAGTGGGAGGAAAAAAAAAAAGAATCCTTCAACCCTTCACGATAGCATTTCATAAAGCAAGAATTCCTGAAGGAGTACCAGAAAAGAGGAACAATAGTTAGAGCATGAAACCGTGAAAAGCTGAGAAATATGTTTTGAGTATTAGTGTCACAGTCCTCCTGAAATTCAGCTTTGTAATATTTTTAAAAGACCACTGTTCATACAAATTGTAGTGGACCTGAGGCTTTAGAAGGTGTCATGGTATGCACTTTCATTCTTGTTGCTGCTGCATGAGTTTTGTCTGAAATATAAAGGAGTCTTGGCTGAACATTCGTCATTCTTCCACATTTGGTAAAATATATTTGGCCTGTTAGGCAATTACTTTATTTAAATAAGTGTGCAGTATGCGTATTTCAGGTCATGAAATACAGGGGGGGAATTGCTACATGACTTCTTGATCTTCCTCCTAGTCTATATTTGAAGCTGACTAGAGGAATTTTTTGGAATCTGTGAAGATCTAGATATTTTAATTTTTATATATTCTTCATTTTAAAAGTTTTGTATCTGGAGATTCAAAGGCATTTCAGATTTTTTGTTCATTTTTCCTTTTTGTTCTAGAGTTGACGTGTCAGAATGGTTTTTATCTTGCCAGCCATAAAAATGCATGACAAGATAAACTTTTCCCTTTGAATATAAAACAAATCAAGAACATTAAAAAATGCCCAACCCATGACTTCGCCCTCCCCCAAACCCCAAACAACTTTTTATTTTTTTTTAAATGAAAAAAACCTACCAAAAAATCATCAAATAAAACCAAAACCAAACCCACCAAGAAAAACACAACGGTCCATTTAGGAAATTTTGACATTCCTCCTGGAGATTGTAAGTTTTTCATTAAATACAAGAGACTTCTGTTGATATAGCAGAATGATACATGTCCATTTCACTGCCATAGATCTAATTTTGGTCAAGCTGGTAGTTCATACAGGTAAATATTTTCTCATTCTCAAGAAAATACTCACAAAATAGAGAAAAGAACACACTGTATGATTTTTATGGAAATCATAATTTACTTACACTTTGCTACCTGTAAAGGCATGCTGTCAAGTTGTCCCTGGACATTAAATATCATTGTTTTTCCAAGAGACCCTTCAGCATTTTCTGTTTACCTCACTACACTCACAAAAGCCTCATGTTGTGACAGCCCCATGAAAGGTCACCGGTGATTTTCTCCTGAATTCAACAATTCCCATTCTGTCTCTGAGCCTTTGACTCTGTAAGCACTAAATGAATTCACCATCTTATTCTCGTTTCTATTCTGAGATGCATGGACACAGATCCTGAAGCTGACTATGTGCAGCTTTTCCTGTGGAACGTTTTGGAGTATTTTTTTATGGAATTGATCTAATCAAAAGACAGGTACAGTTGATCTCACTGAAGTTCATTTTTATGTACTTGTACAGCATGAGGCATTACAGACATATCAACCTTATCCTAGAATTAATTCCTTTCGATAAGATGATATGAATTGGTTTATAGTGACTTCACTGCAATTCTATGTGTTCATAACTAAGCTCCCACCAGTGAAGTAAGTCCTATAATTTCCTGGATAAAGAATAACATTGACAAGTGAAACAAACAAATAAACAAACAAACAAAACCCCTCCAAAAATCCCAACACAAAACAAAAAAAATATTTGAAGAAGACTGCAATGACCTGCTACCTATCTAAAAAAACCAGGCATGGGGCATCTATAACATGATTTCTGTGCAATCACGAAAAATTATTTCTTTGAGAAATATAGGATGTTTTATTTGTTGCTATATAAAGACAATGTGATAAGTCCAACTCTGGGTAAATGAATGTAATTTATGAACTGCTTTCTTGTTTACTTGAGTCTGTGTAGCTTTCTAAACAGCTTTTTCATTAGCTGCCTGAAATACCAGAATACAGCAAAGTAAATAAACCATCCCATACCAAAAATGAATTTATATTAAACAGAATATATCAAAACATGTTATTTGTTTAAACACCATAATTTCAAAGCATTTAATTACATTTATGGACTCACATCAGGACAAATGAGAGTTAAGTTAGAATCAATGCCTCTGAGAAAGGATTTCATTTCGGTATTCGTAGTGTACCAGGCTAATTGATTTTCTTCCTACAAGCTGTATATCCTCTTTGTGGTTCAGCTCTGGTATATTTTAGGGAACTTACTCATTTGTATAACCTCACATACATAATGCACAAATATAAGTATTTATATTTCATGGAAGAAGATGTGTTCCTCCATCTTGTACAAAATATATGGGAAAATACTGAAAAGCTTTATATTGTACCTTTGTAGCTCCTGTCAACTGTATGCATCAAAAGAAGATTAAAGTGCAGTATGTGTCATTTAGCTTACTTATAAATCTAGACAGAATCATCCTTGATGTTTTTCTTAATACACCTCTGACCTGAAAGGGATATTGAACTATTATATACCACCTTTGTTGTTGAGTAAGAGATGCAAAAGTATTGTTTTTTCCTCTTTTGAACTCTTTTTTTTTTCTTTTTTTTTTTTTAAATGAAAGTGTTGCAGAAGCTTTCATGGTTTCGTTCTGAAGTGGCAGTACCCATTCCTTGGATATAAAAGTAACAGGTATGAAATATGAAGGTACCTTTAAGTTGTTCTCTGATCAAAGCTCTGCACATTGATCAAGTGCATTAGGAGAATAGATCCATTTTTAGGAACGTTAATATGTTTAGCTTGAGCTAACTCTGATCTAAGGCTTGTGAATTACAAACTGGGTAAACTGTTTTTATAGAACTCTGTTCCATAGTTCTTCTTTGTTGGTGAAAAACACAAAGAACAGCTAGAAACAACAGACCGCTTGTCACACTTCAGTGCAGGGAATGCACATTGTTTTTATTGAGGTTACAAACTCTATCTTCTAGGCTGCAAATGATTTTATTTTTTTTTTCAAGTCATGATTAAAAAAGCTAATGAAAACATCCCTGTTCACACACACAAAAGGGAAAGACTGTAAAAATATGTAAAAAAAAGAAAAAGTTTTGGTATTAATTTTATTTGTTTCAGCAGAGAGGTGCTCACTAGCCGGCATTTTCACAGTGAGATAGCTGTAGATGGGATTTATCTGCTGAGGAAACCTTTTGGTATCAATTTATGGATGCCCAAATAGCTCAGGACCTCTCTTCCTGAGAGAGCATCTCTAACTTCACAATGCAGTCAGGAGCCATGCTTACACCAGCGCCTCTCTCCTTTCAAGGAAGAGGAGCCATGTGGCCAGGCATTCCAGATGGGGGGTTACATCTGGTAACAGTTCCTCATGTTTGGTCTGCAGCAACATGGTGAATGGCTCTCTTTTAGGGTACATGCTATGGGGTATCTATGGAGGAAACAAAGAGGAGGTTTAATTGTGGTGATTTGCTGGATCTCTTTTTGCACTGAGGTTTGCTGGCAGGGTGTGCTACTGGTTTGTTTTGGTATTTTATTTATTTATTTATTTCCAATTGGTGTAAAAGTCACTAGGTGGGTGCTGATATAGAATGTATTTATAGATTTTGCAAATAACAGTCAGTCTGCAATAGATATCACTAAATACTGCTGAAACCAGGGTTTTTTTTCTAGTCAGTGATTTCAAACATCTGTAGCAAGCGTTTTGCAAGGTTTGATGATATACTTTCACAATGCCTTGTGTTTTGATTTCGGCTTGCAATCTTGTGCCTTTGAAATAAAGATATATTGACATCTCTCCCCACCCTGATAGGCGGAAGGTTCTTTGTGAGATGTGACCGTCTGACTGGAGATGTCACACAGACGACCAGTGTTCTCGAAGCGCTCAGCCCAGCTTTATGAAATATGTCTTTGATTATGTTCCTTTCTGCTGGGAAACTGGCGATCCTGTCTCAACTGTTATTTTAACTGAGTTTTATTTGTCCCTAGCAAGACATTCCAGTAAAAATAAGAACTGGGGAGGCTGACATCATTCTGCCCAGCAGCTCTGCTCTAGAAGATCTGCCAACTGCTTGCCATGCAAGATACAGCTCCTTAATGGTCAGGATTAAATACTGCTGTTATGTAGCATGGGAGCATGTATATGAAACCTTAATAAGACTACAGAAAACCTTTTGTTTTCACTCCTGCTCCTATAATGTTCTTCTCTAGGTACAAGTGCCATCTTCCTATAGCTATTGTTCAGGAAGGGGCTTAGGTAGTCACATCCAGTTTTATGAAAAGAAGGAATTTGTGCACCAAGAAAAGTCCTTCCACAGAAAATGTTTATTCAATTAAGTCTGCTGGCAGGTTTTGGGTACCTGAGCTCTGTATCTGTGGCTTGGGAGCCGGTGTGACCACTTTCACTCTGACTCTAATGCTGTGCTTTGGCAGTGCAGTGGCAAGAGATGATCTCTTTGGAGAAGAGCTGAAATACCTGTTCCAATAAAAAAAAAAAAAAAAAAAAAAGCAGTCCAGATGCATTGGATTTGCTTAGATTCGAACATAATTGTAATATTTTCACCTGACCCCCAGAAGTATTGGATCACCTTGATGAAATTCATCATAGTCAGATTTACAGACTATTTCCTGCATGTTCGGTTATTAGCCACAGCTATTTTCTTCAGCTTGGCAGAATATATGTTAATTTAGCCCACTCATAATGAGACACGCATAAGAACTTGTCACTCAAAGTGTAGGTCTGCAGAGGATTCTCCCTTCAGAGAACTTTGGTTGCAAGAGAAAATTCCCTTTGTGGCTGATAATAGTGATTCTTTTTAGCAGTAATGGATTGGGAAGGGGTAAAAACATGATATTCAGGATATCCCAATACACTACAGTACAAATTAAATGTATCAAAAATGTATGAGTTCAGGATGTATTTAAATAGATAGTACCAAGGACATGAACACACCAGTGCATCTTAAAGCTGAAAGCAGCATAAGAGAGTAAAAATCCTAAATAACAAGATTTTCATAGAAAATTTCTGCTCCTGCATGCACCACACCACGACTTTCATTTCCCTCTAATTCATCCACACATTTGGTTAAGTAACTAAAAATGTATTCTGAATATTTTTATAACAATATTTTTCTGTTTAAAAGAAAAGACACTGCCAGACACCACCATCTGTTGTGTAGACCTACAGAATATGCATCTGATGTCTCTGAGTTGCTGTCTTTTATATCCTCTTATATAATTAGAGATTTCAGCCCTTAGTGATGGCTCCCTCTCCACCTAAAGAAGACCAAGTGTAAGTTTACCCAAAGTGTATTAATCATTTTCCTGCTACTCACTGATAAGAGCAGTGCTCTGTACGGTTAAAAGCTATTAAATGTGTCTATTCAGAGGATGTTTAAAATCCTCTGCTGAGCACTTGGCTAAAATCCAAAATTATTACCATAATACCTTCTGAAATGAGACAGAAAACATAATGTATTACAATTGATAAGTGCATCATTTGTACTGTAGATTTACTTTATTTTGGAAATATATTTAAATGTTTTATTTGTCTTTTACACACCACAGATTAAATTTTTAGTATACTTTTGGCTAACAATATTATATGTATCAAAAGAAATATGTATAATACAAAGATATGTTATATTTAGATCAACGGAGCATTATATCTGAAAAGGTTTAGAAGATGCTCTATGGATTCCATCTAATTATGGCTCTGTAACTAGACTACAATCACTGGGCACAACCTAAAGGAAGAATACTTGTGTTTCCATATTTTCAAAAATTAATATGGATTTCAGTCATTCCCAGTTCCCTCTGCCCTAGTGCTCCCCCTTAGCCAATTCCTCTGTTGGTTCCCTGAGTCAGAATAAAAATCGAAAGTTGTGGGAACATCGTGTCCAAATTGGCTAATCCAAAAATTATGTTGTCTTTTAAAACTCTTGAAATTTTTCATTCAGTATTTTGACAGAAAAGCTTTCTTTTTTTTTAAGAAAAAAAGACATTCTGTTGCCACAATTGCGGCCCATCTTTTAAACACAAATTCCTCTTTTGAAACTTATTTCAATTTTCTTGTCATTAATCACCAAAATGTCCTTGATGGAAATCACAATTGTTGTTTGGGTTTTTTGGTTGGTTTTGTTTGTTTTGGTTTTTACTACCATATAAAAAATGGTACTTTCAATTATTTCTGTTAAAATTATTTGTATTTCTGCACCTGGGGCAACATAGCAAGAACCCAGTATAGGCTGAGGTCTGTGTGTCTGGGGAAGAGCCTTGTTGAAAGGGACCTGGTGGACCTGATGGGCCACAAGATGAACATGAGTCAGCAGAGGAGCAATGAAAACTGATCAGCTCCTGGGCTGACACAGAGATAGAGACATGGTCATCCCACTCCAGGAATTAGGCAAAGAGAAGACACAGAGAGACACTCTCTTCACAAAGAGCTGTGTGGAGAAGGGGCCATGGGTATGAGTTGCACTGGAGAGGTTTCGTCTCTAACATAAAAAAGACAATTTTTGTAGCAAGAACAATCTTAGACTCCCCATACATGGAGGGTTTCAAGCTACACCTGGACAGGGTGATCTCATCTAGACTCCCTTTGCAATGAATGGTCGGATCAGTTGATTTTTCAAGGTCCTTTGCAACCTGGACCATTTTATTGTTCTGTGTTCTATGAAACAGTAGTTGTCTGATTTCAAATACATAAGACAGACCAAAGATCAAACAACGGTGTGAAGTCTGCCTTATCCAGCTGCATGCCCTAAATGTTATGCTAGATTTATGGTCTATTCTTCTGTGACCTTATGACTTCTGGTCTCTGCATGCACAACCACACATAGTCAATATGTGGTACCTACAAAGATTGTGCTCTAACTCAAGCTAAGATTGCTAGAACTACTCTATGACACAGGACATGCAAAGTCTTACAAGGAGAGACTGAAGTCCTTGGGAGTGTTCAGCCTGGAGAAGAGGAGGCTGAGGGGAGACCTCATGGTGGTCTGTGGCTTCCTGATGGGTGACAGCAAAGGGGCAGGTGCTGATCACTCTCCTCTCTTTGGGGACCAGGGATAGAACCCAAGGGAATGGTGTGAAGCTGCACCAGGGGAGGTTTAGGTTGGATGTTAGGAAGAGGTTTTGTACTGAGAGAGGGGCTGTGCACTGGCACAGGGAAGTGGTCACAACACCAAGTTTGGCTGAGGTCAAGAAGCGTCTGGACGATGCTCTCAGTGCCATGCTCGGACTTGGCAGGGCCTGTGTGGAGCCAGGAGTTGGACTCAGTGGTCCTTATAGGTCCCTGTCAACTCGGCAGATTCTAGGATTCTGTGGTTCTATGTAGCTCTACAGCTTCTGAGGAGGTGATCTCATAACTAGGTCTGACTTTCTGCTTGCTGAAAAGTGTTGGCAAATCCCGTCTAGAAGTGTAGCACTTCTGTTCCTACACCTATTTATTACTTCCACGCCTAGAGCTTGATGACAACACCACACGAATGCTTTGAGTTGGAAATATCTCCTGGTACTGCTTACAGGCTTAGGTGCCTGCATCTCCAATTGGGTGGCTTCTGTCTACATGTGAGATTTTAGGCACAGATAGTGTGACATTTTCGGGTCCAGAATGGAAGTACAAATTGTTTGCTGACAACTCCTGGTCTGGTTTTCGTTTGAGACTGACTCCTGGTAAACTGTGATTTTCAATTTAGGTGATCTCAATCTCACTGAAACTTACTAAGCAGCTTCTTCTCCTGGAAGGTAACAAAAAATTAGATGTATTTTAGCCCCAGTTAGGTTTTTTTTCCTACTTACCATTTTAACAGGCACAGCTATTGGCACACCTGTTTTGGAATACAGGCTAATGATTATTTGTTCAGAGAATAATTGTTCTGTTAATGAAAATGCATCTTGCATATGTTTGCTGCTTTAGGATTTTTAGAGCTCTTTGTTATTAAAATAAAGTTTTTGGGCCAAATATGATCAGGCAGTATCCTTTAACATAATCTTACGTCTCTCATGGAAATTTCTGGAATCAGACTGAAATAATCTGCTTGGATAAGGAAGATCTGTTCAGTGCTTAATTGCCCTTGAGATTACACTTTCTGAACTTCAAAGGTTTGAACTAACGATGTTCCTTTACTCTAAGCATTCTTTCTGTTCCTGAAGTCTAAAATTCCTATTGAAATTAGGATCGAAAGGCCTAAATGTAGTTAGCAAAAGAAGATATTTGTAAAATACACGATCAGTATTGATTCTAGGGAAAAAGTCATATTTTATTTCCCTATTGGTTACATTTTGACCTTTGTTAAGCTGTCATATAAATTACATTTGTCTTTATAATACCACTGCTAACCACAGTGCAGATTTTGTGGTTGGATAATTGTGTTATATATCGGTCTAAGTCTGAATTAACTCTCACCTTGGGAAAGATAAAACTTGCAATATCCAAGTTTGGTTAAATTCTGATTCTTCATTTCAAAGTTCTGACTATATAAAAGCAAATCAGCTGTTTCTGAATGAACATGGAACATCCAACTGGTATTTTAAGTAGCGTTCTTTGGTCTGCCTTCAGACTTAGGTGTAATAGATCTTTTGATTAAGATTGACACCTATAGTGAAAAAGACTTGAGTTGAAAGCTTGAATGGTGATTACTGCAAACTTATCTTCTAGGAAGATCTTCTACTCAAGGGTTACAGAAATAAGAAATTGCACAATGGCCAGATGTCACATTAGCATATGCAAATCCATCCTACTCATGCAAAGCTATTCACCGTGAGTGTGACTAGCTGCAGCAGACTTGCTAAGACTGTCAAAAACAACCACTGTTGATGGCGTTGGAACAGGAGTAAACGGTTAAAAGGAAAACAGAGGCACCAGAAATCCCAGGTCTACAATGATAAAGTGCACACACAGCTCCAGAAAAAAGGAAGCTAGCTGTAACTTGAGGCTGCTGGCCACATGAACTAAGCGATGTTTGCAAGGAACCCGGTGGCAGATGATACATACAGGTGACGTGGCCACCCGGCGTGGCGGCATAACCTGGGTTTAGCCGTCAGCACGTCACAGCTGCCACATCATTTTCTTCTGTGTAGCACCTCAAGTCGCCATGTGTGCAACCAGAAGTGCCCTCCTGATGATGACATTAACATCAACCTTGCGTCACCTCCCTATGCCTGTGATTTTCCACAGCTTACAGTGTGGTGGAAGGGAGATGCAATGCGGTCCTCCCTCCTGCCTGCATCTCCTCTTGGCCACTTTGCTGAAGCTGGCCAAGCTGTGTAAGTGCTCCGTGACCTCTCTCTGCAATGTTCTTCTCAAGAAAAGAAAACCTCTCTCCTTTTGTTGCCTGTCTGTCATTTTCCAGCCTGTCCTATGGGGAGGGTGGCAGGCAGTGACTGCAATCTGTATTTTGGGTGTTTACAATTAGATGGGGAAACTAAGATTTCACAGCCAAATAATTAAATACCATGTTAATGAATTCTGTTAGTCATATTACACTGAATCATATTAAAGTGCTTAACCATGTGCTTGAAGGAAAGAAATATTTAAAGTGAGTTCTGAAAATATTCTGTATACTAATTAAGTTGTTCAGAAATCCTACTTCAGTCTTGGTTTGATGATGTTAAGAAGCAATACTAATGTTAAATCCTATCCCATTTGTCTATTAATGGGAAATTTCCAAAGTGGGAGTTCCAAAGATGTATCCCTGAGGCTCGGACAAACTCAGGGTACAATGGGGGGGTGAATCTCACAGATGTCCTCGGGTCTTCATGCGAACTTGTGTCCAGTTCATCTATTCAAATACCCAAAAGGAACCTAACCCACACCTTCACCACAGGTGTTCGCCAGGTTTCTGCAGCTGCCCTCTCTTTGACACCAGAACATTCTTGTAATTGGGGAAACCCCATCTTTAATGACAACATCTGTGGAGAAGGACAAACCAGCTGTTTTGAGAGCCTGTAGGTAATGTTTAAGAAATGCGAATATTCATGTGCAATCCCTCAGGTGCTTTTAGCACGGCCTTTCCTTGTTGGTTTTGCATTTCAGCCTTTTTTTACATTTTATTATTATTTCTGTCAGAGTTGTAAACTTGAAATTATTAGAGAATCATACCTCTTTTTGAGGTATGAAGTTTTTATTTCAATGGCTAGCACTTTATTACCCTCCTCACCTGCCAGTGGTGCAATAAGTTGTACAATAACATGCAAAACAATTAAGAAACAGGTCCTTGATTACTTTTTTTCTCTTCCATCTCTCCTTTTGTTATTGGTGATGCAAAGAGGACAAGTAGCTTGCACCCTGACTTTGTGAAAAGTCGCAGGTGGCAAACACACGTGGACAGAGTCCTACGGACTGAACACATGGGTGCGAAATCTTGTATCTGTACATGTGAACTTACATGTCCCATGTAAGACATATGTTTCATACTGGGTTAGAGGAGATATAGTATTTAAAAGGAAGCTGAAACACAGGTAATATGTACTTACTATTGTCAGACTATTATACCTGATCTTTTTAAAATGTCAGTAATGATATTTTCTTGTGATAAAGTGCTGTACTGACCTGGAGAATCTTTGGATCCTTGCCTCTTATACCTTAGGGTAACTTTTCACACATCAGAGGTTTCCAACAAGGGGAAAAAAAAAAGAAAAGAAAAAGAAAAAGAAGGTAGAAAAATTGCTGAAAGGATTCATTTGTCCAATAGAAAGGGCATTGTCCTGTGCTTTGTTGTGTTTATCCAAAGTTTGTCCAAAACACTTGTGCTTTTACTTTTTATTTTGTAACAAGATAAATAGATCAGATGGAGCTTTTTTTTTCCTTTTTTTCAAGAATCCCAGACAGATAACAAAATGCAAAGATTATCGGAAATGTTTCAACCTATGAAACAGGGAGTGTCTAAATGAAGGGTGAGAACTGAATCAGTCTGAGTTCCAAATCTTTTCAGCTCCTCCAAGCCATTTTCTAGCATGGACTAAAGTACTACGGCTTTGTCACAGGGATTTGCTTTCAATCTCAGCAACTGGTTACTTTTATTTGATAGTATTTCGGATAAGTATATTATCCCTTCTTGAAAATTAAGTCTTATCAGTTATGAAATTTGCTATGATGAGTGATCAGGTGTTGAGATGAGGATTTTTAGGGTAAGGTGAATGATCATATGGCTGTGAGTTAGAAATCCAGTAATTTGTATTATATAGCTGCTGCACAAGAAAAACAGTCTTTCATGACAGCTAATGATCTATGTGAATGTCTAGCTTTTGTAGCTTACTACACATATTTCATATGTAGTTGGAGTTAAGATAGTTGGATGTTTTTCAGCAAATAATGTTCTTTTAGTTTTTTGAGGGTTTTTTTGAGGTTTTGTTTGGGTCTTTTGAGTTCCATTAGGAGCTTTAGTTGTTTTCTAATAAAAATAGAAATTTCTTCACCCTTTCAAACAAAGGGGAAAAAATCCACAGTAAGAACAGCACCTGTAAATTTTATGGCTTTCTAGTAGCTCTGGGCAGGCTTGTTTCTCATCTAAATGTGTCATGATATGAGAGAACTAACACAACTGTAATGCTGCACATCGTCTACTGTTTTTTTGTCTTGCACCTCAATTATCATGTAAATTGTTCACTTGACTGAGTGTATGGAAGTTTCTCAATTTGGCCTCTTCTTTATGTGAATTTTTTTGTTTCCAGAAGTGACCTAAAACTATTACTCCAAAAAGTAAAAGACATGGCATATTTCAAACCTTTGCTCCCAAAACCATGAACAGCCAGTCTGAATTTTAAATCTTACCCTATGATAATTTCCTTAGAAGACTAAGAAAATGTTGTTAAACACACGTTAAGCACATACACATGTTTGCACATAGGGAAAGAGAGAATAGAAGGAGAGAAGAGGGTATACAGAGAGAAAGGGAAGGAAAGGGAAGGGAATGAGGAAGGGAAAGAGAAAGGGAAAGAGGGATGGAGGAAGGAAGGAAGGAAGGAAGGAAGGAAGGAAGGAAGGAAGGAAGGAAGGAAGGAAGGAAGGAAGGAAGGAAGGAAGGAAGGAAGGAAGGAAGGAAGGAAGGAAGGAAGGAAGGAAGGAAGGAAGGAAGGAAGGAAGGAAGGAAGGAAGGAAGGAAGGAAGGAAGGAAGGAAGGAAGGAAGGAAGGAAGGAAGGAAGGAAGGAAGGAAGGAAGGAAGGAAGGAAGGAAGGAAGGAAGGAAGGAAGGAAGGAAGGAAGGAAGGAAGGAAGGAAGGAAGGAATACATATTTCCAATTTTTAGCTGCTCTTACCTGAGTGAATACTTTGTACTAATATAGATACATTTCCCCATTCATTGTGGGAAATTGTAGCAAGTAAACCTCAATTTTTATGAAATAGGTACTGATACAACAGAATTTCTTTTCCAGGGATGTGCATCTGCAAAGGAATTTTTTTCTTGATATTTAAAATTTGTGTTCAAGGCTTTCATAAACTAGTTTTTACAGTCTTGATATTTGTAAATACTTTCCTGTGCAGCTAGATGTTGGCCTTACCTCATATCTCCTGGTCCTGATTTTCTACAGTTGACATATGAAGTTACTGATAGCATCATATCCCAGAAAATATCTCCAAAGATAGATAAAAAAGTAGTTTGCTTTTTTTTTTAATATTCAGTATATGATTTGAAAATGCTTTGGTGTACCAGTTCAGTATTGAGATCTCCTACTATTTTATGTGTAACTAGAAAAGTAGTTTTTCTTTATTTTTCAATTACATTGAAGGATGCTTAGGGAAAAATACTACATGGTTTTGGGGTTTTTTTTGCTTTCTTGGGGTTTTTTTGAGGAGTTCTGTGGGGTTTTTTGTTATTTTAGAAGTATCTTTAAGTTAAAGCTTTTATATTGTACAATATCATAACACATTTCTACACCAAATATCTTTGGTTGGCAAAATATTAAGACCATTCAAGTATTTTTTAAGATGGTTTTAGGGCATATAACAAAGTATTTGAAGGATGTATGCAGGAAGGCTTTCACAGATGTCTTTTTGATATAATTTAAGAATTAGTAATTAATTTCCTTTTTATGGTTTGATGGAAATTTGGCGCATGTGTTTTTAATTTCTTTTGGCATCGCTTTGGAAATGATGGGCCTAATCCACAGGGAGGCACACCTAGTGAACTGGGCCTGAATGTGTCTTCAGACACATTTGCCCCTAACTTATATTGTTTCTAACTTCTCTCAGCAACCACCTTACCATTGAAAGATGGACTTTTGTCCCAACAAATTCCCAAGAAGCCTAAGCAGATACTAAGCCTAAGCACACCTATACAGGACTAGGGAGGTACTAAGCTCCTTTCTTATACTTCTAGTAATGAACTTTAATAACATGTTCAGGCTGTTAATTTGAGAGATGTTCAATGAATATGCCTCCTAGGTGGGTAATTATACAAAAGAAACCTCTCCTTCTTTATTTTTACACACTAACTCCAAGATGCGCCTGCATGAGGGAATTTGAGGGACTACATAAAGAGAAAAGTTTGGAAAGGACAGACCCCTTCTGCATGTCCTATAGCTGGCATGTGGGGGAGCCTTTAGAGAGAAGGATGGTAGAGAAAATGCTTTCACACAAGGCTTTGGGTATAGGTATCGTATGCACTAGGTACTCTGATAATTAATGAACAGATACAGCTGTTGTAGGGCAGAGCTCTCTTCCTATATTCTCTGGGATGAGTTATCTCCAGTGCTGAGATACAGACACATTGATCTGTAGTGGAATATCTAGGAGGTTTGAAGATCCTCCATGCTCTCTTCTGGACAGGGCTTACCTACATTGCTCAGTATTGCCACCCCTCTACCTGTGGGGGCTGTTACTTGTATGTGATCCTTGGAATTACTTTTAACCCACTATTTTATTCCTACCTGCATGCCATTGCTTTGACACTGTGGTGGGGATAACCCAGGCCAGAGTCCAAGTTCCACCCAAAGTTGGTCTGTCACTGCCCTCCTCAGCTGGACAGGGGAAAGAAGATATAACATTTATTGCCAAGCAAAATGGAATAATAAGAAATAAACCCAAATCTAAAACCTATGTGTCCCACCCTGTGTCACCCACCCCTGTTCCCAGGCTCAACTTCACACCCCATTTCTCTCCCTCCCCTCCCCTCAGCAGCACAGAGGAACAGGGATTAGGGTTGGGGTCAGTCAATTACTTGTTTCTGTTGCTCCTTCCTCCTCAGGGGAGGACTGCTCACACCCTTCCCGTGCTCCAGCATGGGGTCCCACCCATGGCAGAATCCATGGACTTTGCCAATGTGAGACCTTTTCCATGGGGCTTCAGCTCTTCACCAGCTGCCCTGGAGAGGGTCATGTCTATATGGTGCAGACCGTCACAGGCCCAGACTGCTCCAGCCTGGTCCTCCAGGGTGTCACAAGTTCACCCAGCAAACCTTTTCCAGCATGGGCCCCTCTCCCTGGGATGCAAGTCTTGTCAGGAGCTTGCATCAATGTGGAGTACCTCCCAGGGGGGTCACAGCCTCCATCAGATGTCTCCACCTGCTTCAACATGGGGTCCTCCACAGGCTGCAGGTAGATATCTTCTCCTCCATGGGCCTCCATGGGCTGCAGGGGACAGCCTGCCACACCATGGTCTCCTCCACAGGCTGCAGGGTCACTCAGCTCCAGTGCCAGGAGTGCCTGCGCCCCTCCTTCCACACTGACCTTGGTGTCTGCAGAGCTGTTCCCCTCACACCTTCTCACTCCTCTTGCTGGCTCCATTTGCCCTTTATGGGTTTTTTTTGCTGTCTGTACTCTGTTACCCCAGAGATATTACCCCCATCCCTGATGGGTTTGGCCTTGGTGGAGCCTGGGGGAAGCTTGCAGCATCTTCTTGCAGAAGCCACCCACGCAACCCCCCAGCTACCAAAGCCCATGCAGTTTTTCCCATACAGCCGTTTTCAGGTTGCAGTGCAGTGTTGACCCCCTCCTCAGCCATGCTAGTAGTTAATTTACAACATCTTTGCACAGTTTCCCTGGCATCCTGGACAGACCTCCGAGTTGCAGACACGTGCAAGTGAGTTTGATCCTCACTGAAGTAGCTGTAAGCCCAGAGTGGAAACTTTTTACATAGCAAATCCATGCTCCTAAATGTATGCTCCTAAAAATTGTCTCTCTGTACAGTGGGAGTACCTTTTGGAAAAGCTGTATGTGTAAACTGCGAAGAAATTTCAAAGGCCAGTGGTGCTTTCTTGCTTTCCTGCAAAGAACGTGAGAAGTACAGCTTTAGAATGTCTCAGTAGTTCAAACACAAAGGTGGCATTAACAGTAAGTCCAGACCAATGGAAACACCCAGTTATGGTCTGCAGTGTTTTATAAAAAACAAACCAAAACACAAAAAAAATAACCCAGAAAAAAAAAAGAAAGCCTTATACTCATTTCTACTTATATTCTAAATATTTTCCAACAAAAAAACCTATTACAGATAGCTGAACCACACTGACAGCTCTTGCCAGCAAGTGTCAAGGACAGCTTCTGCAGAAAAGGGCTGTAATCAGTAACTCAAAGTGGGTTATGCTTTCTTACAGCACTGGTGAAACTAAACATAGTACTTCGATGGGAGTTGTGTTTTCTGAAAACAGATGTGTGATCGCTATAGCAAATTCTTTTCCAACATATTTGGCCTTTGTTTCCTCCATCTTTCCTTTTTTCCTTCCCTGTGTTATGCTAGGTCCCCCCAACCATTTATTTTCCATGTTACGTTGAATACAACAGCTCCCCATACGTCCTCTGGTTGTTCTGTTCACACTGGTTTTGCCTTTCCCTCATATCTGATTGTGTGCTTGAGGTGGGTCAGTAGCTTACTGTGGTGAAGCTGGTAGCTCTGTGGCTGCAAAGACTCAAGCCTCCTTCTCACTAAAAAAAAAAGAAAAAAAATAAGAAAAAAAATACAAACACCAAACCCACCAAATGCCATTGCTTTCTGTGGAAAACCTTATAATTCCTGGTAATTATTTAGGCAGCAGTGTCCTGTCCCTTCCTCCACATCCCTGATGGTTTCCTGGTTGCCAGGAAGGTCAGACAGAGTGTGTTTCTCCATCACTTGTTTTTGCAGTCCTACAGTCAGGCACTGTGGTAGCACTGTGGACTCTGACTGATGCAATTTAATTAAGAATCCAGAACATGCTTATTTCAACAGCCGAATAGATTTTTGGGCTGTTTCAAATGCTAGATATCTCTGATGTTACTGCCAATAGCAAGGACAATTGCAGTTCTGTTTCAATTAAAGAGAAATTAAAATGTATCCTTGGTTTGTGCTTTAGTTTCATTTTGACAATGAGGCCTGAAAAATTCAAAGGGAAGGTGCTACATGATGTCTTTGCATAAAATTCAGCAGGAAAGACAAGGCTTCAGTCATCGTGGCCCACAAAGCAGGCACAGCAATGGTGGTTTCCACAGAAGGACTTCTTAATGCTCCTTGTTCCATCATGTATCCCTCTCTAGTGCTTCAGAAAAATGTGTGAAAATGCATTCAGTCCTGAAAAAAACCCACAACATTACTGCAACATTAACTCTGATGTGCATAAGCTCTTATGGAAACATCTCCTGCTTTTTGTGTATTGATTTAGTCTTTCATTAGATGAGACTTTGTTCTGTTGAACAAAGGTGCTTTGCTGTGTGAAATGAAGTGATTAAGGAACGTTCTTTAATCAACTGAGATGCACAAAGAAGATCATCAGTATCAATAAGAAGGACGTTACCTTACAACATTTATGACACATTTTCTGATGTCCGAAAGGAAACATACCTTAAATCTGTGCTGCTGTTATAGTGGTATTTAGTGGATTATCCTTTCTTGTAAAGTAAGCAAGTTTTTAATTCACCGCATATGTCATTTAAGAATACATTTCCTACAAGCTGTAAAATGCTTAAAATGATACAAATTGGTGGAATCTGCTTAGGTTCAGCAACATTTTTAGGTGAATAAATAAGTGAAATCAGTTATATAGAGATAAAACAAGCAAACGACTTTTTTTTTTTTCCTAAACTATTCAAATCAGGTAGCAAGAAGGGAGTAACACAAATTATTCATGTGCAATTTCTATTTACCTACATTGCTACTTGGTAGTAGCAATTCTCTTCGACTTTAGAAGCTTTCAAAGATTATACAGAAAAAAAAAAAAAAAAGACTCTGTATGTGGAACTTAGGGAATGCCCAATGAGCAAATGTCTCACAGGCAAACGTGTCTCTTCTAAGTGCTGTATGGAGCTGCTAGGAAAAATGAGGAGCATTCCTGTACTCCAAAATAAAACGGGTCTGGATGTACAGCCAAATTCAATTGCAAACCTATTATCTGCACCGTGCATAGCACTTGGCTTTTCATGAATTCTTTACAAAGATAGACTAGGTAATGGCACATGAAAACTCAAAGTTACTTGTACATCTGCTTTTAATACTTATATGCTGCTGTTTTGTTGGTACTGCGCGCACATATGTGCTCCTTGTATTTGCTACCTAAGGGGCTAGACTCTGACACCTTGTGCAAGTTGAAAGACAGAGAACTATTTGCAGTGTGAGGTGCTAATTGCTTATTTTGTTAACTTTGCTGGAAATATGAGTGACAGAATCTGAAAGAAGGTTCTGATTCAGGAAAAAATTTGCATATATTTCATTTTAAGCATGTGTTAAATCCAGTTCACTTTAATTAGAATGTCTACACACTAAAAATAAAGTGTATGTTTAATTTGCTTGTTAAATCGGGTCGTGTGCAACTGTTTCTCCATTTATTCTGCAAGTCACATCAAGCCTTATTGTTCAGTACCAATTCTTTGATAGCCTACTAGCTATTCTATAATTCAGAAAACGTATCTTGTTTGGAGTATAATGTAACACATTTTAGAGATTATTTTGTTTATAAAGCTACTGTACACTCTAATTTAAAACGTAGATAAATTAAATTTCTCTCATCCCACATTCTACTGAAGGAATCTCTAGGTGATGGCAATGCTGTGATATCTGCAATCTAAAAATTGGGTTTTTTTGGGTTTGTTATTTTTTTTCCCCCCAAAAGGAATTTTGTTCAGAAGAGTTTGTTTGCTATTGCGCTCAGGGGTGTGGCAGATTTTTTTTGGCTCTGCTTCTCGTAAGCCTCTCTGCCCGTAACAACCAGTCTAGTGAGAGCAATGGCACGACATTGTCTGCATTTCCCGTGCGCTTGGCAGAGGTTTTTTCATTTCGTATGTTATTGGCTGTGCTGTGAGATAGCACAACAGAGCCCTTTGTCAAGCTCTCAGCTGAGCTGTTTATACGCAGTGACTCTGCTAAGGGCTGCTTCCTCCGCTGGTGCTGCTCCACAAAGTACTCTGCCCCAAAAAATGAGGGGAATATTGATGCCATTCAGCCCGGCGAGTGTTGCAGCCGAAGGTATAACAAAGCTCACATTACACACTATTTTCAGTCAAAATGAACGATACAGCCCACGGTTTTCTAAATAATGGGGACATAATTTTATTTCCCTACCAGTGGAAAGTAGCACCTCCCAGGGAATTCCTGAGGAAGATCGTCAGGCTTCGCAGTCGCTGCTGAAAGATAACGGGATGAAGTGTGCACTTGAAACACAAGTTACGAAGGCCTGTCCATCAGCATACAGCCAGGAGGACTTTCTTGAACCACCCATGTACTCTGTGCTGCTAAGCAGCGTGTGATGCTCATGGGCCATTCTTCATTTGTCTGTGCAGATCTCTGCTCTGGCTCACCCTGATGCATATGAGGGATCCTTTCCTGCCTTCAGATGTTTCCATACTCTTTATGGTCCCACAGTATTTTAGCAGCTTACCAAGAAGTATGCTTGAGAATCAATACCAAAAAAAGAAGGAGTGGTTTGGGGAGAAGGGTTGAAATTGCAGCCAATTCTTCTAGTTTCGCTCATTCAAGGACATGTGTTATCATTTTCTTTTGCATTGTTGTTGTTTACAGCATGGCTGTTCTACATCTGACACAAACCTTTCAGCAAAGTGTTGTGTAGCTATGCTGCTGGGGACAGGCCTTATTTTCCATAATAGTTTTAGATATCCATAATGTACAGGATTCTTCGGTACTACGGAATCTGTTTGGCAATGAGACTGAATTGGGCTACTTACTGAGTTACCATCTCATGCTTTCTGCACATCATTATTAGAACGACAGAATCACAGAATCATAGGGGTTGGAAAGGACCTCCAGAGATCATTGGGTCCAACCCCCCTGCCAAAGCAGGATCCCTAGGACAGGTTGCACAGGCCAGTATCCAGACAGGTCTGGAATATCTCCAGAGAAGGAGACTCCACATCCCCCTGGGCAGCCTGTCCCAGGGCTCCATCACCCTCCCCATGAAGAAGTTCTTCCCCAGATTGGTGTGGAACTCCCTGTGCTCCCACTTGAGGCCATCGCCCCTTGTCCTCTCCCCACAGACCACTGAGAAAAGGCTGGCCATTTCCCTCTGTTTCCCATACTTGAGATATTTATAAACATTGATCACATCACTCTGATCAGTCTTCTTTTCTCAAGGCTGAGCAGCCCCAGCTCACTCAACCTTTCCCCATAGGCCTTTAATTATCTTCATAGCTCTGCACTGGACTCTCTACAGGAGATCCCTGTATTTTTTATACCTGTGAGCCCAGAACTGGACCCCAGAATTGGACACAACACTCCAGGTGGGGCCTGACAGGGCAGAGCAGAGGGTGAGAATCACCTCCTTTGACCTGCTGGCCACACTCCCCAGGACCCCATTGGCCTTCTTGGCCCCCGGGGTACACTGCTGGCTCATGACCAACCTATACTTACACCGAGTGATGCAATTGGTGTGTAAAATGTCTGGTTGATCTCCCTTTTCCTCAAAATCCTCATGACAAAAGTTGCTGCTTCAGGAGGCCTAAAGTGTGTCCAGGCAATGGGACTGAGAGTTTGGGCCTTGAATGCAGTTTTTGGGTAAGCACAGGGCACAATGAAGATAAATTTGGACCCACACAGCTGTGATACACTAACCTTTAAGAGAGTTGGTCTTGTCAATTGCTTTAACTAGCCTTATCTGGAGATCCTACCTCAGTCAGTACACAAATACTTCCTAGGTGTTTGGGTAAATTGTTTTCAAAGTCAGTCAGAATTTTCTATACTTGATACAGCAGAGGGGCATTTGAGGTAATTGATTAAAAAAAAAGATAAAAAAGTTTCTTGACAAACTGAAAGTACATTTAACTTTATGTTCAACAACATGTGTTTTTCTAGTACATTCCCCTTTTAGATTGACCTTTTCCCTTCTGTTAATTTCTTGCTGCCAGGCACATACATTTTAATAACGTATTTCCATTCGTTGACTATGAGGCACTAAATAAGTACAAAAGAGTTAATATATTTGTAGACTAATTAAACTTTTCCTAGCTCTGCACTCTTAGATGACAATTTTCTTAAAATAAGCTTGCTTGCCATTTGAGTTTATTCAGAGTCCCTGTCCTTGGCATTTAGAGATGAACCTTGCACTGACATAAAGCTCAGGATGAACATCTCTGTTGCTGCAGCTGAAGATGTGATAACCACGTGCGTCCTAGGCAGCAGAAAAGCTGGTGGTGGATATTTTGCCTAGCAAGACAGCGTGCAACAGGTTATGGTATTCATTCATCAAAAGTTTACTGTAAGCATTAACCGGTGGAACACAAGAACCTGTGGAGCGGACAAAGATTAATTATACCTGTGCTCATACAGTAATGTTTGTGTTCCAAACAAATTATATTTGCTTCTGTTTAAACGATGCATAAATCTGATACGTGCAGATGAACGTGTGTTCAGGATGAGTGAGCACACTTGTTTGAATGTCATATTTATCCCTGTATTTTGTCAGAAAATTAACTTCTTTGGAGTTTGCGCTTGAGCTGAGCATATGGTTGTTGATCTCTGGAGATGACAGCCTATCTGAGCAATAGCTCCTTATGGCTCGAGCTCTCCTCTGCTGGCAGATGCTTTGGGCTTTTCTACAATTAAGTGGAGATCATCACTGTTTTCTTTGAGCACTGCTGTGCCTTGTACTCTGAAGTGTTTTGTTAATCACTGTCTGCCTTCGACAGAAGCTGCCAAAGCTCTCATTAAGTTTGAATTTTGAGATGTCATGCTCGAATGATGGAATTTCATCCCTTTTCTGCATGAATGGAATTGGCTATGGAAAGGTGCCAACAAAAAATCATGACACTGAAGTATATTTGCTTTGCGTTTCACTGCTGAAACAAAAGAGAGGGAGGAGGGGAAAAGAAAACTTTCTTGCTGTTTGCCTCAGATCCAGAGCAAAGACTGACTTGTGTAGTTTCCTGGAAGATAATAATCGTAAGGTCTTCACCTTATCGTCTGCAGGGCTTATGTTGTTACTCTGTATGAACAATCTGTCACTGTCTTGTTTGCGCTGTGAACTTTAAACCACCTTCCCAAAAATCTTTTGATGAATTCCACTACCGTGGTGCTGGCAAGTGCAGATAAAGATGCTCCCTGAGAATAAAAATTTAATTAATTTTAAAAAAATAAACGTTTGGGTTAAGGCAGGAGTTGCAGCGATGACATTATGATGAACTGCAATAGGACCACAAACTAATGCTACTTTTGCCCTTCAAGAAGAACGACTTCCACATGTGCAAGCAGAAAACAAAATGCATCTGTTGGCTGTTTAATGATTTGCAGCGGGAAACTAAGCGTTGTGGGAAATGCACTATGGAAAGACATTGCCCATTTCTCCTGGTGGATTCAAGTGTAAGCAAAAGTAAGCTTGGAAGAAAAAGTTGGACTAATTAGCTGTAGTGCCTAATAATTTCTGTCATATTCCATATAGCAGATTTTGAAGTCAAAATGCATTGGCTCCTCACAAAGATAAAAAAGCTCCTTGCTGTTGAACTGATGTTTTCTGTCCTGTTGACAAAAACATTTATAAATATCTTGTTGAGCCCATAAATGTAATGTCTAGCTTTGTCCTTGTTGGTGTTTTCTTTGAAATTCTTAAGGTATGAATACTTGTCAGTTGTGGAGAACAAAAGAATTTTGAGTGGGTAAACTGTCTCAAAAACCTGAACCCAAACCAAGTAGGAATGGAAACCAAGGTTTTCTGTGCTCTTCTGAAGACCCCGATCTTAACAGAGTGCAGTGTCTAATTCTGCTGCTATAAACCACAAAACTCCAATCATAGATTCTTTTGGGATGGCAGATGCTTAAAAAAAAATAGTAATTGTACAAAATAACTGGTCTTGTGAAAAGGCCTGATCCATCTGTAGATAGCTTGGACAGGTAACAAGGTATTTTGAATTCCATGTCAATCTTTGAGTGCAAAAATGCAATGAACAGCTTCCCACTTAAACTTGGTATTTTTTGTTTTCATGGTTTTGTAGAGTATGCTCAGAAAGCATATTTACCGACACATGATTTCTATTCAGTAATGTTTTGCCTGGCTACATACCTTCACTGTATTTCTTGATTTCTTATTTAGCAGAAGTATCTGCTACCTAGCAGATAAAAATCACAGAATGGGTGAAGCTGGCAAGGAGATCCTGGAGGCTCAAAGTAGAGTCAACTACAGCAGGTTGCCCAGGTTTCAATTGCCTCCAAGGCTGCAGATTCCACAACCCCTCCGGGCAGCTTGGCTCAATATTTGACCACCCCTACTGTAGAAAAAGACATTTCTTATGTTCATATGGAATTTTTTATGTTTCAGATTATGCTTGTTGCCTTTTGTCTGGTCATTGGGCATCTTTGAAGAGGCTCTGTCTCTGTCTTCTGTACTCCACAGGTATTTGTGAACACTGATAAGATCCCCCTGAGCATTCTCTTCTCTAGGCTGAACAATTCCAGTTCTCCCAGTCTTGGAAGATGTTGCAGTGCCTCCAATCACCTTTCTTGGCCTTTTTCTGGATTTAGTCCAGCATGGCTATGTCTTTTCCTACTGGAAAGCCTAGAACTAGACAGAACACTCCAGGAGTGTCTCACTAGTGCTGAGCAGAGGGGAAGGAACACCTCCCTCAACCCGTTGGCAATTCTTTGCCAAACACAGGCCAGGAGGCTGTTGGCCTTTGTTGTGAGGGCTTACTGCTGGCTTATAGTCAGTTTGTTGTCCATACTGACCCTCAGCTCCTTCTCTAACAAGCTGCTCATGTTATTCCTCTCCACGATCACAATCCTCTTTGATAAAATTCACAAGCTGTACTTTGTTCTGTTGAGCATAACACTTTCAGCTCATCAGTTTAACTTGCTTACAGTCCACCTCACTGTCCATTTGTCTAGTCTATACTTGCTTCATCTTTTTGTCTATGGAAATGCTATAACAGACAAGTTTTGATCTTTGCTAAAGTTGAGGTAGACAACGTCCTCTACTCTCCATATATCCACCAAGCCTGTAATTTCCTTGTAAAATTCTGTAAAGTAAGTCAAGCATGATTTCCTCCTTAAAAATGTATGTTGACTAGTCTAACTCAAGTTTGCTTCCTTAATATATTTGGAAGTGACCCACAAGTGTGTTCCATCATTCACCTTACCAGGACTCAAGATAAGCTAATCAACTCTTTATTCCCTCTATATTTTATTGCCTTATTTGAAATTAGGGTTAACTTTCACATCCTTCCTCAATTGTCTTGACCCTTGAGAGAGTGGGTTGACAATGATGTTGTCCAGGTTTATCATTGCTTGTGGGGGGTGAAGGATAAAAGTAACAGCTTTCTGGAATGTGGAGAAAAATTTCAATACATTTAAGACTTCATATGGCTGCCCATATCGACTTAGAGAATATAATTAAAAGGCTAGACACGTGTGTACTACTTTTGGAAAAAGCCAGCTTCCTAAAAATGCAAGGTTTTTAATGAAGATTGTCTTTTTATTACATTAATGAGTTTGAGGTTCTGACCATACATACTTGGTGTTGCAGAATTCCTGGAAGAATAGCCTTGTTGATATGAAATCAGTTCTAGTACACTGAGGTACATAAAGGTCATCTTTGACAACATCTTCAGATAAATTTTGTAGTTAGTAAGGAAAGAAATTTATACAAGCAAAAGCTGTTCACTTGAAATAATCAGGCTTAATTGTGTAAGCATTTGTGTAATGAATCCTTGCCATCTTAATAATGCCTTGGTTTAGTAAACTCACAATTATTCTATGTAGCATATCTAAAATTAATTTATATTAAATTTATTTCCAAATTTTGTCAGGTACAAAATACAAGATTTCGTCCATTTTAAAATGGAAATCTAAGATGTACCTAAAACTCAGAGACTCTCCACAAGCAGTTTGAGGTGCAGGAAGACCTTTTTCTTGTTAATTGTCCTCATTTCACGTTTGTGCACCAGAAGGTCTTCTGAGAAAATAATTGAGGTTATAGGGATCTTCCCCAGTGTTTTCCTTCTTGCTGGAGAACACTGGTCAGATTTCTGCCTCACAGGAATGATAAGTTGATTGCAGCTAACAAGTTCTCCAGGAAATAAATAAATAATTATGTCTTTTCTGATTCCATTTTCTATGAATGATGGCAGGGTGACATGAAGTTTGGATTCTCTACGCTCATATTTCCTAATTTTGTGTTTTCTGGCTTTCTGGGGAGTTGCTGGCTTCCTCGTTTGCCTTTATGCTACATGTTTGTATAAGTAACTTCTACGTCAGTATATTCTGTCAGTACGTTATACGTGTCATGTGTGTTAGCAACAAAGGGAAATTGACCAACACTGGTGTTCTCAGGTTTAAATTTCTAGAATTTGATTTGGGAAAAAATGGTGTAATTTTTACTCTTGTAACATTGGTAGTAAAACTGATGTAATACTATTGCTCGGGCAATGCTTCTATTTTGTAAGACTCTTGGTAAAAATTTATGATTACAAATTCTTGCTATTTTTTGAGAGCTGAAGGATATCAGGATATCCTAATATTAGGATATCCTGATATCCTGCGCCCTTGATTGCAGGAAAGCTCAGCTCAGTTTTAATTGAAAACAGCAGAGAAACAAGTCTATTCAAGAAAGGGCGCTGTTAGGCAGAAAGAAATGTGCAAGCTTTTGTGAAGGTAACAACAGAAGTTTCAGGAATCTTGTGAGACCTGTGTCTAAATTAGCAATAGTAGAAGAAATATGGTTGAGTGAGAGGTCTGGAGTGGTAAGAATGTGGTTTCTCAGTTAGTTGATCTTGCTAAAGCTGTATATGTGTAAAAGTAACTTGCCTAAAGCCATTGAAACTTGCCAGACTATACAAATACAATTTGAATTCCATAAATATCAACAGCATAATGAATCCTGTTGGAGTTCAGTGAGAGGCTCTGTTTATTTTATTATATGTCTGTGAAAGTTGGATGTGTCCCATGCAAAATAAAAGACATCCTTAAAAGGTCTAGGGAGCTATATCTCCCAGGAGGTCTAAGCTGTACTTCTGCTTTCTCTATTAAAAATAAGTATGGGTAACTGTACTTAGGGTTGTCTGTTGTAGAAAAGAGGCACACACAGGCAAAAATTACATAAGCAACAGTTTTGTAGTATTCTGGGTTTCTGATTGACATGCTTCCTCTGCATGAGAAATCAATAATCAAGCTCATGCTGAATGGATTAAGTTATACAAACCCTGTCTGCGCATCGCCTGGAATTCTTCATCCCTGACAAGAGTTTTCACCTGGGCGAGTGAATGATACTAGAACCATGTACAAGTGGAGCTGCTCTTTCTTTTCCTTCACTCTTAGCTGAGGACTCACATATGACATGAGTCATAAGTGCTGCCCAGTGAACACAGCATAGCAAAACCAGCCACCTTGGGAAACAATACTTTGAAATTGATAGGAGTGTTTGGAAATTCTGTTTTAAAATTGTGAAATTAAAATTATTAAGGAAAAAGGCCAAACAGAATTAATTTCAGGAACTGTCTTAAGAAGTAATATAACCTAGCAATACAAGTAAGTGTGTGAGAGTATGGGCAGTGCAGTATTGTAGTGCACCTGCTGAACCACAACACAATGCCTGCTCACATGCTTAGGTGGTGAAACACATGGTGTTTATGATGGGGTAAAAAAACTTGCACACAGGCAGTTATCCTTCAGCAACTTTTTTGTGTGACCGCTTGCTCCATCTACTTTGTCCGCACAACTCTGCCTCTCTTTTCAAGGGAATATATTTTTGAAACCTGGGAAACTTTGCTTCCCAGGAAGTTGTCCTCATGAAAGTCACTCCACAAGCAACACATTGCCCAGGGAAGTTGCCAGAGCCAGCATTTGAAGTGCTGTGTGACTGGCTTTCGTTATGCAGTGGGTGGAAAGTCCCTCTAGATAGGATTCTGTTGGGAAACATAATTTCTTCAGACTCGAAGAGAATTCCGGTATTGATGGTAAGTAAAGGTGTTCTTAGTCATTGAGAGGTTCAGAAGTTTGACTGACAAAAGTGATAATAGTAAGATAGTAATAAGAAATCTCATAATTTTCAAATGTATGCAATGTCTTTTAGAGTACAGTCCCATTTTCTAGTTTGTTTATGTGTCTCACAGACAAGTGTCACTTAAGCTGCTTCCCAAGATATTAACTCCAGGAGCTTGAATATCATCCATGATGAAAATACTGTCCAAATGGAGATCTTATATTTTTTATCTCACGTGCAAAGATCTCTGAAAGGAGGTTTTCCTTTCAGAATGGGATACTTCAGACATGAAAGTCCAGACCATCCCATAAGTGTAGGTTGGTGAGAAGTTTGCGGTAAATGCATTGTACAAAGGGGACACGTGAGATACTCAACTCATGTTAATCAGTTTTGCTTTACTGCCTCGGGTGCAGTGTCACTGGTTTGGCTGGTAGGAGGTTTGCTCCCTTTTGGATTTTGGGTTAAGCCCTACAATGTATTGCCACCAAATTAAACTCAGTATGCCAGCCCACGATGCACAACCTTGCATGTGTGTGATCGATACTACATAAAGAAAGTGTGCTCCCGAAAGTGCCAGCTCAGCACTATGAAAGGCAAAGAGCCGGGCTCAGTGTGAATATTCAAATACACAAATACCTGACAAGCCTGACACTATCTTTTGAAATCTGATGCTTTCAAGGTGGGTAAAATGGAAACGATTTTCCTCCATTTATTACCACCATGTGGGAGAAGGAATAAAAAAAAGCCCAAATATAAAATGCTGATCCAAAACATGAGAAGGGGCTTGCAGCAGCTTTTGCCACGCGGCATACGTGTCTTTGAAGTGAGAGGCAGGCATGTCACACACCTTTCTTTGAACTGAGGTGTTGCAGAAGGTAGCAGTGACATGGCACAGCTTGGTGGCTTTCCACAGCTGAAGCTGCAGGTATGTGACATGCCTGTTCCTCCACGGAGGTGTCGCACGGTTCCGCGCGTTCCCACTGCCTTTGTTTCTGGAGCGCAGCCTTTGACAACAAACACAATTGATGAGCAGAGCCGGCACGGAGATAATATATGTAATATGTGACATTAGGGTGTCCAAATTCATGTCACAGGCTTTCATATTATGGGATAGGCTGCTTTACCTCGAGCAGAGGAATGCACTTTATTTATTTGTTCCAGGTGTTTTTGTGCCATCTGTCGTTATCGTATATGTCAAGAGATACGTCCTTTGCGAAATATGGTTCCTGCTTGAGGGAAGGGACATAACTTCAGGTAACAAAACAACCAGGAAGCTTGTTTTCGTAAATTACCTTTATCAAACCTTTTCCAGTTGAATACACATTTTTTATGTAGGTATCAATATGCTCGGTCTTAATTGTTATTACTTATTAAAGCCCTGTTTCATGTGCTTGACACCTCTTTCCATAGATTTCCTTTAGTTGCATCCACTCATTTAGAAGATAAAAATTACACATGTGGCTTGGTCCTTAGCAAGGTGAGGAGAACCCTCTGCCTTTGGAAGCGGCAAGGGATTTCTAAGGAGAAAAATACACCTTAGGTTAAAAAAAGTCTCTTAAGATTTTAATTAGGTTTGCAGTACTTATTTAGGTATTGTTTGAAGCAGTTACCTAAGAGTAATTGCATTTATCTGATCTAATGTACAGTGATTAATACAGAGATAAGTATCAACATGGTGTAATGCATGATTTACAGGAAAATTATTGCATTAATAATGGTTAGAACCAACCACTTCAGTGTTTCACATATTGACCACTGTAATTTTTTCTATAAAATATAGACCTTAATAAATAGTTGCACATGTGGCTTAGGACAAAAAGAAGACATGGTGTTCTTTAAGTGTGTATATATATATATATATATATATAAAATCTTATACTAAAATAAACAATTCCTGCTGAGGTAAAAGTGTTACTTTCTTTTAAATTATTTATCTGTGAAGAATTTCTACCTTCTTTTGTGCCTAGTTTGTATTGCAAATCCTAAATACTGTCTTCTAATAATTTATCTGTCACCTTTCCAATTATTTCTGTTTACTTTAACTGAAGTCACAAAGGATATTAATATGCTTTTGAAACTGGTAAAATATGCACATTGATGAAAAGCAGGTACTTTTTTAAAAGCACCTGTAAGTCTTTGAACTCTATTTGGGGGTTGGGGAGGATGGAAATAAAAGATGTGATATTCTTTTGTTTCCAGAGGGTGTAATGAGAGCAAAGTGCATTGCTTGTTTGCATTATGGATTTTATATTTTAATCACCTATGTGTGGCAGTGCGGAACAGATCCTGTGTGCCAGTGGAGACCTTCATCCTCCATTGGCAGGAGAAGGACTTTGCCTGGCTAAGAACCAAAGCCATGTCTTGTTTCTCCAGCCAACAAGGCTCCAGGTCAGGGAGAAATTTACACTGAAGAAAATCGTGCAGCAGGCTGGCAGCATGCAACAGCACTGCTTTGCCATGTGCTGATCAACACGACTTGCTGTGTGCACAGGATGTTGTCTAGAGGGTGCCCTGCCCCTTTCCCACTGAACCGTGAGGTCCTCTTGCTGCATTGGTGTCGGTGCTGACAGTTATCTGGTTGTGTGGTTAGCTGGACCTGGGACCATATGTCTGCAAATTGATAATTTTCAGTTAATTTTTTTATTCTTTCAGTTTTCTGAGTTGATTTTTGTCTGGATTGGTTCCCTGTTGATAGGCTCAGAATTAAACCAGGCAAGGCTGGGCAGTGCAGATGATGGTCACCTACTGCAAACAAGTTTAAAGTGGAAAGGAGATGGTGAAAGAATGCCAGAACCGTGAATGTAATGGTAAATAGAAACTTACATGTCATGTTTTGTATAAATGTATAAGCTGAGGGTATGTGAATTAACATAGTGGCTAACACTTGGAGAAAAAAAATAGGATGGAATCCATTTTTGGTGCAGTATGTACTGGGACATTTTTCTTTTTCCAAACTGCTATGTGGAAATGAAAATTTGTTAAAAAGCAATCACACAAATTCACGAAAGAACTTTTCATTGAGGGCTGTTGAGCACAAAGACAATTCTGTCTCCCCTATTCCCTGCCCTTGAAGCCGCCACAAGAGTTTGCAGAAGGAAAGAGGAAATAATATTGCTTGCTTTCCCCCTTTCCTCAGGCACCTGCTTCTGGCCACGGTGAGGGGATGGATACCGGTCTGCATGGACCTCTTATTTCTGACCCATTCTTATGTACTTAACAAGCATAGAGGTTTTTTCATGCTGCTTTGCCAATGTGTGTCAACCTTTGAGCTAGGAAGGCCAGAAGGTCATTTTGTCCCACTGACACTTCAGTGCTTGTCTTCGGTGCTGGTCATCGCTGATATGGGCGGCAATTCAGGCCCCTTGTGATGGTAATTTTTATGCTGTGAACTTCTGCCTTTGGGAATTAAGTTGAGACTGTAATCTCATCATATATTAATGGGTACGAGATAGGTAATCTGAGAAAAAAAACCAGTCAAATAGAACATTTGCATTCTTCCTGGTAAAAATCAAAATTAATAAGGAAAGAGGGTAAATTGAGGGACACACTTGGATGTATATGTACCTATCCTCTTTCTCTCAAAACATTTCCGAATGCTCTACTGGTATACATTGTCTTTTATAGAATAATTATGCAAATGATCACTAAGGAAACAAGCACTGAGTATTTTAATATATCAAAAAAAATGTAAGACCAAGTTTGGATTTTGGGTGAAGCATCTTCAGCCTTTTTTTTTTTTTAATGTCAATCTAAAATCATCTAAAGTTTTAAGAACTACTCTTTCCATAATTAGCAGCAATTCCTCCACTCCTCCCCCACTTATGAGCCTTTTGCCTAAATTCATAAACTAAAAATCTCATCCTTCTTATTAAAACCTATGTAATTGTTGTGGGATTCATTTGGTGTGACTTCTCAAGGAGAAACACTTTCATCTACTCTCTCTGCAGAAGAAATGTTGTCTAGTAATTCCAAAAATATAGAAGTCTACTAGACAGTGCTGTATATCATAGGTCTGAAATCAGACTGCACATACTTCTCTTGGCAACAAAGTTGTTCCTTGATTTGAGCCAATTTTATAACCTGGAAGTGTTTTCCTAACTGGGTTAAAAACCTGAACTGAGTGGTGTCATTTTGTCCTTGCGCTTGGTTTACTGTTGTGTAGGGTACAGTACAGTGGTGTATTTAAAAGCTTTAGTAATCAAGTAGAAAAGTGGTATCTGTATAAGCTGTAGTGGGTTTATAAACAGTTAGTGCCATGTTACTTGAGAGCCTTGAGAAAAGACTGAGAGGGGATCTGATCAATGTTATCAATAGCTGAAGGGTGGGACACAGGGGGCCATGGGCAGCCTCTTCTCAGCGGCTGTGGGGACAGGACAAGGGGTGATGGGCTCAAGTTGGAGCACAGGGAGTTCCCCACCAGTCTGGGGAAGAACTTCTTTTCGGTGAGGGTGAGGGAGCCCTGGGACAGGCTGCCCAGGGGGTGTGGAGTCTCCTTCTCTGGAGATATTCCATCCCCATCTGGATGCCGCCCTGTGCGACCTGTCCTAGGGACTCTGCTTTGGCAGGGGGTTGGACCTGATGATCTCTGGAGGTCCCTTCCGACCCCTACAGTTCTGTGATTCTGTGATTCTGTGATACTTTGCATTGAAGGGTGCATGCAAAGAAATTAAAACAGCTCAGCTCAGGATCCAGTCATCTCAAGGTCTTGTACAACGAAATCACTCCTATGATTCTATGTTTTTTATGCTACAATATCACCAGAAGAATCACTTTCAGGAGCAACTTCTCAGTGCCAAAGATTGCTTTAGAAGTGTGAGTGTTCCTTTGCTTCCACAAATGTGTGTTCATAGACTCAAAGGGATAGTTCTCCTGTCCAGTGTCTTGAACAGCATTCTCTGCTTAAGGTTTGGCTTATATAAACATATATATTCTTTATTTGTACAAGCTGCAGGGCAAAAATTAAAGAATTCCTTGGCACACATGCAAATGATCAGATTACTAATAATGTTGCTTATGAAGGGCTGTTGTAGGTACTGCCAGTAAAGTTTGGAAACATTGCTCTGACACTGCATGGGCTGTTTGCTATACACGTGAGTTATCTGCTGCATTAAGTGCCTGAAGATTGAATGGACACTTACTAAACTTAAGTAGAATGTTATGTACCATTTCATTTAGCTCGTCTTAACCATATAATGTGAGTTCTTATGATGTCTAGGTACTCAGTGCCTGTGAGTTCCCATAGCTGCTTACCTCCTCTCTTCTGCCCCCACCCCACCATATCCCACCCCAGAACAATGTCTAAGCATATGCTTTACCTGTTTTCTTTTTTTCTAAATTTACTTATTTTTTAATAAGCACACTCATTTCTGTGGGAGTCGAGCAGGCACTTGAAGCTGAGTACATGGTAAAGGTCTTCCTTGAATTAAGATATACTTTCCTAGTTCATCATTCTTAGGGCCATTTTATCTTCTGTGATTTAAGCATATGCTGCTATTTACCATTGAGTAAATTGTTAAAATCAAGGTGTGAGTGTGTAAACCTATGAAACGATGAGATTTTCTTAATTCATACTGACTTTCCAGGAGTGGTATTGCTCTACACATACTACTCTACTTACTCCTAACTTCCTAGGATGGGTATTATTCTGCATACTCTGGACAATTGCTTAAACTCTGACACAGATCAAAAGACAGACAATTTAGGCGTAACCTTGACTTAAAGGATGTATATCATAAAATATAGCCAAAATTAAATATAATGTCGAAATACTAGAAATGCCTCGTGCACACTACATGCCTACATAAAGGTTAATTTATATTTGAAGTAAAATCATCCCAAAATGCAGGATTTATTTTCTCTGAAAATTTCTATTGGAACCGCTAACATTATTTCAAATGTTTTCTGCTCATACAAAAGGTAAATTATTTTTATTAACGACTTGTTATGTTTAATTTATAATTTTCCCATTATGTGCAGGCTCAACACTTTCATCCTCTGTAGCCTCAACAGTGTGCATGCTTCTCATTGCACGTATCAGCACAGCCTATTTTTAAAAGTTTTGGATTTTGGGTTTTTTTTTTTTAGAGATTATACTTGGATACACAGGTACTGTAGCATCAAGCGATGGAGATCTGCAATAGAAGTCCATGCATACATTATTAGTCAGATTGCAGGAAGATTTGAAGCAGAAAAGATGTTAGCTCAGCATAATGAATGTCTGCCAGCCATTTTTTATAATGACTAGCTGCAGTTCTTATTGTATGTCAAACCTTATGCTGTGCTGTACTGTTAGCTTTCTTGTTTGGCACAATCAAATGATGTAATGTATCCCTAGAAGTCTAGCTGGATCAAAGACACGTACAACAGGGTGGGTTTTTTTCTGCCAGTAGTATTGTTGCATATTTTGCTAAAATTATGGTGCCGGTGATAACAAATACACGATCACTTATCATTTATAATGCATTGTTCCTGCTATGCAGTGAAGGCATTACAAGAATGGACAGCTTTGCTTGCCACAAAAGGAATGTTTAGATATTAAGTAGACCAGCGGGTGTTCAAAAATCCCTTTATAATTGTAATATTGACCTATGCTCATTGATGTAAAGAATCATAGTTAAAAGAAAGTGCTTTCCTTTTGGTGTATTAATGAAATATGCTTTTTTTTTTTTCCTCTCTCTTTTTTTTCCCCCATTGCTGAAGTGCTCATTAAAGCCAGCAATCTAAAATGGTTGTTGAAATGCGGTACATTTAAATACAGTTTAAGAACTCACCAGTTTTTCCTATTTCAGGGACTATGTAAGTCATAGGGAAGCTCGCTTATGTTTACTCCCGATGTAAAATCTACAGCAGTGCAGAAGGACAATAGAACTGTATGGTATGTGTATTCACTTTGGTGATAAATGCCTCATTCCTTCTTCAGAGGATTATTAAAAGAGTTCTCTGGAGGAATAAAACGGTGGAAGTCACACATTTAATAGCTCAGGTACAAAGAGTCAGATTGTGCCAGTTGGCAAAAGTTAGCAGGAAGCTGTCACAATAAATGGCAGCAGCTGCTCATAGTTCTAAAGAGTATGTCCCAGTCAGAACTGAAAACTGATGGCATCTACATTAATACTACCTTAATGGTCCATCTGCTGCTCCATAGGGTCCCTAGCTGCTGTATGGAGTCATAGGCATTTGACAGGCAGTCTCTGTATGCCAGACACACATTGTGCCAAATGTTTTAGGCTGCTTCGTATCGTTCTGATCTGTCAAACTTTCCCTATCATTTATCAGGCAAGGAGTTATGAGGGATTTTTTTCTTTCTTTTTTTTAATTTTTTTTTTTTTCTTCCTACACATCATTGGCTTTTAGCATTTGGGGCAGCTAGGAATTTGGAAGGAAAGTTATTTTGGTTACTTTTTTTTTTTTAATTGAACGAATGGAGAATAACCTCAGCTGCTCAATACACTGTATGCGATGCTAACAAAGCAGTGTGATGATAAACCCTGTAGAGAAATCACTAGTTATTTGCCCTATCATTTAAATCCTTTTATTGTAGCAGGTAGAAAATTAAACACAAGTAACCATAAAAGAGCTAACAGTGTTTTGACAAGCTCACTAACACTACTTTGCTAAAAAGCAGCTAATTTCCAAATGCATTGTTGGGTAAGTATTTTAACATCCCCCCAACCCCCCATTTATATATCCATAGGTCCTTAGAAATTTTAACACTAGTGTTAGGGGAATGTTTATTTAACTGATGACAAAGTTATTCTATAAACATGTAATGGTCATTGCTTATGTACCAACATATAAGAGAGCACAACCTATTTTACCCCTGCAACATTAAAGCCATGTACTTTCTTAGCATCTCATATATCATAATATGGGTATAATATTAAATTATATAACGTGCATATTATAACGATTAATGTATCAGTAGTGTTAAAACTGTGCAAAAATTCTGCCACTGTATTGTTCAAATGTGGAAACAAGCAGAGCTGTACAGTATCTGTTACATTAAACTATCCACTGCCTTCGGTCATTCTATATCTCACAAAAAAGCAAGCATCATTCTTTGACTGTATCTTGTTCCCAGAAGGCAGCCTATTCCCAGTAAAATTGGAAACCCTCACAATTTGCTTTTTGTGGTTGTATAGCTCCAATGAAAATGCATTGTCTATTTAAATTTGCCATTTGTGTGAAAATGTTGAAGTTAGCACAGAAAATCATCCAGGCTATCAGTAATGATCAAGGTATAAATGCTTAGAGAGAGAGATCAGGATGTCAGCAAAAATGTCACCACTACTTTTCGCAGTACATGTTTTGATTTTCTTAGCTGGATTCATTCAAATCAGCCAGGTGCTTGAAATTGCATGATACTGCTTTTTTTTTTTTCCCTTTTTTTTTTTCCCCCTTTTTTTGGACTGACTGAGCCATGAACTATGGAAAATGAGTGAAAGAGTCTGACTCAGTTTCTGAGGAGAACCTTTAGGTTTTTCTCCTTTTTAATTTCTGTTAGTCATGGGAAAACCCATCAACTACCAGAAACACTGGACATTCATCCTTTTGTACATGGTACCCTAAATATTTTCCATTACTCCATACTTCTGCATATAATTTTCTAATGGTATTTTCTAAATGGAAAGCTGGCTCATGTGATGTCCTGCCTTGTTCTGCCACCACAGGCTGTATTTTCCTCTAGTAGCTTTACTTGAAGATATCACCTTATACCATGTCTTGTCTTTAATGCCCCGACATAAATCTTAGGTTAAGTAACTTCTTACACAGTGGTTATAAAAGAGCATTTAATTGCCAGGAAGCCATTCTGCAAAGGAAAGCGTGTGCTCTGGCATTCAGAGTTGCATTCTAGCTCTTCAGAAAATGAAAAAGGGCAGATGCAGGCACATATGTGTAGGTTGCTAACCAAAGGAAATAATTCCTATAAATAACCCACAGCTTTATTACAATGCATTCACATCTCTAGCAAACTGCCATCAAAAGACATCACCTCTAATTTCTGAAAATTTACAAAGCTGTCTCAATTCAGTGGCAGGTGACTTAGATATGGGTAATGAATTTTAAGTGCAGGATTCCTCAGCTGCTTTTAATTCAACAAATTAAATTCACCAGCAGCGATGGTGAAAAAGCAGAGTGACAGGGTATGGCTTAAGGTCTTGGTGCCTCTTTGGCTGCCAACCATCGGTGTTTGGCTGGATCCAGGGACCCAACAGGATGTCTGTGGAGTCACCTCTGGCAGTCCTGCACAGAACCTTTGGGCAGAAAAGTGCGGCCCAGATGCTACGTAAAGTTGTGAAAATCTTTGTAATTGTAAAGAGCACCATGGTGTGGCCTTGGGGAAGAAGGTTGTCTATGCCCCTACTAAAAAAGTCAATAGAAATTCCCATATTTTTGTGTATGGCTGGGAATGTAAGTGTCGATTCAATAGGTTTGGGACCATGGTGGACTCTCTAGAAGGCATTCTCTGCACCTGGGTCCAGGGTCCTTAAGGGCTTCACAAAATTTCAGATTCCATCTCCATTTAATCCTCTACCTCTAAAAAATAAGAAAAAAATAAGAAAAAATACAGCAAGAACAAAGAGAGAGACTGTTTGTGGTTGCACTTACATATTTAAATAAGGTTTTGGGGTGAAATCCCAGGTTTCAGGTTATTAACGCCACTTTTGAGATTGGTTTTTTGTTCTCCTGTGGGCACCCTGCACATCAGTACAGACATAAGGGGGTTTCATATGGCCCTGTGTTACCTCTGCCAGCTCTAATCCAAAAGATGTTTCAGCAGTACCTGCTATAAAAGATTCTGCAGCCTGGGCAAAAGGATTCAGTAGAGATGGATGGTGAAAACTGTCCAGGAAAATGAAATAAGGAGCAAACTGAGGAGATGGACTGGAGCAAGAAAAGGAAACAAGCAAATGGATAGAAAGGGTTGCAAAGATGGGAACCGCTAGTGATGGCCACTCAAAGAGAAGATGAGGCTGGATTTGCAATCCTTTGCCTGCTGGATGTTTGTTCAGGCTTTGCTATCTGAGAAGAAATTCCACTCCAGACCAAGCCCAAGGAAAACAAACCCAAACCCGCCTCGTTTTGCCACCCATGACTCATTCTGCATAAGTGTTTCTGTAAATGTCCTCTGAGAGCACGAAGCGAGTCACGCCTAGGATGCTGTCCTAGATGTGGTGAGTGCTGGGAGGCATGTGAGGTGGCTGTGGGGTAATGGGGCTCATTCACATGCAGGGAAGCAGAAAGCCCTGGGAAGCCCTGTCGGTTTGCTGTGGCAGGTGTCACGCTAAACAGCTGTCCCACGTCAGGCGTCTGAGCAAACACCTACAAGGATACCCCGTGTGCAACAGGAATTCATCGCTGTGGTGTTAGGCTTTCCTGTTAAAAGCAAAAGAAATAATTCCTTCTTTTCACCTACTTTGTTCACTTGTGTTCACGTTGGAAGATTTTTCAACTGGTTTTCTACTGTTGTCTTGTCCCACTGGTGGGTACCTGATTATTGTCTTGGAGTTTTTGTTTATTTCTCCCCCCCCATTTTGCCAAACTTAGGGGCTTTCTCCTACATGTCCCACTATCCAAAAGGTGATGTTGCACATCACAACATGTGTGATGCAGTGCACATCACAACAGATGATGTGCTGTACATGTGATGTGAACTAGTCCACGAATGGGGGCCATAATAAAAATAAGGAATCTTTATACAATCAACTATGGTTTTAAAAATTATTTTTCTGAACACAGCCTGCATTAAATGCATTCAGTTAAGAAAGGCAGGAAAGCTCATATCCTCCTTTGGCTGGACAAAAGCTGAAGTGGTGGGATCAGACATCCCTGCAGGAGGGCAGGAAAGGTAAGGTTTCCCCCTCAAAATGTATTTTCCAGAATTCTAAGCGGCAGCAGTGCTATGGATGACAATTATATTTTCAAGATGTGTACGAAAATGTAATTTATACTCTGAATATTTTTTGCTTCAAATAGGAAAAGTGTTGACATGTTCTCCTGTCTCTAGCCATTGCTCTACTGAAATACAGTTTCTATTTCAGAAAAGCTCCAAAGTCCTCACGTTTCCATACGTTTTATTATAGTGATTTGAAGAATGAGACATTTAACCTGTAAGCTCATTGATAATGACACTTGTAACCTAAACATCATGTTAAGTGCAATCAATTTTACAGGGACTGTGTCCAAGTGAAGGCCTTAAGCAGGCTTTGATTTATGAACACATAACCCCTATTGACATCGGTGGGCGTGATGCTCACGGCAAAGACTTTGTACAGGGTATGCTACTATTGAACTATCACATCAGTATTGGCTTTGCATTCAGGGGGGGAAAAACTCAATAGGTAAGGATTTAGTGGGGGTTTTGGTACGAGTTATTGAACTAAACAGTTAAAAGTTCCCAAAAGAGAGGCTAAAAGAACAAAATCAGAAAATTATATCTATCCAAGACATCAAATCTTCAGAGGTAGATCAATAAAAGAAATAAGAACATGTACACTAGGAAAAAAGCTACTAAAAGGCACATGGGGGAAAAAAATCTTTAATAGTGAACTTTTTACTTAGACTGATACGTCTTTAATTTGCATAATTCTGCATGCATAGTGTGCAGGATAGTGCACGAGATCTTAGGTCTTCATTAATAGCTGAACTACAGCAGCTAACAAATTGTCACAATGAGTTTCGAATGACTGCACTTTCGGAGGTGATCACAAAGTAATATCTTTACAATTTTTCTGTTAGCTGGAGACTCAGGGAAAAAAAAAAACAACCCAAAAAAATACCAGTTTCCAAGGAAAAAGCAACCCATTCTTACTGAAAGAAATAATCTATTTGCTCTCTCTCCCTGTGTGCTCGGTCCTCCTTTTCCTGGTCACTTAACTGATGTTAGCTACGTAAGAGCTGATGGAAGAGTAATTTTAGACATAGCTTGGTTTATCAGCTCAAGCCCTGTGATTGCTTTTTCTCCTGAACTTCAACTGCCTACTGAAAAAACCTACACAAACAAGAAGATATTGTTTCTGTGTTTTTCCTTCCCTTAAATAACTACTTCAGTCTGGAGTTGTTTTCTTTTACTGCTGCACATCTATTCAGCTTCTAAAAACAGCATTTCTATTCACTCGCATATATTCATCTAGGGTCATCTTTCCAATTTGTACATAACATGCAAAATCGATAAGACATTTTTGATTCATATTTGGGACCTGACAGCTAATGATCACGGCTGTTAAAATGATAACCTTTAAGCATGGGGTCCAAGTGATAAGCATATGAATAAGAAGGGAACTTTTTTGTGTGTCTCCAGGTCTGGTCATGTCCTTCAACCAGGGACTGGCTAAATGTACTTATAAACTGGATGATGAAGCCTGGTCTTTGAAGCAGGTTTTTTCAAGTTTATTTGAAGGCTTTTATTCTTGCTGTTATAATCTGACGGTTGTTACTGAGCATGCTGCCGTGATGGCTGGGAAGCTTCATTTCAGTCTGAATTTATTTATGGCCAATTAATCCCATGTGTTCTTTTTCCTGTATTCTAGAGCAGGATAAATACATTTTCCTTACAATTTCTCTTCTCTTCTGATAGACGTACAAACCTTTTCCCACTCTCTCCCCTCACTAAACAATTTTTGTTTGTTTTTAATTAAGCCTAACAAACCACATAATTGCAGCCTCTTGTAAAATACATTCTCTCTTTTTCTGATCATCCCAGTAGTTGTTCCCTGCATATGTTCCACTTTAGATTAATCTCTCTTGAAATGCATGACCAGAATTGCATACAATACTCCAGATGAGAGCTGCCGGTATTCAGAGCAGTGATACAAGTATTTCCTAGGGTCTAAGAGGAATACATTTTGGGATGACGTTTAGGGTTTTTTTTTTCCCATGGCTGCATCACATTGGTGCCTTAGTCAGCCTGTGACCAACTAGTGCAAAGGAGGAACAGAAGGGGATCTGGTTGTTTCCAGCTGATGAGTTGGTGTATGCTTGGTTTATGCAATTGCATAGCCAGCTGCTTGGGATATGTCATTTGCAGGAAAATTCGAGAGGCAGGGAAGTATATGCACAGAAGACTGAAATTTGGGCTCAAGTGCAAAATGTGAGTGCGAGCACCTAAAGCATCCAACAGCCAGGCCTGTTGCATGACTGTAACATAGAGAGGGAACATCTGTAAAGTGTGGAAATGAATGTATGTCTGGATTTCAAACACTCGGTGAATTTTAAAGTATTTAGCTTCGATTTGGGTGTGTTTCTGCTGCTTGACAAAAGAAAACTAAGAGGGAATCTTATTAATGTTTATAAATATCTGAAGAGTGCGACACAGGGGGACATGGGCAGCCTCTTCTCAGTGGTCTGTGGGAACAGGACAAGGGGCGATGGCCTCAAGTTGGAGCACAGGAAGTTCCGCACCAATCTGGGGAAGAACTTCTTCCTGGTGAGGGTGAGGGAGCCCTGGGACAGGCTGCCCAGGGGGGTGTGGAGTCTCCATTTCTGGAGATATCCAAGCCCTATCTGGACATGGACCTGTGCGACCTGTCCTAGGGACCCTGCAGGGGGGTTGGACCCGATGATCTCTGGAGGTCACTTCCAACCCCTACAATTCTGTGATTCTGTGAATAGTCCAAATGTAAGGGCTAGGAGATGTTTTGAATTTGTCTAAGGCCCATGATGCACATTTTTAACCCAGGCCTGTGAAACACGCATGTGATGCCTAGAGATTTATGTTTAACTTCACAGCTGAACTGCCACTAGACCGCTGAAAGTGTGCTTAGTGAACAGGTTTGTTGTGTCCACCTCTTTCCTGCCCTTCTAAGTACTGAGTATTGGTGGAGTGGGGTAATAATTATCTAGTAATCTATGGTTTTATAGAGATTAAGTCCAACTTTAGGAAACTAAGCTACCTTAATTTATCAGTGTTAGGACCATGGCAGGTAAATTAATTTAATCAATTAGGAATCAATCTCCTAATGTCCTTTATTACAATTGTGTTATGTTTTGAGACAGCAATGAATCCAGTCCTTGTGGCTAAATCTATCCCAGTAAATTAAATGTTCTGGAACGGAGGCCAGAGATCGGCCAGCAACCCTGCTGGGAGCCTGCTCCAAGTGCACAGCCTCATGCAGAGTCTGTCTTGGTCCCCTGCACCGTCATTGTCCTCAGGAGCTGGGGCTCACAGGGGCCACAACAATTCTGGTAACTCAACGTTGTGAGTGGTCAAGCTGCAATGCTCAGGTGGGCAACTGGGTATGGGAAGGGGGTGAGACCAGTGGCAAGAGAAAGCTGGTCCAGGCAGCTCAGACTCAAGAAATTAAGTAGAAAGAAAATTCCATTAGGAAAAGTGGTCCTTCAAAAAAAAAAACCCAACCAACCAAACAAAAAAATCCCCACAACCAGCCACCTCCAAACACTAATACCTGACTGCATTTAACTGTCACGGCTTGTAGAGACTTTTCTCACATTCTGGATGGGGATGCGTGCCAAATGGATGAGTGCAGGGAATAATCCAGTACTTGCCTCTGGAGATTGCTGAGGTCCCTCCCAAACTGGGCAGAGAGGGACACGATGTGAAGTTTTTTCTAGGAAGATAGCACCCAACAGGTTGCTGGATATTTCGGACACACCGGTCCTGTGACTCTTTCAGCCCGCTGCAAACTAGGCATACATTTTATTTTTAAAAAGGAAGATCTTTCAAAACCTTTTCTGCCCATCTCTAATTTCATTTTAAGGGTCTCATTTTTAACAGAAAATATGAACATCTCTTTCACACTCTCGAGGAGTGAACCTTCATTCTTCACCCTCAGTCCTGCCAGAAAGGGAGAACATGCTGCCAACATCTTCTAGCAACACTTAAGAAAATATGAGAAGAAATTGGCCTTGTTTTTTGCTTAGAAAAACGTACATAACTTTTCCATGAAACCAGGCCTATTTTAGAATGGACAGACCCTTAAAAATACTTCGTCTCTTTATCTTAATCATATATGTTTCTTCTGTTCTACTGTAGCCAGCTGTTCCAGCTTGTTAAACTGGATAATCTCTGCACAAAGAAGGGGTACCCATCAGGACCCTGCACAAAAGATCTTACTCAACGTGTTTTTCTCTCTACATACTTAGCACACTATTTTTATTTTTTTTTTTTACTGATATTATGAAGATTGCATTAGTTTCCAAACAGAATATATATTTTTTAAAAGATTACCCATTGCCTAGTGGTTAACATTTTCACGCTGTATAACATTACAGGCGTTTTCTCTGAAAGTGTCAGCATTTTGTCAGCCAAAGCGAGCTTTAATAGAAGTCAGGCTCTGACAATTTTCTGGAATAACCCAGAGCTCAGCTCTAAGTGTCTCTGTGAACAGGATGTGAAGGTTGGATCTCCTGATGAAAATTAGCGTGAGCCACTGCTGCACTCGGCTGACACCTACGTTTCAGTTTCCTCTGCGCTGGTGCACGCTATCAGGTCTAGGCACTTAGAAGGAAGCTGTCACTTGCTTTAGCTAATCAATCAAAGTTTGTCACATTCTTGTGTGTTTTCTCTAAAAACCCAAACTGGGACACCAGATGTGGTGAATACATGGACAGTCTATGTTTTTGTATGAAAACATCTGATGTGACAAAAGAGCAACGAAAAGCAAGTTTGGCTTGGAGCACATGCTCCTTTTTTTTTTTTTTTTGTCACGTGCACACTCATGAAATGTTTTCATTACCTATATCTCTCTGAGACTGCCGTCACTAATTTAATTTGAGAAAACATTCCCCAGCTATTTTATCGCAAATTGTGTCTAGCAAATTGGTTTTGCTAGTCTTTTGTAGTAGTTAGAAGGAGAAAGCTTGGTTGAGGAATAAATGAAGCATTTGTTAATATAAATCTCTTCTTTAGATTCTCAATTCACAACACGAATTTTTAGATACAGATGATAAATAAAGCTAAGACACTTCTCCAAAGGAACATATTTTGGCTCTGTTCTGCCTCGCCTCTCCACCTCTTCCTTTCATTTCCCTTGCGTGTCAGGCAGCAATACTTGCTTCCATAGCACCATACAAACTTCTTGCTGAGCACTTGTAGATGAAACTCCCAATATGTTGCACAGATCTCTCACTGCAGAAATTTATAACAATGTGACAGCTCATGGGACCTGTGCAGAAAGCACAAGGGATGCTGGCAAAGAAGGGCAGGTGTTAGAAATGACCCCTTTTAAAAGGGTGGTGAGAAAGATCGGAGGTGTTGGTGGTACCTGAAGGGAGGATACAAACAGGAGGGGAATCAACTTTTTAAAAGGGTAGACACTGGCATGACAAGGGGGAATGGACTAAAGCTAAAGGAGGGAAGGTTTAGATTTAGATATTAAGGGGAAGTTTTTTACGGAGAGAGTGGTAAGGTTCTGGAACAGGCTGCCCAGAGAGGGGGTAGGTGCTCCAACCCTGGAGGCGTTCAAGGCCAGGTTGGATGGGGCCCTGGGCAACCTTGTGTAGATCCAGGCCTGGAGGTTGGTAGCCCAGCCTGTGGCAGGGGGGGTAGAGCTCTATGATCCTTGGAGTCCAATCCAGACAATTCTATGATTCTATGTTTTCTTCTTTTGGATGGGCTTCTATGTCAGTAGTCCACCTACAAATGTTTCTTCACCCTGAGTTTTCAACACTACTTTGCGGTCATAACAAGTGGTTTAGCTTCTTTAAAGAAAACCTTAACAGGCAGTTCTGCTTTTCATTTGAAAGAGAGATTGAAGAGCAGTGACAGGTAGACGCTGAAGGGGAGAAAAATCACTGTTTTGATCTATCAGTCAAGCTTAGAGTGACAAAGATGATGCTCATGTTGATTTTTACTGGGATCCCATTCCCTAGATCCACAAGGACAATTGGACAATTCATGCCATAGGGAGCTGTTGACACTTGCTGGGAGAAGAGCTATTCATGCTTAATGCCCAATGATAATAATTTCCCTTCCTTATGTTTTAAATTAGGATTAACTCAAACAGACCTACTGAAAACATAATATACTTTGAGGAGCTAGGCTATGTGCTAGTTTTAGTATTGCTCTCATGAGATTAGAAATGTTTTCTGCAAGACTTTCAGACATGTTGTGCTCCAAAATACCTATTTATTAAGGCATGAGCAGAATAGGAACAGCAAATACAGAAGTGACCTAGGGGGCAGGTGAAGAAGGCAAAACACATCATGACTCCAAGAGAAAAAAGGGTGAACAGAGCAAGCATAACTCATCAGGTAAGGTTTAGACTTGGATCCTTCGAAGAGATGTAGTTGTCTTTCTCCAGTTTCCAGCAGTGGTGTCTTTCTCAATTTCATAGAAATTCAGCATCAGGCTGGTGCACTGTCTGCTTTTCCAAGGTGCAGTTGAGCATTTCTAGATGTTCGCAATACACCTCTGCACGTCCTGAGCTCCATCAGTTGATGCAGAGTGATGGACAGGTCCCCAGATGCCTGCAAGCAAGGCTGTCTCTTCTTTGAGGAAGGGAATGCTGAGTAAAACAAAACAACAAGCGAAGTCCCAGACTACATTGTTCTAGGGGTGGCATGGAAGTGTCCTGGCACAGCTGTACCCTCAGACTGCTATAACGCTTGAAGGTGGAAAGCAGTAGGGCCTGGAGCCATGCTGAGTCCACCTTACGTAGGATGGAGAACCATTGATAAAGCAGGGGACAGAATTTCTGAAGCATTCAGGCATGTTCCTGCTGCTTCCAACCGTTTTTATGTTTGGCAAATTTCTCAGCCGTTTTTTGCTGCTGTTACAACTCCAGAGATGTAATAATTGCTACACCTTTTAATGAAGATATGAGGTTAAATTGATCCAGTGTGAGAAACAGTGCAAACAGTGAGGGCATAGAAATAAACAGCCACACTCTGCTGTTTCCCCTCTCCATCCCACAGTTATTCTGGTCCATATTTTCAAACTGATCCTTAAAACAGAGCCTACTGTGAACTTTTTGTCCACCTGCAAGCTGCCTGCATCTGACAGTCTGATCTGAATGCACAAGTACCTGATTATGTGCATAAACAGCAAATACATGCAGTTTTGGAGGCTAGTTCTGAAAACTTGACCTGTAAATGCAATAGGTCAATTCAATACATCCACAATTCTCTTACCTTTTGTGTTTATTCCTGCACTCTCTTTCGCAGGCTATATAGTGGTGTTTACTGGTGTGTTGGTGGTTTTTTGTGGGGTTATTTTTTTTCAATTTATTTTAATTTCTGGGTCTTTATCTTGTTAAACAAAAAGGATCTCCCTTCATACTGAATAGAAATAAGGAAACGAGAAGTTCTAATTGATCTCTTCATTCAAACCCAAATAAAATAAACATGGGGAATGATGAGTTATAGTCAGATCTCCTGGTAGAAAAACTGAGCTAGAATTTTTATGAGAATGGATCTTTCCTTGACAGATTTCCAGAGCTTCATGTTTTTTTCATCTGGGTTGAAAATAATTTATCTTCTTATTTTAGCATTGTTGCTTATGGTCCTGGCCTGAGCAATAGGGAGAAAAGGTGCATAGTAGCAGCTGGAATGTATTGCAATAATTCGAATTATTTAATTCCAACTTCTGATGGTGATGCAAGTAAAAATATATATTTTTTGTGTGTGTTGCAGCTCACACAGACAATACATTGATTGGTTTCTTGTTAAGTTGGTGGGTTTTTTTTCCCAGTATGTGACTCAGCTGTTGTTTTTTCCATTTGGAGTTCAGATTTTTGTCTTTAAATGAATGACATATTTTGAGTCAGATGCATTCATATATATTCATAAGACCGTTAGAAAAAGTTTTGACATTTAAGGTCCTACCCTTGCAAGTGGGTTTTTCTGATGCTGAAGTCCTGGTCAACCCTGACCCACTTAAGAGATGGAGCATTGTTAAGTCTCCACCATGCACCATTAACAAAATACTCAGCTGCACATTTTGCTTAGATTTTTTTGTTTATTTGTTTGTTTTCTATTGTTTTGGGGTTTTTTAATTCATTTTAATGGTTTGTCAGTCAGAAACACAAACTTGAGAGACATTCTGTCCCCTGGGAGTTGACAAAGACTGTCCAGGTTATGGGGAGAAAGGAATAAAACCAAACTGATACCTATTTCTTTCACCCCAGTACCTTGCACCATTTTATCTGTTGTCTTTGGTAGGAAGTGAAACCTTTAGAACCAAACTCCTAAACAGATGGGTACATTAAACACCTGATGATCAATCTTATTTGACAAAGGAAAAGTCAGGTTTTAATGTCATGCTTGAATGGCTGAGTCCTGTATTTTTCACTTGATGATAGGCAAATTCAAGTTCACCTTATCACCTTATTGTAGACTAACAGGAAACTTTTTGCTGTTTTCTGCTTATTTGAAAACCTATCAGGAATGGTACCATGTGCTTATCAGTAGCTGGGAAATTGATTATCTAATTGATCAAGCTGATGCTGTTACTAGGGTCCTGTTATGGATGTGTATAGAAGCTAACATCATTTTCCCTCCAAGGCTTGTTTCCCTGTTTGTTTTCATGTTGTAGTGAGGTTCCAACAGACTGAGAAAGAAGGAAATATGGATTTTTGTTTTTCAATTAATGAAACATTTTGTTGCCAATAAAGCTAATCCCAGTGTACCTAGACCTATCCATTAATACAGTCAGGTTCAAATAAATTCAGTTCAAAATAAAAATAAAAGGCATTTTCAGATAACAGAATATGTCCATCACACTTTTTTTGTTTTGTGACTGACACCTATAACAACTTCTTAGTCTTATTATTACCCCATATTTTAAGGTCATTACAATATTCCACTTGAAGAAATTTCACAAATGGAATGTTATGTTCAAGCAACAATAAATTTTTCTTCTAAAAATAAAAATACTCTTTGATGTGTCAAAACAAATTCTTAAGTATTATATAGAAACTAAAAATCTTCTTCCATACATCTCACTTGCACTGCTGCTGCCAATCGTAAATGACCATGTGTACCTTTAGAAAAATACACCCTTAAATAACCTTACAAATAATGGGATTCACAGAAAACAACTGTATTTTTACCTCTGAGGAGCAGGCTTTATGTTAAATTGGACACACTTGAAGATTCTTGTCAATTTATTTATTAGTGAGAGCCAGTGAAAGAATTTGAGAGCTTGAAGCAGGTGTGATCAATCAACTTAGCTAAAAAATAATAGGAAATGGGAAGCTGGACATCTACATGAGATGTTTAAAAATGCAGATAGTTTATCTATTCATCTTTTCACTTCACTTTTATGTGTGTGACCTGGATGAGCTGGAGAGCTGGGCAATAAGAAACCAAATGAAGCTTAATAAAAGCAAGTGTGGAGTCTTGCACCTGGGAAGGAATAACCACTTGTATCAGTCCAGGCTGCGGGTGACCTGCTGGAGAAGAGCTCTGTGGAGAAGGACCTGGGGGTCCTGGTTGATGGCAGGTTGGCCATGAGCCAGCAGTGTGCCCCAGGGGCCAAGAAGGCCAAAGGGATGCTGGGGGACATCAAAAGGAGCGTGACCACCAGGTTGAAGGAGGTGATCCTCCCCCTCTGCTCTGCCCTGATGAGGCCCCACCTGGACTGTTGTGTCCAGTTCTGGGCTCCTTGGTATAAAAAGGCAGGGATCTCCTGGAGACAGTCCATAGGAGGCTATGAAGGTGATTAAGGGCCAGGAGCATCTTCCCTATGAGGAAAGGCTGAGTGAGCTGTGGCTGTTCAGCCTGGAGAAAAGAAGACTGATCAGACTGATCTGATCAATGTTTATAAATATCTGAAGTTTGGGACACAGGGGAAAATGGCCAGCCTCTTCTTAGTGGTCTATGGGGACAGGACAAGGGGAAATGGCCTCAAGTGGGAGCACAGGGAGTTTCACTCCAATCTGGGGAAGAACTTCATCCTGGTGAGGGTGATGGTGCCCTGGGACAGGGCTCCTTCTCTGGAGATATTCCAGACCTGTCTGGACACGGACCTGTGCGACCAGTCCTAGGGACCCTGCTTTGGCAGGGAGGTTAGACTTGATGGTCTCTGGAGGTCCCTTCCAATCCCTGTGGTTCTGTGATTCTGTGATCTGTGTCTCACTGATCGTTTTCCTGCCTTTTGCACAGGTGGTTTGACTGCGATGGTTAATTCTGATTTTTGAAAGAAAAGTTGCCAATTGCACTGGATCCATGTCTACTACAGAGCACTTTGATGCATCAATAAACCTGTGCTGGGAGATACGACTTAAGGTGCAAAGCTAATGCCTTACAGCTTTTGCTCTTGTGTTAGAAGGTGTTGCAGTTTTGCAGAACCAAACTCCCCCATGATGCTACTCTATGGGTTCTTTTTCGTTTGAAACATTAGTGTAAAGTATTTCCCAGCCTATTCTTTTGGCTGGGAAGGGTTATGAGACAGTATGAGGGAGGACAACCCTTCTGTCATGCATGAGCATCCATTGCTCTGGCACAAAACAGAAGAGAAACAGGTTCTACTACACAAACTTTACTTCTTTTAAAAGTAACTTCATACATTTAACTAGAGCTGTGTGAAATGAATTGAAGGTGTCACAACTCCTGTCAGTTTAACTTGTCATGCTTATCTCCTTTGCCATGATAGCCCTTAGTGTACCAGCTGAGTTGCAATTGAGGAAGAACAAAATGTACTTCTGCTTTTGACACAGTCAGACTCTGTCCATGTGGGTTTGAGCCACTGATGTGCATCTGCAGCCCAGAAGGCCAACACCATCCTGGACTGCATCACAAGAAGTGTGGCCAGCGGATTGAGAGATAGGATTCTGCCCCAAAGCTCTGCTCTGGGAGACCTCACCTGGAGTGCTGTGTCCAGCTTTGGAGCCCTCAACACAAGAAGGACACACATGTGTGCAGTGGTGGCCACAAAAATGATCCAAGGGCTGGAGCACCTCTCCTGTGAAGACAAGCTGAGAGAGTTGGGCTTGTTCAGCCTGGAGAAGAGAAGGCTCCAGGGAAAAATAATAGCAATCTTCCAGTCCCTGAAAGGTGCCTGTAAGAAAGCTGGGGAAGAACTGTTCCCAAGGGCATGGAGAGATATGGTAAGGGGATATTATAAATTAGATAAAAAGTTCTTCAATATGAAGGTGGTAGACCGCTAGCAGAGGTTGCCCAGAGAGGTAGTGGAGCTCCCATCCTGAAAGATATTCCAGGTCAAGCTTAGTGTGGCTCTGAATGACCTGATGAAGTGAAAATGTTCACTGCAGGAGGTTGGACTAGATGACTTTTAAATATCCCTTCCAACCTAACGCTTTCTATGATTCTACGATTCTATGAGTATTAGGTGAAAAACAGAACCCATTCAAAATGTGAATGAGATACCCACGTCTCAGAAAGCAGGAGAGGGACAGAAGGAAAGAAAATTCACCATGAACCAGTTCCACCATTAAGAAAGATGGAAATACGTTGCCCCTGTGAGGAGCTGGAAGTTGAAAAAGAAACGCAGAAGCTGTCTGTGAAGGAAAAAACTGTCTTTTCTTTGGATAAATGCTTTGGATATTTTTCCAGTAAAACTCACTGGATATTGTAATTTCAGAAATCACTTATTGTGCTGGGAGTGCTTTTGATACAGACAGACTCTGTCCATGTAGGGCTTTCCCCACCAAAGAAACAAAATTAAATGTAGCAGTTTGGATCGGCATCTAGAATGAGGTGATCACGGAGAAGCGTCAGTGAAACTTAAAAGTGGGCACATTTTAATGTGGACAAGATTACATGATCATAATTAAACAGCCCAGCTTATTTTTTTCCCCTTGCATGTATAGATTTTATCCATTCTTCTATTATTTCAATGCTAGGAGACTATACGTGCATAGCCTATTTTTGGATTTTCAGATGAGGGGAACAGGTAGTACATGCAGAATAATGCAAAAAAGAAGTTTATCTTTGATTAAATTTTCTTCTGAGTAACTGCCTCTACAATTAATTTTCATTCTATGGAAAATAAAAATTTTGTATCTCTGGTTGCGGAGAAGAAACATGGAGCACAAACAGCAAGATGGAGAAATGAGTGGAAGTAATTTATTTTTCACATAATTATGCAGCAATTTATTTCAGCTGGCAGTTTCTTTTCTTTAAATGGCTGTATATAATTTCTTAGTAATTTGGTAATTTATGACTTTATATCGATAGCAATCAACATTTTCAATACAAACATGTTTGGCTTGTTCTCCTCCCATAGAAAAAAAAAGGCATTGCATTTTATTTCTGAATAGTTCCTTTGTCCTCAGCAAAAAGAACAGAAATTAAGCTACATTTTCAAGACAAAGCAAAGGCTTTATTTTTGTGCTTCAAAAAGAAACATTCAGTATTTCTAAAGAAACTGATACACATGTGATTTCCTCCTTTCTCACATCCCACCTCCACCCTCTTTTCTTATAATGTCAGGTCACTATGGTGTAGGGTCTTTTCCCCTTTTCTCAGGTAGCTAAAGCTCCGGGGTTACTATGTTCAAAGTAGAAATAGAGTTTCACAAACTAGTCTCCAAATAGAAATAAAATTTGTTTATTCAAGTGGGGGGTTTTAGATTGTTTATTGATGAAAGAAAATTTTTTCCACTAAGGTAATATGCAATATTTTTCTAGGTCCCATTTTATGTTTCAAAGCCCAGTTGGTGTTTGTCTGGTGCTTTGTAACTTAAAACTTGTGTCAGAATATACCTCTAACTTGGGCAAGGTATAATTTTTTTTGAGTTAAATTTAAATGAGCTATTTCGGTGACCTCTTTAATAAGGTTTAATTTTGCTAAACAGATGTTGGTGAAGGAAATAACACCTCTAGAGGGCACTGTTAAATTATTTGAGATGATTGTTTTGCATTTTATCATGCAAACTAACGCTTGCCTGATTAACTGACCTGCATCTGAAATTTTTAAAATGGTGATTTTAAAGTAACATTCATATATTAGTAGCCATTAAATACCCTTAAAAATAAACACTATTTGAAGTCTTTACAGGAAAATGTACGTGTTCCTGTGAACTTCGTATCTGAACATGCAATTGGGATGTCTTCAAGCCACAACTTCAAGCAACAACAAGAAGATCTGAATGATCGAGATGGTGGAGTCAATATTTAGCATCACTTACATTGACTGAAGAAAGATTATAAAGGAAAGAAAAATCAGTAAACATAACCCTTAACTGTACCCAAGGCTTTTCTAACTGTTCACCTTGTCAAGCCAGTGGGGCTCCAGTAACAGGAAGATAATAACTTTGCTGAGCTTAGTGAGAATTTCTCAACTTTCTGTTTGCTGCTCCTTAAGATGGAGCTGCAGGTTCTTCTTCATAGGCAGTGATTGTTTCTCTTCCACTGTCATTTGTAATGATACTGAAAACTGGGTTCATGGTGACATCCCTCTGTTTCTGTTTTGTTACATTAACCTTTGTTCTGTCATCCATTTACTTCATCTCAGTGTGCATCAGATTTTCTGTTTAATTCATACGTTCATTTGATACATGCAAACAAACAGGCCAGCACGTGTCACATACTAAATCTATACCAATCAAGATCTGCAGATTGCTGAACCTCATAAGCAATGATGTCATCCCTTACTTCTTTTCTCTTTTTTCCAAAGCCAGAACACGTTACAACGGGTAAAAACACACAGGGTAAAACGGATACTGAAACAATGGTATGAGCCACATAGCCATCTTCGTGGTCTTTAGCTTATGGAAGTGTTTAGCAGAACATTTTGAGTATAGCAGTGCTAACAGTGCAAGAAACAGGTTGTCAGACATGTTGCTTAACACATTTCTATAGTCATCACTTCAAGCTTGATGTGTTGACCCTTCCTTTCTGCAGCTGTACATATATATATATATTCAAGATCCATAAAGACAATATAGCTTCATTTCACTAATGATCTTGGGTGATGAAAATTAGATATAAGTCATGAACACTTACAAAATCAATGTCAGCCTCATGTGCTCATCTTCGAGGCACACAGAGAAATGGATGAGTTCCACACCCCATGCGCTTGTGCTTAATTGAAGGAACTGGGATGGAAATGGGCAGGCTGCCATGATACATAAACACAAACAGGTACTTTCTTTGTCTTCAGAGCTGTAAATGTTCTCCCTACAGTCCAACGGGCATTGAGGACAAGTATTGACCTTCTGTGGTCCATTATTGGAAACTTGGTGAACTCTTTGTGGTACCTTCCCTTTGACAGCTAAAGAGAGGGGTAAGTCTGAGTTCTCTTTTGGAACAGAAGTAGGTAACACAGAGAACCTCCAGTGCATGAGTTTGCTCTAGGACACATCTGTTAGATTTTATGTGGTTTAGTTGCATGACCAATGAAGTGCTATCCCAAGCCTATGTTTTACTTCAAGACTCCCTGAACCCAGCGTGAGTCATGCAAGAAATGAGAACCTTAATTTTCATATTTTAATGTGGACACATTAATAACAGACCTCATGGGTTTATTTGAACTCGGATGTCTTTTCTGCTTTTTCCTAGAAGTCGCATCATGATGCTTATAGGATAAGTTTTAACAATCATACATAGGCACAGGATGGTTTTGTGTGACTACAGAGCTGGCCAAAGGCTTTTCCCAGAAGACAGAACTAACTTTTAACTGACAAGGTGTTGAAAATTATTTGTGGAAAAGTTACTTTAAGAAAATGAGAGCAACTGTTAACAGAAAATTCCAAAATCTTGGAAATTCTTCACTGGTGAAAAATAAGCAATATGATTGGTACAGTGGGCACTCTATACATGAATGTATGTGCTCATGTACATTTCTGGTCCAGATAAAATTATCAATCTTGTGAGACCATTAAAACTCTTCCTGCACTAATTCATGGCTATTCATGGTAGATATTTTAGCCAAGCCAATAAGGTGGTGGATTAGGGAAACATGGTGCTTAAGGACATGATTTAGGGGTGGACTAGTCAGGGTTACGCTGTGGTTGGACTCGATGATCTTAAGGGTCTTTTCCAACCCAGGTGACTCTATGATTCTATGGTTTCACTAAGCCACTGCAAATATACAAACTGATCTTGAAGTGCATGAAAATTCAGTATGGGATGCGATGCAATTCTAGTTTCTAATCACAAGCTTTTGTTAGCTTGTTAAGGTACAGCAAGAACGCTGGGATTCCTGAGGCGGTCGTTTTGTTGAGTTAGCTTGTTTTATGGTGACATTCATATTAAATTTGAGTCTCAAATGAACTCATAAAATGAGAGAGAAAATCACTTTTCTAAATTTATTTTGTGCTAAGGCTTTGCTGATAGCGTAGTTATTTTATCTTACTAGAAATTAAATGAGTGCTCAATACGTTTCGAAGGAACATTCAAGCAGCTAGAACCAGTTGTTCATCTTTCAGGGTGGCTCCTGAATTTGAATTTGATATGGATAACCCACACTCATTGAGAAACAAAACAAAGGTGTGGACAGAAGTGTTTGTGAGGCACTCCGACATCTCAACCCAGTGTAGCTTTCATTTCCTCTTATCCTCCAACATAAACATGTATCTGTAGATAGCCATGTTTACAAAATATATAATACTTGTAGACATATACACACACACACATATATGTAAAAATTATGGAAAATACACAATTCAGAATTATCATAGTCAGAATAAAACTTTTATGGATTTTTTTTTTGTCTTTTTAATTCTTTGGCATCATTTCCTTTTCATTGACTGCTATTGTACAAAGGCATTTTTAGGTGTGTAAGAATAAACTGATACAGCTATAAAGACTGTCAGTTATACCATGACTTCACTCAGCTGAAAACCAACATAGGATCATTATTGGTAAAAGTTGCAGTCTTAAAAGAATTTGTTATTGGATACCTTGATAGCTGCCAAGACCTTCCTTTTTTATTACTTTTTTCTAAGACTGTAAATGTTTCATTTATTTGAAATTCCATCCTGCAACAAAATATGGGGGTTGTATATGTGCTATTCTGTACAAACTGTGAAATCAATATACAGTCTTAAATATTGGAGGGACATCATTGTAAACTAGTTATTGATGTGCTAAAGTCATTTACACCTGACAGAGAAGATAGATTATGACACTATTAATTTAACTGGCAGTGGGTATAGGAAGATAACCTGCCATGTAAGCCCACAGACAGTCATCTGTAAAGTTTTTATGCATATTTTGTTCAGCAAGCTATACAGTTCTGACAGCTACGAATCACTTTTAATCTGTCAATTTCAAAGGTTGTCATCAGAAAGTTCAGCTGAAGGAGAATGTCTGTTTGACTCATCTTAAATGTAAGATGATTACTGTTTGTCACATTTACAAATTATCCTATTCTTAGAAAAATAAAGCTGAGCTGTTTAGCATGGTTATTGTGTAATTTGGAAGGCAGGATGCGGTAATGCATCTAAAATAGAAATATACAGTTGTGTAGTGAAACTTGTTTGCTAATGGATGGCATGCAGCAATAGCAATAAAAGCAAAGATGTTTTTCTTTGCAATAACTCTTCATATACATAAAAATATGTAAAGAAAGGAAAAATATAAAAACTGCTGAATGCTCACTTTTTCCCTGTGATGTACAGTACTGATATAAACTCTGCAACAGATGACTCCATTCCAAAAGATAACTCTGATTCTCCAGATAATCTTTTTATTATTATTTTTTCTTTACTTTCAGAACACTCACGTGAGGTATCACTGACCTTGCACATACACAGACTGACAAGATCTGGCATAGCTTTATGGTGTGTTGCCTTTTTTGAAGCATGTTTAGGGCAGACTTTGTAAGAGGTTTTCTGTTTTCTTCAACAGAAGTGCCATGCTCTTTTGGAATAACATAATTAAGTCAACACCCTTTGCCTTGTAAGGTTTTGCCCACTCCAGTGGTGTTTTTCATACACTACAGATTGTTCTTCTGTTCTCTGGTTTTCCAGCACTTGCCCTTTATAGAATCATAGAATGGTCTGGGTTGGAAGGGACCCCAAGGATCACAGAGCTCCAACCCCCTGCCACAGGCAGGGACACCAACCTCCAGGCCTGGAGCTACACAAGGTTGCCCAGGGCCCCAGCCAACCTGGCCTTGAACACCCCCAGGGACGGGGCACCCACCCCCTCTCTGGGCAGCCCCTTCCAGCCCCTCACCACTCTCTCTGCAAAATACTTCCCCCTAATATCTAATTTCAACCTTCCTTCCTTTAGCTTTAATCTATTCCCCTTTGTCCTGCCATTGTCTACCCCTTTTATCCCCCAGCAGCTCTGGCAGCTGTTGTAAAATAGAGAAATTCTGGTTCTTTCACCATTAGTTCATCCTGGTATGAATGTGGTGCTGGGACCGTGCAGAGACGTAGGAGGCACCCATTCCTGCCTTGGAGCAATTCTCTCCATTGTTTATAGAAATCACAAAACTGACTTGGTTTCTAGAAGTGCTGCAGCTTTGGGAGGCCAAGAGAAATTTAATCATTTTAATGACGGTGTGTGGTAACCATTGGTTCAATAAAAAGTTTCAATGACTCTACTGGGCTTTGAAAATGGCAGTGTGTATTATTCTTCTTCATTTAGCTGGGTACCCTGTATGTAATGACAATACACAAAATAGTAAACAAAAATGCTAATGCAACATGGTCATTAAGGAGAAAAATAACTCAATAAATGAATAACAAAGCTTTGCTGCTAGATATAAAAAGTAAAAGAATTTTATTGAGCCAACAGTGAATTTCACCAGGAAGAAGTAGTTCAGTTATAGTTCGTTCTGCTAATCCTGTTCACCTTATTCAGGAAAACTTTCCATTGGCTTTAAAGATAAACTTTTTTTTTCTGAATAAGAGTAGAGGAGCTCAGACACTGGAGGATTTCAAAACCTTCTGCAAGCTTATGGGACATTCAAAAGTAATCTTGGCCCTTCTTACAAATCACAGAGATACCAAAAATAAAAAACTCTGTACAATAGAAATAGAACAAAAGTCAAAGTTCCTTTTTTTTTTGTTTTGAGTAAAGTGGCATGTTTACACCAATGTTGTGGTGTTCTGTGTCATCCCTTAGATATCAGATAGGTCCATTGGTTGTGGCTTCTTCTCAATAGATCCTAATGAACTCTCTATACACCAAGGTGCATGGAGGAAGAGCAGTGTGCAGCAAAACCTGTGGCTGTGCTTATGGATTGGTGACATACACCTCAGGTATCCGATTTTCACAGGTTTCAAATGCTTGGAACCATTTCAATCAGGATACAAGAACATGGGCTGCTTTGGGTATGTCACAGACTATATGACTAATTTTGCCTCATCGAAGCATTTCTTACAGGGTTTAAGCAAGCAAGGGGGTGTAAGTATACGTTTATATGTGTCAACCTCTATCCTGCATGAAAAAAACACATTTTCATTTTTCTTCTGTGCAAGATGCCTGTGGTGGCTCACCATTCCTTTGTTAGATCAGATCTATGTTTTTAGGCATTGACTTAGTCCCTCTTCCTGTAAGAGAAACTGAAACTTTCAAGGCATTTTTATCATAAATGAAGCTTGTTTGTATTGCATCAGATGGGATAGCTGCTTGATATTTAGGTCTCTTTTTCAAGAAAATGAGGGGGGAAAAATCCTTAAATTCTCTCTTATTTTTTTTTCTTCCAGATTTCTTCCCCCATTTATTTCCTCTGTCTTGCTGTTTGATAGCTGCAAACATAGCTTTTACCTCTAGGCAAGTGGGCAGGCAAGCATCTCCTTCTGGAACAAATGTCAATGTATCTTCTTAGATTAATTGGCAAGTAAATGGTGCAGTCTATATGTGGTCTCCTCAGGAGAGAGTTCCTACATCAGCAAATTTGTGATACTTTGCTCTGAAAGTTAGCCCTATATTTAACTCCTTCGTGGCATCTCTCAGAGGAACCTAAGTCAGTCTTTCTGTGGTTCCATGTAATGCATGACAGCATGGCTGCAGTTTCCCCAAGAAAAAGCGTTGTAGATTAATATTGACTGATTGACTGTGTTTAAGGAGGTGGCTTTTATGACTAATAATGTCTCTTGGTAACCATTAGCATGACATTCCTTAACTCAAGCTCTTTTGTTGGTATACAGGTAGCTAAAGGAATAAGAAGAGAATAAAACCAGAAACCTTTCCAACTTGGGCTACTGGGTACAACAGGGGTTTTTTTTTTTGGATACTCATATTTTCAAAAGCTCTTTGTGTAATTTTGATTTGCTCACCAGAAGTTCTTACTGTACGTTTGTTACTGGAACAGCTTCCCTGTGCAAAATGCACCTTTATGTAGTCCTGCTTCCAGTAACTACTCTCAGGCCCCTCCAGAAGGGGAGTGGGCAGCAAGGTTTTTGAGACAGTTCAGAAGTTTTAAAAATTGCTACCCTCAAGCAATATATATCAAATTATCCACTAAAGTGAGGACTTTCGTTTTGCCGTCAGTGTGATTCATATTAATGTGAATAAAAGCAGTTTCTTCACTAGCTAACAAGTACATTGTGTGCATATATGTGGGCTTTTTCACCTGGAACACTTCAATGATAAACCTTCACTTTCACCTTTTTAATTCAAAGGGTCACACTGGTGAAATATAACTTCTTTATTCATATACTTAACTGAAAAACCTCAGTTTTGTTGCCAGAATATTTTCAAATATCAAAGAGTACTTCAAAAGAAAACATATTTATTTCCCGAAGTGCTACACAGATGAAGAACATCTTTAATAAGCTAGCACCCTCCCGCTGAGTTTCTACCATCAGAACATGTCTATGCTAGGCAAAGTTTCATTTCTATTTAGTTTCAATTAAATGCCTGTAATGTAATTACATAGCACAGGAAGGATCTATTGATGTTGTGAATTTGATTTTTAATAAGATTACAAAAAAAAAAAAAGCCCTCTAAGGTGCCTCCATAACTTTAGACATTATTGTCTGTCCATCTAGCTTCTTATGAGCAATGATAACATCTGGCAAATGTCAAATCCTGTAATTTTACTTTTTTTTTTTCCCCCCACTTTGTGAAATACTTTACTTGTCCATTGATTCTGACGGGAGTGCTCAGAATAAAACATGCCCACTTGAGGAAAAGGCAACAAACTCAGGCTTATGGTTTATGATGGAAACAATATGGTGGCTATTCTGGAAATACAGATACTGACACAATTCCCAGAGATAGTATAACTGTGTCAGCAGAAGTGTGAACTTCTCTGCTTGTGAAACTGAAGCTAAACAAGCAAGAACAATCACATTTTTACCATTTGCAAAAACATCTAATCGTGTTGTGGTTTCACCTCATATTTTTAGCTTTTTTTTCTGTGAGAAGCTGCCTTTCCATCTGTCTGATAGCAAAATTTCACCATTTCATCAATAAAACTGGCATCGTTTCACCTTGAATCTATTCACAGAAGCTTCGTCACTTGAGGTACATAAATCTAGCTTGGATGAAGCACTGACATTTAATTAAAGTTTTATTTTCTGCATGAAAATCCTCAGCCCAAAATAGAAAATTTCATATGATTGTAGTAATTTGTGGTTTGTATCATGTTATCTTTCACATACAAATCATCTTTCTAGTGCTGCCTGTATCCCTCAATGAGTTAGCTTCTTGCATTCCCACAAGCAATAGATGGTTCCTCTGCAAGTATGTGTGAATGACAAGTTGAAATTACTGGAAAGCCAAAAGGGAAGACATGCAATGGTCTGGAAGTGTAAATTGCAACTTTGTCTCTAGACTTGTGGCCCCATGTCATCCTAACTGGCCCAACTGCTTTTCACTTAAACTGGAAATTTAAACTGGTGGGAGTATAGCACTGATCATATTGTGTGTGGAGTCAAGAGATGGTCTTGATGGGTCCCTTCAAACTTGGGACATTCTATGATTCTATTATATTTTTCCTCTGTAAGAAATTGGTTGATTTACTTTGACTGGAAGTTGGTTGTTCTGCCTTTATATGTCACATCAGATGGCTGTTGGGACATCTGAGATGGCAAAACTGGGAATAAAGAAGCCCAAAGACCAATGCTTATTTTGATGTTTATAGACAATTGGAGGAAGGAATGAAGAGTTTTTCAGGGTTTTATCGCCTGATTTGCATGCTTTTGTATGGGATTAATGACATCCTGACTCAGGCCACAGGGCAGGGAATGACCAGGGAGTGGGAATCACCAGCCTTAGCTACTTTTGGATCATTAAATGTGATGACTTTCAGCATAGCCTCAGTGCCATTACAAAGATATCAAAGTCTCGGAGGCGGGGGCAACAGAGTGGGTTATCATTTGCTGTTTCGAGAGCTGATGGATCTCCAACATATATGTGCACAAATTACATTTATGGCCATATTTAGTTGCACACGTGATTAAAAAAAATAAAATTATGTTCTTAGAATATGACTTTTTAAAGTAGAATTTAACCCCAAATAATATTAGATATCACAATAATCTTAAGTTTTATGTGTACCATGTACACAACTTGAAAAATCTTCACCTTTTAATGTATTTTTTCTGGTGAATGAAGAAACTAATAAGGTGTTCGTTTCTTTTTCCCTTTCTGGCAATCTTGCTTGCATTAGTACTCCAAATAAGCAACTTAAATATCTACTGGAGAGCAAGTTTTGTTTTGATAAAGCTGTTATAAACCTCTGTTCTGACCGTCTTTGATATCCTGTTTCCTGGAAGTAAAGGATGTCATACCTTTCTTTTTTTTTTTTGTCTCGTTAAAACTCTTCATTTAAACTGTGTTTTCAGAGCATCTTTGGTGTTTTAAAATCTTTAATAGATGTATCCTGTGACACAAGACTAGGAGAGTAGATACTATTATTCCTTTTTCACAAGGACCCTGTCTCAAAGTGATTTAAAGACAGTGGCACAATTGGAAATTGAACCTCTGACTCATGACTGCGCACATGCTGAAATACAAGAAATTCCATTTAAACATAAGACAACAATTTTGTGCTTTGAAAGGGGTCAAAAGCTTGGACAGTTTGCCCAGAAAGATTCAGGAGTTGCCATACTCAGAGATATTAAAAACTCACATGAACACACAGTCCTGGGCAACCTGCTTTAGGTGGGACTCAGCTTTAACTGCAGTGGTTGGACTGAATGATTTCCTGGGAACTCTTCCTCCATCATCCATTCTGTGATTTTTCTAGTGCCTTAATCAGTGGGCAAAATTTCTGTTAAAGTGTTAAAGCAGATAACTGCAGAGAGTGGAAAAGACTTTTCCTGTTCTAGGTGTGCATGCTGCTTGCTTTAGGATGTGTACACATTGAAGGTTTTCAGTAGAAATTCCTAGGCAAAAAAAGGTCTTGGAACTTTTCTCTGAACTTTATTTTTTCCTTAAAAAGTATTTGAGGAGCAATCTGAGATCACTCTCCTCTTCCATAGTGCTCCTTCATAGGAGAATTCTATTTCTGAAGCAAGCTGTGATGCACGTGAAAGGTGGATGAACTTGCCTGAGAATGTCGCTTAGTTTCTCACTAGAAAAATAAGAGTATTCAATTATTTCTGGCTAGCACTGTCCTATCCTTCACATGTATAAAGCTGATGAACTTTTGGTAGAGAAAAATTACACCTTTTGACACGTAGATAATGTAGAATTGTAGAATCATGACTAAGGAAAAGCTTCAGAGCACCACCACCTCCAAGTGCCACCCTGACAGAGGAAGGACACATCCCAGCAGCCCAGGGAGCTCCAAGCCCCATCCAAAGTGGCCTTGAACCCTACCAGGGATCCCAGGGCAGCCCCAGCTTCTCTGGGCACCTTGTGCCAGGGCATCATCCCTCCCAGGAAAGGATGTCTACCTCCCAGCCCCTTTCCAGCTGCCCTCCTGCAGCTGAAGTTCATTCCCCTGGGCCTGGCCCTCCCTGCCCTTGGCACCAGCCTCTCTCTAGCTCTCCTGGAACATCTTGAGGGATGGGAAGTGGTTCAGAGCTCACCCCAGAAGCAGCCTTCTCTTCTACAGGCTAGGCCAGCCTGATTCCCTCAGCCTGTCTCCTTAGCAGAGGTGCTCCAACCCTCATATCATCTCAGTGGCCTCCGGTGGACTCATTCTAACAACTCCATGTCCTCCTTGTCCTGGGGAACCCCAAGCAGGAAGCAGTGCTGCAGGATGATCTCCCCAGAGCATGCTGGTGATGCTGCTGTGATGCAGACTAGGACATAGTTGGCTGTCTGGGCTACTAGCACACATTGATGGGTGATGCTGAGCTTCTCTTCCCCCAAAATCTCATGTCCTTCTCATCATGGCTGCACTCGATCCATTCTCTGCCCAGCCAGTACTGGCAGTTGAGATTGCCTTGACTCATGTGCAGGACCTTTACTTGGCCTTGTTGAACTTCATGCAGCTTGCACAGGCCCACCTCTCTGGCCTGTCATGGTCCCTCTGGCCAGAATCCCTGACCTCCAGTGTGTTGACCTCATCACACAGCTTGGTGACATCAGCACTCTGTCCCACTGTGCATGTTGCCAACAAAGATGTTAAGCAGTCCCAGCACTGACCCCTGAAGAACACCACTCATCATTGGACTCCACTTGGACATTGAGCTGTTGACGGCAACTCTTGGAGTGCAATTATCCAGCCAGTTCCTTATCCACTGAGTGGGCCACATGTCAAGTCCATGTCTCTCCAATTTGGAGACAAGAATGTTCTGCAGGACAGTGTCAAATGCTTTGCACAAGACTCAGTAGACATCAGTTATTCTTTCCTTATCCATCAACGCTGTAAACCTATCATAGAATACCACTGGATTTGCTAGGCACATAGTGCCTTTAGTGAAGCCATGCTGGCTGTCACCAATCACCTGCTTACACTGGCTTGGAAACGTCACTTCAGTGGCTGAATGATTTACTTTTACTAAAGACATTACAATTGTACCCATCATTACCATAAGAAATAAATACACTCTTTGGCTAGATATTTTTAGCTGAACAGAGAAGGTAAAAGAACATAGGAAGATGCAGAAAAAGGAAGTATTGCATCTGAAATACTAATGCATGTCAGCAATAAGAGTTTTAGGGCCAAGTATTTTCATTTACAAAAAGGGCAATTTATTCGAGAGCACATGATGCAATGAGCTTCACAGAGGAAGCTGTGGTCTCTCATGAGCATTCCTCATCTCAGGCACAGGATGTGGTTTTGCCACTGTGCCACTTGCTGACTGAGGCTATTTTCTCTGTACAAGGCCATGCTGTAACTCCTGGATATATCAGGTCAGCTGTGTGCTCATCAAGAGTATTTGCACTGGAGTTTGCTGCCCACGATAGATATAGTCTACATTTATCTTTTGTGCTGAGCATGACATTAGTTATTAAATGCTTCCTTGTTATTTGAATAAGATTCAATAATAGGTGCTGTGTCTTCTCTGTAGAGGTCCTGTAAGACAAATGGATTACACATTCTCTGTCTTCCTTTGTTCTGTCAGCTTTATTGACATATAAAGTAGCATCATAGAGTACATCTGTCTGTATAAAGCTTTGCTTTGCAGTGCAGGATGTTCAAGGTGGGATGTTAATGGTGTTAAACAGAACTGTTAAATGATTTTTCATACAGGTAAGGGTAAAATTAAAAAGCAGTGTCAGAGCTTTTGTACTGTTTTTTTTTTAAATTAAAGCTAAAAGTAATAATATCATGTATACTTTAAATTTTCTTTATGATTATATATGAAGGATAAACAGTAAATTCGTCAAAACATAAGTGTTCCTTACTATTCTGATTCCTGTATATAATCAGAAACCTTGAATCAGAGACCACTTTGTCAGTGTTTCAAAGTATATGGCAGAAGATCACCCAAAACCTTGGCTATTCTGGGATTGCTCATTGGTATGATAGTGAGATGAGTTGGATGCTTTTGCTTTGAAAGAGTTGACTTGGTCAAAAGAGAGCCATAAATGTTCAGAAATTCAGAAGTATTCTTCACTCTGTAACAACAGAGGTCTGTACTAATGGGAGCCTTTGAGATAATGGGACCATGTAGATCTTCCCAATCCCTTTTGTGAAAGTGTGTGTTCTTTCCCTTGCTCTTCTAAAAGGAGTAAAATTTGAAAAAAACTCTACAAGAATTCAGATTTATGTTTTCTGAAAATGTATCTCTCAGCCACAAAGAAAAAGAATGAAAGGAAGAAGTGTAAATGTATTTTATCCTGAAACACTGATGAGAGAAAACTGAAAAGCTTTCTAAAAGTAAAGAAAAACTCCAGAAGCTGTGAATACCTTCACTTTCTGTCCAATACTGACAAAGAATATTTATACTGTTTATTAACAGGTTTTATATGTATATAATATAGTTTGTCAATATAAGATGTATTGCTAGTAGTTCTATACGCTGGAGACTGGGTAGCAGCTCTGTCAGAAGAATTCTGGGGATCTTGGATGTTGAGCTGATGCCTTGTCAGATGTCCAGGATCATGCCTGTCTGCAGAGGTAGCTAACAACACCTTGGACTATGTCAAAAGGCACACAGTCGTCTGGGGGCTGGGATTGTCTCCCTTCACACTTGTTAGACCTTGTTTAGATACAGTGACCAGTTTGGGGCCTGCCTTAGCAGGAAGATATTGATGAGGGAACTGCCAGGATGGTCAGTGGCTGGCACACTTTCTGTGGGAGGAGAGGCTGAGGGAAGGGAGATTATTGAACCTGGAGAAGAGATGGCTTTGGGGAGACCTGACCGCAAATTTTCTATATTTGCAAGAAAATTATAAAAAAAAAAAGCAATGAGTGAGGTTTTTTGTAGAGGTGCACATCAGGAGGACAAGAAATAATTTCACCATGAGGGCAGTCAGGCATCAGAACACATTGTCCAGAAAGGCTGGGCAGATTCTGTCCTTGGAGGTTCTCAGGACCTGACTGGATGAGGCTCTGAACAACCTGTTCCCATCTCTTGAGTGGCTTTTCCTTGAGCAAGAAATTGGACGTATAAACCTGATTTATCCTCATGTACGACCTCCTGTCCATATGCAGGGGAAAAATCTGAAAGGCTAACTCCCAGCATGAGCTCAACCTGGCCACTGTGGTAAAAGATAATAAAAAAGGTTTTTCCAAATATATTAACAGTAAGAGGAGGGCCACAGAGAATCTCCCTCCTTTACTGGATCTGGTGGGGAACATGACTACTGTGGATAGGGAAAAGGCAGAGATTCTCCATGCCTTCTTTATATTTGTCTTCAAGAGTCAGACTGGTTATTCTCAAGGTACTCAACCTCCTGACCTGGAAGACTGGGACAGGGAGCAGAATTAAGCCCCCATGATTGAGGTCAAAACAGTTAGAGACCCACTATTCCACCTGAACTGTCCCAAGTCTGTGGGGTGAGATGGTTTCCACCTGAAGGTACTGAGGGACCTGGCAGATGTGATTGCTGAGACACTCTCCATCATCTATCAGCAGTCATGGGCAACTGGAGAGGTACCAGATGGCTGAAACTTGCTAATGTGATGCCCATCTATAAGAAGGGTTGTAAGGAAGATCTGGGCGACTTCAGGCCTATTAGCCAGATCTCAGTGCCAGGGAGGATTATGGAGCTAGTCATCCTGCAGGCAATCACAGAGTAAATATGTGACATCCAGGGGAACGGACCCAGCCAACATGGGTTCATGAAGGGCAAGTCCTGCCTGACCACCCTCATCTCCTTCTATGACCAGGTTACTCTCCTGGTGGATGAGCGAAAGGCTGTTGTTGTAGTCTACCTCGACTTCAGCAAAGCTTTTGACACAGTCTCCCACAGTATTCTCCTGGAGAAGCTGGCAGTCCATGGCTTGGGCAGATGCACTCTTCACTGGGCTAAAAAATGGCTGGATGGCCAGATCCAGAGAGTGGTGATAAGTGGAGTTAAATCTAACTGATCACAAGAGGTGTTCCCAAGGTATCAGTACTGGGACCCAGAATATTTAATATCTTTATTGATGATTTGGATGGGGGAATTGAGTGCATCCTCAGTAAGTCTGAAGACAACCCCAAGATGGGTAGAAATGTCAGTCTGCTGGAGGGTAGGAAGGCCTGACAGAGGGACCTGGAAAGGTTGACATGAAACCTCTTGTGGTAAAGAAGCCAAAGTCAACACTTGGTAAAGATTGATGAAAATAATTGTGAATAATTTCTGTTGAATTTTCAGTATTTTGAACCTTCACTATATTTTACATATGCATAGTTGGTGTCTTAGTGTGCAAATTAAAATAAGAAATTAAAAATTTGACTATAAACCAAAAAGAGATGAGTATTTAATAGTGGGATAATTGCCTGTAATCTCCAGGCCATTGTTTTGTGCTGGATTGATTTCCTAAAAAGTATAGAAATGCCTAAATATATGGGTAGGAGTGGGGTTAAAACACCTGTTTACCGCATTGTTCCTACATTCTTACAAATTAGATGATTTTTAGGAAGCTCAATTTTCCATAAATTGTTTTTTCCCTAAACTTTGATGGGTTTTTTTTTTAGGTTATTTATGTAGTAAGGTATTTTATAATCAAATAATATTTTGGCTGAATGCACTTAAATTATTTTTAAGGGACAACAATTTTTTTCTTTGATTTTCCACTGAAAGTTGGCTTAATCTTCAACATTGAGATTTTTCAGTCCCACTTATCCAGATTCTGAGGTTTTGCTATGATAAAGCACCTCCTGATGCATCCTATTGTTTTGGAAAACTGACCAATGAATAGCTTAACTAAAATATTAAGGTAATTCCAAGCCAAACCCTGAATATTTAGACTCATTGTGAAGGGACAATGGAATTACAGCTTCAGCAGAATGTATGTTTGTGGGATGTTTTAAGATCAGAAGCCTGAAAACAGATAGCCTAAAATACTCATATCCTATATAAATGTATTATCAGTGTTCCCTATTCACAGAATCACTGAATTGTTGGGGTTGGAAGGGAGCTCCAGAGCCCATGGGGTCCCACTCCCTGCCAAGCAGGGTCCCTAGGACAGGGCACACAGGTCGGCGTCCGGACGGGGCTGGAATCTCTCCAGAGAAGGAGACTCCACACCCCGTGGGCAGCCTGTCCCAGGGCTCCCTCACCCTCACCGGCAAGAAGTTCTTCCCCAGATTGGTGTGGAACTCCCTGTGCTCCAACTTGAGGCCATCACCCCTTGTCCTGTCCCCACAGACACTGAGAAGAGGCTGCCCATGGCCCCCTGTGTTCCACATTTAATATATTTATAAACATTAATAAGATCTTAGTCTTCTTTTCTCAAGGATGCCCCACCCTTGGAAGTGTTCAAGGCCAGGTTGGCTCGGGCCCTGGTCAGCCTTGTGTAGCTCCAGGCCTGGAGGTTGGTGTCCCTGCCTGTGGCAGGGGGGTTGGAACTCTATGATCCTTGGGGTCCCTTCCAACCCAGATCAGTCTATGAGGGCTGAACTCTGTATTTTACATCTAGTTTTAATTTAATCAGAATTAGTCTTCAGAAGAGTTTTTGAATAATAAAATAGCAAGGGAAAAAATGTTCTGCAACAGTTTATCCATTAGAACACCCATAATGTCAAACTTTATGATTTACATCAGTGGAAAGGATAAGTCCTTTGACTCTTGCAGCTGAGATAAGGGATTGATAGTTATTTTTATCTCCTGAAATGGAATCACAAAGAAAATGTACAGAGCATAACACAGTAAAACAGTTGTTAAATGAAAGGCTTAGCATCAGTTTTAAAGACAAAAAAAAATAAAACCATCAGTTGTGGGAATGAAGGAGTGTCCTGTCCCCTTATTAATTTTGGAAGAACATGTGTATGATATTATGAAGGATTTTCCAGAGGTTTATTCTCAGATTATTCAATGTCTGAAAGAATCAAAATGGTGCTCAGCTGGGGCAGTCAATAAGCAGACTAAACATGTGACAGATGCACAGATGACTTCAAAGATGCCATTACAAGTGCCTGTGGAGATATTTAAGGAGCCAGATGCTGCTGCTTTATATCTTCCACAGCTCAGAGTGTGTCCTGTGATCACCTTCCAAAGAGGGTGTGTGATTCAATATGCTGAAATAAACAATATTCCATCTAGCCAGTGTTTGCCTGTCTTTTGTGTCTGGAGCACTCATTTAGCACATGAATGTACAGAGGAAGATGGATGAGTGTATGTGTGTACGCGTTTATATAAATATATATATATACACACACATGCATTCACACATGCCCCCTTGTCCCTCTCTGCTCTTATGTGCTCTCACACCTGTTTGTTAGGCTGACAGATGTATTTTAGAGAACATTTGGGCATAGATTAGTATATGGGTGATTTATTAAAAAAAACCCAAACCAAAAAACCCCAACCAATCAGTCGAAACTGCCAGATAGTGTCAGTGTTTTCCTTAGTTTGTATCTACAGGGTAGGTATCCCTTATTTCTGCCCAAGTTATTTGCAGTAAATGTAAATAGCAAATGTAAGACAGCCCTTCTTTTGGCCTGAGCAAGAGAAGGGGTATCACCAGACCCATTCCTGTGCTTGTCTCTGGTTGGTTTGGCAGGAGGGATTGGGGATGTTTTATCTTTCCTACAGTTCTATCCTGCATTTCTTTGTTTATATCCTTTACTTCTCCATCTTATTTATTAGCCAGTAGGGAAGAATAATCTAACTCGGCATCAGGAAAAAAAGTCATGTCCTGTTAGAAAGAAGGTCCCAAAAGTGATAGCTGTGATAATTCATTCTACGCTTGATCAATTCATCTCTGCAGATAGTTTGCACTCTCTTTTTGACCTGAGTTCATGTAACGTTGAGGATGAGCCGTTTAAAATCTTTGCCCACAACTCTCCTTACTGAATGTGATCAGGTGACTCTAATTTAAAACATGTAAGAATATCATAATTCTGCTTTATGAAGAAAATTTCAAATTTCAGGGTTTGTTTTCCTTGTGAAGCAGGAAGATAGCGATACATTTAAGAAGGGAAATAGGGTAAAAAATATGGAATACCAAATAACTCAGAAGGGAATTTCTTACCTGATAGATCATGGGTTTTGATAGAAGGCAACTGAAAATATTTTGACCAAATCTTCTTGGCCTTATCTGTAATTAGTGACCAAAAACCTTTTTGAACATCATATTTTATCAAGCACGTTTTTCAAGCCCTTAGTCACCCCCTGTGGTTCTTCTTCCAACATTACTCAAGTTCTGCCGCATCTCTTTTGAAGAGTGAGCGCAGTAAATGATCAGGTTATAAAGACAACATACTCAAAACTAACTCAACTTCTTAGTTGCATTTTTTAATAATAGCATAAACAAAAATGGCATCACAATGAGAGCTTTTATTCATCTGACAAAGGTGCTGGTAATTACAACATTTTTTCAGAATTCCCCCTTTTCAGGATCAAAAAACCAACCAAACAAAAAATAAAGACCCATGCTGAGAATGCTTTTCTATGCAAACTTTTCCTACCTTATAATTCTGGCCAATAGATTTTTCCATAAATGCATATATTCAAGTGCACTACCTGTATTTTTGAAAATTAGAGTCATACTGTATCATTCAATTAATGTTTGTTAAAAAAAGTTCGGGTAAGAACTGACTTTATAAGTATTTCTGCAGAAAATCATCTAATTTTCTGTTTACAATTTTGTAGAGCTCTCTGGGTGTTTCTGAATCAAAGTGTTTTGATCTTCGTCTGTGGCATCACAGTTACTTTGTGGTTTAGTTGGTGAAGATGGGATGCATTTTTTTTGCCTGAGGACATGGGATAAATTCACCTCACCCATGTAATCCTGAAGGCTTTCCCAGTTCTCACAGTACTTTTCGTAAATACTTAATGAAAATGCTGCTCTTTGCTCTCTTATTCACTTCCTTGCTGTTATAAAAAATCTGCATGAAGTTTTGGGCCATATGTAATTGCAAATGTGGGTGTGAGACTGTGGATATTATGAAAGGATGCTCTCATTAGTTAGCCAGAGGAATTTAACCCTCAGTCAGGAGTGGTGCTTCCTCTTTGCCCTTAGTATTTTTGTGAAATTTCCATTTTAAGCAAAATTATTTGAGTTGGTGGACTACCTCTATATCCACACCTTGTTAGCTACATTGTAGTGAGCATAACCACTTCAGTCTAACTATAATAGTGGCAAATGGCTGTAAGTTTTTGGAAGTGTTTTGCTATATCTGTAACTTGGCTATTTTGTCTGCTAGTTTTGAACTTTAGTTCAGTAGCTGTGTTGATGGGAATACAAAATATCACTCTATGTGTAAAGAGTGTTTATTAATCCTTTTTTTAGTTACTCTGCTATGTACATAACTAAGATTGCAGGCAATAATTTCTATAGAAATATTTGCAGGTGCCACTATGCCTCTGTGAAGGGATGACATCCAAAGGGACCATAACAGGCTTGCAGAGTAACATGTGTACCTCAAGAGGTTCAACAAGGCCAAGTGCAAGGTCCTGCACATGGGTTGGGGCAATCCCAAGCACAAGTACAGGCTGGGTGGAGAATGGAGAGACGTGGGATGTTGATTGATGTAAAACTCAATAATCATCTCAACTAGGTGATCTGTACAAGCTCATTCCAAATCCAAACCACCCCAGGACTTTGTGATTTGTGATCTGTGAGCAGTGGTTAACAAAAATATGTACTTGGAATTGTAATCTTGCTTCCGAAACTTTCACTGATGGAACAGTGTCCTACAGCCTACTTTTGTTTAAAACTCCTTTAGTAGTTCAGATGATAAGGGGAGCCCTCACAAGCCATTCCTGATAAGAGATCTTCACCAGATATTTCTTTTGTAATCTTAGAAACTTAATTATATCATTGAAGTTTAGAAATAAATTTGATAGGAAACTGTGTATAAATACACTTTTCAGTTTTAAAGAAATCATTCAGTTTTAATTATGTGTGCTAGGACTATGTATTAGTAACCTTCTAAACAAATTCCAAGGAGGCTGAGTATTTTATTAATACTCAAAACCAAATTTGAGAAATATTAAAAAAAATAAAACACTTTCACATAATTATCTACATGAAAGGGGATGGTTGTAAGTGGAAAATAAATAGCAAAGGATATTTTTCTTTCTAATGTAAACATCTGGCAGTAATCCTTGCTTACACAATTAATGGGCATTTAATTGGCAATGATCAGTTTATTGCAGCAATATGAAGTGAATGTTTCCCCAGGAACAAACAGCTGTTGCAAGAATTTCACAGCAATTTAGCAAACACCAGGTGATAGCTGTATCTAGAATGAAGTGTTCTGTCTCCAAGTGAATACAGTAGCAGTGAATCAGAAAAAGATATAAAAAGCGGACTGATAGATTTATCTGATTTTCTTTTTTTTCACTGCCTCTGTAGCATGTTTCTAAATCAACCCTGGTAAAATAACTTAATAATTAAATTAAACACAGTGGTACCCATCAGGGGCTTTGAAGAGGATTCTCCATTTGAACCCTGAAGGCATTAAAAAAATAAGACTAATTCTGAGGCTTTATTTTAAAATTGCATTGTTTGTTGCAATTTCAATGGCTAAAAAACCAACCAAACAAAAAATTTCTGCACTTAGAATAGCTGTGTCTTGTCATAGGCCACTATTCGAATTCATTGGACAGGGATTGCTCACATAAACTTGTGTCACTCAGTGTTTGTAAATTATATCACACAATGATAACTTTTCCTTATTTTCTTCATTTCTGTCACTTGTATGACAGTTCAAAGACCACAGCTTGATTCGTCTTGAGAGAAAAAAAAAGAAACAAAACACCCCCCCAGAAAAAAAATTGGCTTCATTCACAAATTACTGACAATTAAGTAAAAATATAATTATTTCTACCAGCTGTCTAAAATTAAATGTATTACTTTTTAATTTGTGTTGCTTGTGAGCAGGTTTTCCATTATGGCTTAAATAAAGTTTTTCATCTTTCATTATGTTCTCTCATTACTAATTTAATATAATGATAATAGCTGTTCGAACTTTGTGTTACTCTGCTTTTGGCACAGATTAAATTGCACATTTTGTGTGTAGCATGAAGGCGAGTATTTTAAAAGCCTGGCTTCGTTGGTGAGGAAAGTAATTTTACTTCAGCAAAATGCCTTATTTACAATGCTATTTTGTATTAACCTATGCCACAGTCTGCAAACAATGCACCAAAATGAGCAAAGAACCAAGGGATGGTTTATAGAACAATGCTTTCACTTTTTTTTATGTTTGTATTCTGCAATAATTCATCTCCATGACAAAAGCAGACAATCAATCATCTTCTATTGTGCTTTTCCCCATTAAAATTACTATTCTTGATATAACAAAAGGAAGCTGCCTAACTAACAGGAACATTCCTCCATGTTTAAATCAATACATTGATCAGGCTCAACAAACAACTTCTTAAATCATGAATATGACAGTGCAGTTTTTTGGGTTAATTCATACATATTAATATCAAATTACACCATTGTTGTTTATCATCTTCTAGAAAATAGGAAACAATACATATTAAAGGGATGTTTTATTGTATTCCTCTTGCCAAACACTGCGCCTGTTTATTTTGCCCAGTCAGTAACTTGTAATTTTCAATGTGTAAAGTGAATATTCTCTAATGTATTTAATCAAATATTGTGATTCTTTATTAAAATCTAGATGCCTTCACTGCTAACCAGGAATTTTGCACAAGAAAATCTCCTGGATAAGTCATTAAGAACATGCCACACCAGTTTGCTGCCAAGTAGTAAGGTTTGAGCTCGAGCAACTGATTTCATATAGTAATAAGATATTTAATACATTTAGATGGTTGCTAAAACTTGTAAATATACTAGCTGTAAATCATTAACAGTGGTAATGTTTTAATTTTTATTTATATGAAGTTGACATGTTTCCAAAATTGCATTGTTTCAAGAGCCAATCACAAGCATCATTCCTTTTGTACCGTGTCCACCAGCAAATAAAAGGACTATCTCTACAAGCTTGCCATCCCTCTAATGAAAGAAATGATAGAAACTGCCAAGCAGTTTCATCTAATAAGATGTGAAAGAAAATGGTCTCAGGACACTAGTAACCTATTAACAAGAACTTCTTTTTAGCTATTACTGCATATGAAAATTTTAAGGAAGGATTTAAGCAAGAAGAGTGAGGTGGATTCACAAGTATAACATATCTATTAGCTTTATGTAGCAATTAATTATCTATGACATAGGTTATTGCTTTTCTACCTCTGTCTTCCATAGCTAGGGAAAAAGCCTGTTGTTTTGTCTACTGACTTAGTCTCATAAAAGAAAAGATACAATGGATACTTAGAGAAAATATTAACTTAGAAGTGTTTTGAAGTTAGTCTTTGTGATTGCGCTGATTTGACTAGAAGTTGCTGTTAATTTTTTCATGATGCAACCATCAAAACAAGAATGTCCTTCTGACTCTGTGTCTGAATTTCTCACTGTGAAATTACAGCAAAACACTTGGATTAAAATGTGAGTAGTTTATATATAACACAGTAAAGTAACAGGATTAAGTTAAGCTAATAATACTGCATGTCATTAACTAGCACAAAATTCAGATGACTTTAGAACCCCTGAAGATTTCTTTAATTGTATTTTCTTTTTGCTGAATTAATGAGGCCAGGCCACGACATGTTTCAAGAAAATGAAGTCTTTTGTTACAGGAATGCAAATGCAGTGGCATGGCATCTAAGATACTAGACAATATGGATGGTTGTAAGAATATTTTCATTACATTATAAATGAACATCACAATAAGTTAGGCAACCATTATCTAATTAAATTTCCTTAATATCTTCTTCTTGTTAAACACTTCCTAGGCATTAATTGATTGTGATGATTCAATACCCATTTTCATTCATAATCCACAGTGTCAATATAAAGTGGGTTTGAATTTTGGCAAACATAGTTCTGTTAAAAAAAAATCCCTTCTTTCTTTAATTGTTGTCTACTAGCATGTTGGATGCCAGTTAGTTAGTTATATACAATAGCAAACTAAAAATTATAGGTTACTTGTGATCTGGAAAGTTTTCTGTGTAGTCCTTGCAATGATAAAACATGATTCCTCTTTGTAGTCTCTACTCAGTTCCCTTCAATCGATATTTTAAGAAGCCTTTTTCAGTACAAGAGTTACCAAAGCCTTTATCGTAAAACCACATAGCTAAATTAATGGATTAAACAGCAATTACTAGAATTTTAACCAAGGAGTATTATGCAGCAATATCCACAGAGTCACTGCAAATGTTGATGTTTATGTACAGTCATGTGTTGCTTGTGAGTCACATCACCTACCCAGCAATTAGGGAAGAAAGATGCCTCTTATGTTTTAGGGCAATGAATTTCAAGACATCCGATAACTTTTCTATAAACTGCAAAGAAAATTAAGCCTATCAGGCCTCCATGGCATTTTGATTGATATAATTATATTGGAAGAACTGCGAGTTGACTGCATATTGTTTGGCCAAAGCTATTTGGCTTCTAATTTCAGGTGATTCACAGCAAGTGAAAGACAGGCAAAGCTCTGCTGGTAGATGTTTGGTTTAGTATCAGCCAGACTAAGCAGCCAGCAGTTGCTTAAGTCCAAGATGATTTGGAAAGGATGTCCTGTGGATGAATGAATAGTAAGGGGTAATATGGAGAAAGAGACTTATGGCCATAGAAAACCAGAGCTTCATTTCTTAAAACTCTGCAGAGTATTTAAAAACCCCTTCTGTCACTCTTTCAAAATGTGTTCAGTATTTGATTAGGGTCAAAGGATGCCTATTAATGCTAAGTTTTCCATAGTTGTTGCCACTTATGAAGAGAGGGTCAACCATTTTCAGTATTTAGTACTTCCCATTGGAAAATAAAGGCAATTTCTGTTTATCTAAATAAAGCCATGTCTTAAAGACAGATAAGTGTCTATTTTTCTAAATTATTTTCATACGTGGACTCAGTTTCTCCTTGAGTGATCTCTCCATCAGTTATAAAATTAACCCTTTATAAACATGTTGTCTAAGAGTTCTTTCCCACTTATAAGATTGGAGAGAGAATTTGCAGATTAAAGTTGCCTCAAATTAAAAAGAGAATTTAAATTTAAAGGTAAATACTACAACCCATACTACCAGCTTTCTTTTAGCTTTCTTGTGAAGCTTTTGCCTGAAGGGCACTTCAGATGACTGTTCAGTTTCATACTGGAATCTGCTACTTAGGATCATACAGGGAATGGATAATTTGCAGACAGCAAGGACTCAAGTCATAACTTGCATTTGAGAATTAGTCCCCAGGTCTGCAGAAGAGTCTGTAGATTTAATTAGCTTTTTAGCTTAAACCATTCCTGAGGACTGTTTGGTTCACATAGAGTAAAAATCAGCATCTTTTGGAAAAGAAACAGTTCAGACCTGCAAGAACTGTATCTGAAATACATTGTTCAACCAAAAAAAAATACGAATATGTTCCTTCTCTCCCAGCTCTTGGCTGACTGGTGTCAAGAAGCAATTGAGAGAATTCCAAAAGATGCCTGGTCTAAATTTTTCATAGCTGGCAAGCAAATCTGCAAGAAGAAGGAGATGAAGCTTTCAGTCTTTTCTATTACAGTTGACATCTTCATTCTGGCTGTTATCTGGAGTTCATTTACAAAGTGCCATTTAGAGACCAACACTAGTAAGGTTATATATTGAAGGAAGATAATATTATTCTGTGTATTCTTGCTAATCAGCTAAGCTATCAACTTTAGTTTTCTTTATTAATTAAGATTAAAAGGAATCCTTATGAAGATGTATGAAGAAAATTTCTTAATCCGTTTCAAGTACCTTTAACAGTTGTATGATCAGTTGTCCTATTTTTGCCACATCATAAAATCAAAATTGTGTAGCCAAAACTTTTTTTTATGGAATATGAAAACTTTAACAGTATTCATGGCAACTACAAAATAAGGTAACCTTGAAAATTTCCTAGCTACTTGTTTTCTCACATTTAGGAGCAGGAAATATCTTTGGAAGAAACTGTAATCATAGGAATGGAATTAATTTATATTTTCCTCTTAATTATAAAAATTGTGATTCATTGCTGTAGGTGTGTAGTGTGCTTTTCCTTATGTATATAAAATGTCCAGTGTTTGAATCCTGTAACTATAAAAATTCAGCTACAATTAATGTTTTAGAATGTAGAGAAGAACTCAGTCAAACATTTTCTTACTAATGTCTCTAACATTGCCCATTATAGTCTGGTTCTTACTTTAAGCAGGCAATACAGTATCTAATACAATCAAAATTCCATCTGCAAAATCAATATCCATGACCATAACCCAATAATTATGTAATAAACTAACTAAGGTCATCTCAGAATAAGAAAATGAGTTCAACACTTAAAGGACTTTCAAAAATCTATATATTGGCATATTTAAGTCCTCTAACTGCCAGACATTTGAAGTACAGTCAGGTCATTTACTGATATTAGTACATTTACTGTTCTTGATTAAGGAACTCTAGACTGCATGGACATTTCAGTTGAGTTTTCTCTTAATAAAAACCTGAAATGGTTTTGATCTCTGATGAGTTCGCAAACGTCTTACCTAGAACACTTTCCTTTGCAGGAGGGTGGGAAAAAAATTGCTACTCCAACACTTTCCAGAATGTTCCAACCATTCTGCCACTTTCTAGGAGTAACAGGATCCTTTCTACTTTCAAAATAAAGAAAGAAACATCACATTTCTTTTTGTGTCGAGTGTGACTGACTTCATATGTACTGTGCAATGACTTATTTTTGTTCTCGCAAACTTCTGTTTTTGAGAAAATACAAGGTTTCCTACCGAGTTACTGTTCTCTGCTTCCACTATTAGACTCTATTTAAAACAAGTGATTTTTTTTTTAGGTTTAAAAATTGATTTTACAGATTTCTTAGTGATACTGTCCAAGGGCTACTGTTTTTACCGTGTTACGCAGATGGGTCGTGAACATGGATTGTTCGTGGCTATCCAAGGCAGCTGATAAATCTAACATATTTGATGTTCAATAGCTGCATATCACACTACCTCATACAGGAGTCTGGCAGGAAATGTGCTACAGAAGCATTTAGGAGCAGTTAACACTCCAATGTGGCAGTGTTGCCCGTGTGAAGAAAATGTTAAATTTAGCTTTTTTATTTTAAAAAGCTGCTTATGTTGCTCTGCAGATATACAAAGATGTGAAAAAGTAGAAAAAGTGAAAGTAACATCTGTTTAGGAAGCTTCCCTTTCTAACAGAGTATTAGGTTGGTTAGTAATGGACACAGAAAGCAAGATTTCAAGAGGAAAAATTAGTGAAATTGTTTAAAATTATTTTGTTTCTCAAGGTCTACCTGGTCTCTTTTTTTTAAGGGCTATCTTTGGGTTTTTCTTTCTTCTTCTGCTTCAAGATAAAATACTGAGACTTTATAACCTCTGAAGCACAGGGACTTTTATTCTTAAATAAAAAAATAAATTGCTTTGGAGGACATAAAGAAAAATGGTACTGTAAAATTTCAGTAGGAATGGACAAAACCAATTCTAATGTGATGTGGAAATTTACCTAAACACTACAGTTAATGCTAAAGAGCCTCAAATACAGATTTTCTGAAGTTTATTAAGCATGATGGCAAAGCATCTATTCTTGCAGCCATGCAGAGGGAAGCCTGCCACCTCATGTATTACCAGAATAACTCTGGGGTTTAAAGTCTTAAGAATAGACTTACTTCTTGTTGCAATACCCTGAGTCCCTGGCTGAGGTTTGAGACCCTGTGGGTGAATATGATTTCCATGTGCTGAGAATTACGCGTTCCAGATGCTCTCCTGCTTGCCACAATATATTTGAAATTAAATACATCTGCACAGTCTATTAAAAAGTTGCCTATTTCATGGTTAAGGTGGCTTTGGCTGGGAGAGAGTTAATTTCCTTCATAGTAGGTGGAGCGGAGATGGTGTTTTGGGGTTGTTCTGAGAAAAGTGTTGATAGTACAGGAATGTTTTTGTTCCTGCCAAGCAGTGCTCACCCAGAACCAGGGCCCTTTCTGCTTCTCATCCCACCCCACCTGTGAGTGGGCCGGGGGTGCACAAGTGGTTGGGAGGGTACACAGATGGGAGAGCTAGTCAACTTGGGTTTACAAAAGGTAGATCCTGTCAGACTAACCTGATCACTTTCTATGACAAGGTGACCCACTTAATGGACAGGGGAAGGCTGTGGATGTGGTCTACCTGGACTTCAGTAAAGCCTTTGACACGGTTTCTCACAGTGTTCTGACTGAGAAACTGGCTGCCATTGGCCTGGACAGGTGGACCCTCAGCTGGGTTAAAAACTGGCTGGATGGATGTGCCAAAAGGGTGGTGGTGAATGGAACAGAATCCAGCTGGAGGCTGGTCACAAGTGGCGTCCCCCAGGGCTCAGTTCTGGGTCCAGATCTGTTCAACATCTTTATCAATGACCTGAATGAACGGACTGATGCTCCCTCAGTAAGTTTGCAGATGACACTAAGCTGGGAGGAAGTGTTGATCTGCCTGAGGGTAGGGAGGCTCTTCAGAGGGATCTGAACAGACTGGACCCATAGGCTGAGACCAAAGAGATGAAGTTTAACATGGCCAAGTGTGGAGTGCTGCACATGGGACAGAACAACCCCAGGCAGCGCTACAGGCTTGGGGGAGGTTGGCTGGAGAGCTGTCAGGCAGAGAAGGACCTGGGGGTGTTGGTTGACAGCAGGCTGAATATGAGCCAGCAGTGTGCCTGGGCAGCCAAGGCGGCCAATGGCATATTGGCTTGTATCAAAAACAGTATGGCCAGTAGGTCTAGGGTGGTAATTGTGCCCCTGTACTCAGCACTGGTGAGGCCACACCTCGAGTGCTGTGTGCAGTTCTGGGCTCCCCACCATAAAAAAGGACATTGAGGTCCTTGAGCAAGTGCAGAGAAAGGCAACCAGGCTGGTGAAGGGGCTGGAGGGCAAATCATATGAGGAACAGTTGAGGGAGCTGGGGATGTTTAGCCTGGAGAAGAGGAGGCTGAGGGGAGACCTTATCACCACCTACAACTACCTTAAGGGAGGTTGTAGAGAGGCGAGTGATGGTCTCTTCAGCCAGCTGACAGGAGATAGAACAAGGGGAAATGGCATGAAGCTGTGCCCGGGCAGGTTTAGAATGGATATTAGAAAAAAAATTTTTACTGATAGAGTTGTCAGGGCCTGGAACAGGCTGCCCAGGGAGAGGGTTGAGTCACCTTCCCTGGATGTGTTTAAAAAAAGGGTAGATGAGGTACTTAGTTATATGGTTTAGCATAGGATGGGAATGGTTGGACTGTTCAAAGGTCTCTTCCAACCTTGTGATTCTTGTGATTCTTGAGAGCTGACCCCACTGACTCAAGGGATATCCCATACCATACAGGCATCATGCTCAGCAGATAAAGCCGGGGAAGAGGAAGGAAAAGGGGGATGATGGGAATGACAGTGTTGGTCTTCCCAAGTCCCATTAGGTGTGATGAAGCCCTACTGCCCTGGGGATGGCTGAACTCCTGCCTGCCATTGGCAGTGGGGAGGGGATTCCTGGCTTGGCTTTGCTTGTGAATGGCTTTTGTTCTACCTATCAAACTGCCTTTATCTCAACCCAGGAGTTTTCTCACTTTCACTCTTCTGATTCTCTCCACATCCCACCATGGTGCCAGTGAGCAAAGGGCTGCGTGGGGCTGAGCTGCCGGCTGGGGTTGAACCACAATAGTGTTTAAAAAAGCAACCCTTGCCTGGTTCTATGGCTACACCTGAACTCCTGCAGACTTTACAGATTCCCTGAGCCAACAGCATAGGCTAGGAGGGGACTGTTGCTATTACGCTTTCTATGGGAAAGTTAAAATTTTGTTAAACATTTACTACAGAACAGTGGTATTTTTCAAAGGCAGCCAATGTTTGCCTTCATACTGCAACTTTGTTTATGCCATTACCTCTCCTAAGTTTCTATACATTTCTGGTCAGGACTGTATGTGTCCTGCAAATTTAAAGCATTTTAACCATTTGGAAAATTAATGCCCTGTGCATGCAGGGAATATTTTGAATGGCCAGTGTGGAAATGAAAAGAAAAACATGAGTATGTTACTTCTGCAGCAGGGGAGGCTTCTACCTCTTGCCTTACACAGCACTTACAACCACTCACCTTGCATTAGTTAACATTGCAAACTGTTCTGCAGCTTGAGTGACAACTCTTCCAGTTCAATCAGTGTATCCAATATAATGCCATGTTGGTGCCAAACAACGTGTTATAGTGTGTCATACCTTGCACTTTCTTTGGATCAGTCACTGCTGCTCTGAAAGATTTCAGTGAAGTGGAGTAGTTGTTTCGGAGGGTATGATTTGACAACGCACTTGATGCTGGATGTAAGCACTCAAGATGTGTCTGACACAGGTCAAGGGGGCACTTAGCACTGCATCACATTTTTGTAGTTTGTGGAGGATTTGAGGGGAAATACAAACTGTTTCACATCAAGTTCTCCAGTTCGGGCTCCAGCCTGTGGTCATTGAGCACCATTTAATCAGTTGAGGCTTCTTTTCCAGGCATTACGTTGCAGTTTTCACTCCTTGAAACTTATGTCCAGCAAGATCACAGTGTCTTAGTGACTGAAAAGGTGTTTAAAATGTTCACAGCACTGAGGTTCAATGTTTTGACTGACTGAAGATGTCAGCGTGTAGAATCCCGAGAGTCTAATGAAATTGTTCTTTTTAGCTTGCAGCGGTCTATTCCTTGGTCACATTACTACCCAAAGACTAATTTCAGTAATAGCTTTATTAATTTTTCTTGTATTAGAGATGTGTTCACAGAATTTCATCTCAAGAATGGCTAGACAGGAAGTTATGCTGCATTTAATCACAAGGAGAATTTTTATAAGTCACTGAATGGTCACACACAATCTTGTAACCTTTAATGTGTTTTGAAATTTATCACATATTTTTCCTATTATGTTGCTGCAAAAATTTTGGTTGCCTGACTGATGCAATTTTTTGCATGCATGACTTGCTCATAAACAATGTTTTCTTAGCAACGGCTGCTGATTAGTTCTTGAGCCCCTGAAAATTCTTGTTGCCATTTGCAAAATAAACCAGCAACTTACTTAAGCACACTGTAGTAAAGCTTTTATGACCAGAACACGGCAGACCAATGTACCATTTATTACAATTTGGTTTTGCACATACTTTTGTTGCATTACTGAAGGGTCAAACAAGGTTTGGCAGTTTTCTCCTCTTCAGCAGTGAGATCCTTGCACTCATTGGCTTGCAGTTTAAATCTGAGCTTTGATTCCTCATTAAGCTCATGATTCTGATCACACACAGCTCCATCAGCTGTAGTAGATTATGATGTTAACCAGGCTCCAAGTGGCTTAACTCTTTGTAAACCATACATATTTACACATTTTTTCCTCACTTCTAATTTGAGCCTGCCCTGGCACAGCTTGAGGCCATTTCCCCTAGTCCTATCTTCTGTCCCCTGGCTGAAGAGACCATCACCCACCTCTCTCCACCCTTCTGTAAGGTCAGTGGAGGCGGTGAGAAGGTCTCCCCTCAACCTTCTCTTCTTCAGGCTGAACACCCCCAGGTCCCCCAGCCACTCCTCAGAGGATTTGCCCTCCAGCCCCTTCTCCAGCCTGCTTGCCCTTCCTTGGACACACTCCAGGCCCTCAATGTCCTTCTGGTAGTGAGGGGCCTGGAACTGGACCCAGTACTTGAGGTGTGACCTCACCAATGCTGAGTGCGGGGCACAATTGCCTCCCTGGACCTGCTGGCCACGCTGTCTCTGGCACAAGCCAGGATGCTGTCAGTCTTGGCCACCCGGGCACACTGCTGGCTCATGTTCAGCCTGCAGCCAACCAACACCCACAGGTCCTTCTCTGCCTGACAGCTCTCCAGTCAGTCTTCCCCTAGCCTTTAATGCTGACAGGGTTGTTATATTCCATGTGCATGATTGTGCACTTGGCCTTGTTAAACTTCATCCCCTTGGTCTCAGCCCATTGGTCTAGTCTGTTCAGAGCCTCCCTACCCTCAGGTAGATCAACACTTCCTCCCATCTTAGTGGCACCTGCAAACTTACTGAGGGAACATTCCTTCTTCCAGGTTACTGATGAAGATGTTGAACAGAACTGGACCCAGCACAGAGCCCTGGGGGACATTTAGAGGATATAGTCTTGTGGGACAGGGAGTCTTGAATGGGTGCACAGTAGCAGAGGGTATCTCAAGCTGAGGACCTCAAAGGTTAGTGCAAGTTGAGCACGACACCTCTTGGCTCACACTGAATCAAAAACCTGCTAATTAGCTGGTTGTTGATACCCTGATGCAAAAGAGCAGAGCCTTTAGAGTCAATTTGCAGCTTAAAATTCACACTGGTGCTGGTTCTCCTCAAAGCACCACCCCTGAAATAAGAACATAACGCGTGCATCTACATGCTTAACTTTCTGCTTGTGCACAACTTGATCAGCCACTTCATGCACATAAATATAAGCCTTATATACAAAGAGTGCATAAATAAATCACAGACACAAGTTGTGTGGATGTAGCATGCACAGCTTATTTAGAAAGTTTGTCCTGGAAACATGGATTTTGAGGCCAGAATGAAATTCGGTGTCATCACAGACCTTGGCAAATGACAGCCTTGAGCACCTCTTTGGAAGTACTAAATGCTGGGTTGTGTTTCAAACCCAGTTGTCTTTCTTGACATCCCCATCAGCTTAGGGTGAACAACCTGAAAGTCTTCCTTCAAAATAGGTGCCTACAGATTTTGCTTTCAGGCCTAAGCAAAAATCTGTAATAAAAGGTAGTCATAAATGATGGTTTATATGTATTTCCTGCTTCTTATGCTTCTAGAGTGGTACTTCCTCTAGTTGCATACCGTTTTTGGAGAGATGTGTATGATTATTCTCTCATGCTGTGATGCAGAGGAAACCTTTTCTGCAAGTAAACCGAAAAAAAGGGAAATATTAAGGACTTTTTATTTTTTTTTTTAGGGAATTGGACCTTAAAAATCCTTAGGCTCTTTCTGGGCATAAATTAAATTTTCCATAAGTATGATATGAATTAGGAGATTTTCAGTGTCATAATAGTAAATTCCAGTTCCTAAAATATAACCAAGTGTTCACTTGGCTCATCGTTTTTGTTCGTATAGAGGTATTTGTCTACGGTTATACTCACATCTCTACTGACTCTGTTTTATGTCCTGATCAAGCATACAAATTAGATTTCTTCAAAGTATTAAGGGTAGAACACCCATCCTTATTGTTATACTGTTAAAGCTATGTCCTGCTGTTTCCAAACTGGGAGACTTACCCCTCATTAGGATCACACTGGAACAGGCATTACCCTGTCTGTTCTAGATTTGCATTTACCAATCCCACAGCAGGGGCTGACATCACTGTGTTAATAATCCTGGAATCACTGCCTTCAGCAGAAAAATCACTTTGATGAACACTGGTTTAAAATTTAGCTACTGGTACTATTATGTTAGGGTTGGTTTGAGGGGGTATTTTTTTTTTTGGGGGGGGGGGGGGTGTTGGAGTTTTTTTCCTTTCCTCTTCAAAATAGATATTTGGAGTGTGCCCTCTGTGTGTTTCTTTAGCTGGCCAGAGTTGGGAGGGACCAGGTTGGCAAAAGGGTGAAGAAAGAGTGTGGGTCTGAGGAAAATTAGTGAAAAGAAGGGTGGCAGTTCTATAACACTGAAGTGTTATAGCCATGTTTGAGAAACAGTTGTGATAGAAGGTCTGGCTGAACCTTTCCGATGTGTCAGCTAATAACCAGCACAGTCAGGAGAAGCTTCACGTCCTTGTAAGGCAAATTGAGAGAATCTCCTATTTAAAAGATCTCTGGCATAACTGAAATAATATTAAAGTGCCTCCAGTCAAATTAGTCAATAAGATATAATTAACATAGGAGTGCTCCCACTCTCCGATGACCTAATTATTAAAAGAGCATTGCAATAATAGACGAAGAGGGCGATACAAACTTTTGCAGTAAACAACATGGCAAATTACAGAAGAGAGATGAAGTTCCTAAATTTTAACTCTTTCAGCATGTGGGTATCTCCTCAGAGGCTGCATGCCTCACTTAAGTGTTTTAAAAGCTGCTTCCAAGCCAGTACTGATAACCACAGTACGCAGCTTGCCAGCTTTCCACACTCAAGTGTCACAAACACAAATTTACTTTGCATTCTAAGAGCTGACAACCTCAGATACTATGGGGATGTAAAAACTTTCTGGAGGCAAATATATAGAATCATAGAATGTGTAAGGTTGGAAGAGACCTTTAAAGGCCATCTAGTCCAACCTCCTCTGCAGTGAACTAGTACACCTTCACTGGATCAGGTTGCTGAGAGCCCCATCAAGCCTGAACTTGAATGTCTCTTCCACCTCTCTGGGCAACCTGTGCCAGCGATCCACCATACTCATTCTGTAGAACTTTTTTCTAATATCCAACCTAAATCTTCCCTGCTAGAGTTTAAAACCATCACCCTTCATCCTATAGCTCCATAACCTTGGGAACAGTTCTTCCCCAGCTTTCCTACAGACACCTTTCAGGGACTGGAAGTCCGCTGTAAGGTTCCCCCCCCCCCCGGAGCCTCCTGTTCTCCAGTTCTAAACAATCCCAACTCTTTAAGCCTGTCTTCATAGGAGAGGCACTCCAGCCCTTGGATCATTTTTGTGGCCTCCTCTGGACACGCTCCAACAGGTCCATGTCCTCCTTCTGTATATACTTATGTATGAAGGAGGAAAATCAGATTCCTATGGAGAAATCACAGCTGTATCTGCCCAGTGGAAGTGAATGTGATGAAGTTTATTTCACGTCTCTCAACACATTCAAGGACTCCCTCGCGTTATGCGGATTGTTGTACAAATCTCCTCATCAAGAGAGGTCACTCACTGCAATGCACAGCACTGCTCACTATACTGTAGTTTTGAAATTAGTGTTTATCCTAGTTTGTCTGTATCTTTAGTTTGGCCCAATAAAAGTAAGATTGATGAATAAAAAGTGGCTATAAGAGCTTTTCTCATTTTTAGATGATTATTTTTGATTTTATCCCATGTCAGATCTGATTTAATCATCTTTTATTTAAAATACTTGAGCACTATACACCAATGTTTGTACTGTGATAAGCCATCACTAAGTAAGAATCATAACAGCACTATCTGCAGCAATGGGTTTTTATTTTCAGGAATTCTCTTCTGATGCCACTGATTCTGCTACCTCTACTTTGCATCCCAGCAGTGAAAACATAATTTGATTTTGATATTACACACACACAGAATGTCAGGGGTTGGAAGGGATCTCGAAAGATCATCTAGAGGTTGTTTTCAAGAAGGTGGTTGGGCATGGGCACAGGCTTGCCAGGGAAGTGATCACAGCTCTGAGCTGGGCTGAGGACAAGAAGCATCTGGACAATGTGCTCAGTCCCATGTTCTGACTTGCTGGTCCTGTGTGGAACCAGGAGTTGGACTTATGGTCCTTCCAACTCATGAGATTTTAGGATTCTATATTGATTCAGCTGCTGTTTCCTCAGAGTGTGCTTTATTTTGAAGAGTAAGTAAACATTATATTTCCAGTCTAACAGTGGGTTTTCTACTTTTTTTCTGTAAGCAGGTCAAAAGTTGTGTCAGCAAGAGCAGAGTTCAAAAGCATTTTGTGGACTCAGTTTTGAAAACAATACTAAAAAAGTAAATTACTCCAAGAGGCATACTTTTCATAGGGGAAGATGTTTCTGGATAGGACCAATTGTGTGGTTCAAGAGGTAGGAATGGATCTGGGCTAAGAGGTAGGAGTGGGTCTGCTGTGTCAGCTGCAGGGTTCTGCAACTAGAATTGGTCTTGTTTGAGTCCTGAGGTGCATATAGATACTCGATCATCTCTGGAGGTCCCTTCCAATCCCTGCAGTTCTGTGAAAACTTGAAAATTATTAGAGTCAAAAGATGGAAGTGAGCAATCCCAGTTAGGGGATGACTCTTCATAAGATATAAACAGGCTTCTCTTTTTGTCCATTTAGAAGATTCATCCAGGAAAAGGGATAGTCAGAGCTTCTACAATAATTTATTCCATGGTGAGTTTGGGTCTATTTGTCTGAGGGGAAGGAGAGGAGAGGGAAAGGGATTTTGCATTACACCTTTTCACTCACACCTTGAAAAAACAATTCCTTTAAGAGGAAGTACGTGCCTATGGTAGGTTCATGGAGGAGGGTTTTTTTCTCTTCACCTGAAGTATTCAATCCACCTAAGTGTGGTGCAGGTTTGCACAATTTCAGAAGCCAAGTTGGATTTTTTTGACTGTTCACTTTCTGGCAGTGTAACTTTGACTCTAACAGAATGTAAGAGATCGTAGGATTTTTTTCAGATAATATTTTATATATTTCTGAGGTTTATTCTTATTCAACTTTAGCACCTAGCTTAGCTAAATTATTTGACTTTTCTTCTTAAATTCTAGTGTTGATGGAGAGAGTGGGTCTTAAGGTGATTTTCAAAACAACAGCCTAAGGAAGACTGTGAATAATGTCCTGAGGTGTCTTATGATCTATCTACCAATACAGATTGACCTTGGAAAACTGATATGAATGCCCCCTCATCCTTTATTACTACAGTAGTACTCTCAATATTTTCTTAAGAAGTAAAGTTTACAATACACCTTTGTTCCTATATGCACAAATTAAAATGCCTGCGACTGCCAATGGAGCAAATATCAGCAGCCAGTTCAAACATCTCCTTCACTCTGAGCATGTTCATACTCTTAATGATCTTAAAATTGTTGCTTCATGAAATTAATACTTTGCTGCAATGAAATGGCAAGTAATGAGGCCCAAGCTCATGCTCAGGATCTGTTTCTAATCTGTATGTCTAAGAGGGACATGCCACTATGGAAAACTTTGAATCCTGACCCTTGAACAGTCAACCTGCGTATTGTATTAGAGTACAATGCACTTTATGCAAATTTATCTTTTTTCTAAACTGATCCAATATAAATTTGCCCAAGCCTACTTTCTAATCTTGATGGATATATTCTAATTAGGAAAATTGACTTGTATCCCAAGTGACATAAATTAAAAACTTAAGGATAAATACACACCTAATTGACTGGTGGCATGCTGAGGGTATTTGGTTTGCAGATGAGAACGTTCGTGAAGATTGTTTGGCAGAAAGCTATGTGAAAATATATTATTGTGATGTGGATTGTATTTTGCCCTGCAAATATGCAGGGCTTTTTAATATTAGTGGTAGCAAAGTTGACTGAAGCATTGGTGAGTAGTTGATGTTTCCTATGCGCTGTTTGTTATGAAACTACCCCTGACATACATCACGTAATGTTTCCTGTTGATTGATCTAATTATGTACACATAGTTTTATCAGAGCTTTGTGAGCCTGGAGATACCCATGTTTGCTTAATGTTCGACAAGCACAATTCAAAGCCCTCTAGGCTCACCAGGCCTGTTTCCATAATCCTTAATTGGGAAAAGTAAGCCTTGAGAATTTTGAAATACCATGCTGAAATTGAGCTCAGGGGCTGGTAACACTAACCATCAAAACTTACTATGTAAACCTGCAAGTAATAATACATAACCCCCTCCACACTCTACCCCCTCCAGATATTTGGCTGCTGGTCTAAAATTAAGCAGCTACAACACAATTAGACCTTCAGAGTTTATTTTGAATATTAAAAGTGCAAAACTATGGCTTTATTTTACAAAACATAGGAATGAAATCTCAATAATATATCCAATTATTTTAAGGCAAATATTGGGTGGCTATTTCTCTCAAATAATGGTCTCTGATAATTGTTTCTCAAATATCTGAGGGGAACCATTGCAGGAAATAACGGGCTGGTTAATATACAGAGGTACTTGCATTTTATCAAATTACGTTGCAAGAACAGGGGTATGATCCCTGATCCCTCATCCCCCCCTTCATCCATTTAGGCTGCCTTTCTTCACTCTGCACGTTATTGAGTGGTCATCTGGTTGGCTTAAAGTGGTAAAAATAAGTTGCATTATAAGAAACAGATTCCCACACACCTTCATGCTTTTCTACATGTTTGTCTTTTTCAGCTTTTTTGGAAGCTTTGTCCAGGGCTTTCTACTCATCCTGACACTAATTTGCAGGACAGATCTCTTAGTATATAAGGATTTGGCAATAATTTAAAAGATAAAAACTGGAGACTTGTTTAATCAAAGGCAGGTGGAGCACGAAACTGTTTACACTGATTTTGCACTGTTTTGCATCTTCTGTTGACTTAGATTTATCTCAGAAAAGTGAGGGCATATGTTGAATAAGTAGGAGAGAAGCTCAGGAAGATACATGTTTATTAAAAAGTGCTTTCTTCAAGGCACTGATAATTCAATTTGTTCTCAGCAAGGAAAGAAATATTGTTTATCTTCTGAAGCACAGCTGGGCAAATACATCCTGAGCAGTGCGAGCTAAAACAGGGTAGAAGTAGACATTTGAACGGTGAGCTCCAAGCTGGGAAAGCTGCTGGCAAAGCTTAGGTTTGGAGCATGCAGGATTGTTCTTGGAAACACTCCCCAGAAAATTATTATTTAGTGTGCTACAGTAAATATTATGTAAAATTATAAAGCTGTTGTCCTAAGCACTAAGCAAAATGTAAAGCCAATGTCCTAACATAAGATTTTGAGGTGCTCTTAAATTTAAACTTAAGCTTGTTAGGATAACTACACTGTAATTGCATTTTGAATTTATTTTTTTTTAATAGCTTTTGGTCAGTCTCTCTTAAAATTTGTCTCAATATTCTGCTTGCCATTTATCAATACTCTTGTAATTTTCTTCTCTTAGCTCACAGAGGCTGTGGCTATGTGAACGGGCTTTGCTATGTTAGCAAGAATGTCACGTCATTTTGTATTTTGAAGTTGCACTGAAATTTCTTCAGCAGCTGGGTCAAGATTTTTAGATGTAGAAGTGTGACTTTACTAGTTATGGAATATGCAAAAGTGATGATAAATTAGGGAAGAAGCATAAAACCTTTGCAGCATTGATGGAAGGAAGGCAGATGAGAATGATGGGGTTTTTTTTCCACTAGATCTAAGTTAAGAATATTACCCATAACACTACATAATTGAATTAGTATATTAAAATCTTGGTATTAAGTCCAAAGTCTGAGTGAGAGGCTTAATGGTAAAAGGCTGCTAAAATTTAATTTCTCGCAAGTGGGATTTGAAGAAAAGAACTGTGGGCTCTTTGCTATGGGGAAATGAGAAATTTGTTCAAAGTGTGAGAATAGAAGATGAAGTCTGGTGGACAGAGGAGGTTTTTCTGGGTTTGGTGGGCTTTTTGCTGTTTGGTTTGTTTGTTTTGATTTTTGTTGTTTGTTTTTAGAGGGATTTTAAAAAAAAAATATCTGTAATTTCTAAGTTAGACAAACCTCTAGTGACCACCCTTACAGCATCTGTGGTTTTGCTAGAGTGCTTCATCAAACCTCAGCCAGACTTGTAAGCAACTGAGAGACTGGACAAGATCAAAGAACCACAAAGGTGAAAAGCTGGCTGTGCCTATCTGTTTTTGGTGTGTCCCTTTTCTGAGCTGTGGTTTGCAAGTCATTCTAACAAGAAGTTCTGATTGAAGTTCAGATTGACATGTTCAAGGCTGTGTGGACTTCCCAGCAGAAGAAGTGATGGGGAGGGATTCCAGTCTGGGTAAATGCATGGATGTGACTATTGGGTGGCTAGAAGTGTCTATAGACATGTGACTGAGCACTGGACTGGGGTGCCTGTCCTCGTCAAGCTGTGGCATGGCCATGCAAAGTGCCTGGGCTGTGCAGGAGCCCACAGTTCATATGTTGTCCATATGCAGCTCAGTCTTGCTGATGGTGTGCAGTTAACACTGGATGCTTAACTCTTGTCTAAGATTCACAAGTTGGCAAACAGATCACAAATGTTTCACTTAACAGTCATCTGCTATCTAATGGTCATGTGTCAGGAATGGAATCTCTTGATGTGTGTGAAGGTGTCGTCAACTACAGATCTTGATGCTCCAGGCCATATATAACTCCCTCAGACACAATAAACGTGATTTTCTTTTCTGTAGGATTTGTATTTTTGGTTAATACTTCTGTTGTCTGGGATTCCAAAGACTTTCCTAAACACTAATGAAATGTCCCACTCCAGAGAGCTGTGGTGTTCTCTGACACTGCAACAAGCTATAAACTGATGCTAAAATAAAATAAAATAATTTTTTAAAGTCTCTTTTGCATCTATGACATACTATACTTTTGCATGTTGTTTGCTTAATGAAATATATGAAAAAAACCTGAAGTGAGTCTTCTCTCACTTGTCTTCCACTCTTGTAAACACTGGTTAGCTTAGCCACACAAATGGTAGCATGTGTATAGTTAGTGAGTTTGCCGCCTTACATCTATAATACAAGTTTATAATGGAGGGAATGTCATATAGTATTTAACTCTGACATTTAGTGTTTGCCCTAGTAGATGGTCTTCCTTTTACTTAAGTGCCATTACTTTTATGTAGTCCATTTTCATTGCATTTAGTCCCATTTTAGTAATAATGCTTGCATGATTTACCAGGCAAATGCAATCTTTGCCCTGAATGGCACAGTGCAAGAAAAAATGGAAGCTGTTAAGAGGCTGAATGGCAAAAAAGTATTATTGACCTATGCTGGCAGCCATGTGTTTCAATTATTTTCAAGAATCCATTTGTCAAATAAGTGAAGCGATGTGGGACGTCAAGTTCAAGCTGGGGTTAGTGCCTTTCTACATCTGATATGATGTATCTTCTGTAGCCATTTAATTGAATTACCCAATTTATTTTTCAAGCAACAATGCTCTACCAAGAGCCATGACATTAAACAATTAAATACGAGTTTAAAAGTCTGCATTTTGTGTAGTTCATCATTCCTCTGCAGCAGACAGCCAGCCTAGGGCCGTGCTGCAATCTGGCAAAAGCCCAGCATTTCAGGGATCACCCATCCTGTCCCAAACTGCAAAATTTTGAGAGCACCATGCATGCAGAACACACACATCCATCCCCTGGCTGGTGCAGTAGAAGCTACCTTCATCATTCCATGGAACATGGGAAGAAGGAGCTATTGCTATCTCCTGTACTCCAAGAACTTCTGTGTTCTTAAATTGGAGACTAGAAATTCAGAAAAGGAGTCAAGACTATGAAATTGTGAGCAAGACGTTTAGATTACAAAACTCCCTTAAGCTTTTTTAGCTGTAAGAATTATACAGTCTGTCTTGCCTTGACGAAATACCATGAGATTAGTGCCTTTAAAATTTCTCTTTGTGTTAGAAGTTTTTAATCTGTAGTGCAATACAAGGAGTTCAATAAGAGAAGATGTTTGTTTTTTTTTTACTTGGGTGCTCATACGGTGCTTCAGCCTGCACCCTTATATTTCCATGAATATTTAAAATATTCTTACCAATTTCACTAAAAATTAAATTGAAGAGCTGAGAGTTTTATTTGTGTTTTCTTAGTGTTATTGGAAATCAGTGAAAAAAAATTTGTACGAATCTTAGAGATTTCCCTTTGTTATGACATGAAGATACATATTTTGATATGAGAAGAATAATTACTGAAACAGAGAGAACAGTAGTGACTTATTTTTTTTTCAATTAACATTCAACAATTAAATTTTAATATGGTCAGGGAATTGTTCGGAGCCTTTTGTATGGGGATACTGCACCTTTAATTATCTGCCCTCTGGTGCCAAGACTTTTCTTTGAGTGCTTCCATAAAAGCTTATTGCAGCTAGTTATTGAGCAAATTAGTACTTGAATTTTGGTGAAAAATGTCTTTATTAGTCCTAAAACCAGAGTCACTGTGCATTCCCAGAAGGCGTGATTTTGTTTGATGAATAAATCTAGTAATTATCCTGCTGTTAGGGCTGTACCGCAAATGTCATAAGCAGATAAACAGAGGGAGTAAGCCTTCCGTAAATTCTCTAATTATCTATGTTGGACTACTTATTGCCTGCAGATGATTTATGAGCATATTGATATATCCTTAAGTATTTTCATTTGAGTTCACAGATGCAAATAATTAAGGCAGTAGTCATTTGCGAAAGAAAGCGGCAGGTCAGGGTCATCTCATTATAAAACTTGTGCCCGTGTTCATGCTATAGAAGACATAGGTATGAGCTGGTTTGCTAGGCTACCTCCTTTGACATCTTTAGCATTCCATTTAGTCTTTAATGTAGTTGTCCCAGTATTCCATAAATGCCTCTTAGACTCAGTTTGCTCGGACAGTCTCACGTCAGAATAGGGATGGCTGTCAGGTTGATATCCAGCACACAACACCTACGTTAACCTGGAGAACCATGACAGACCATGCATAGCTGATGCTGCTGAAGGTGGCAATTTTCCTCAACTTACTATGACTGTTTAAGTGTTGTATTCATGAGTTTAAATTCCTCTTGAATCCCATGGGGCAGCCATCGTGGCTGGAACAGAGACTTCACCTTCTGTTCTCGGAGGAGCACGTAGTACAGGCAGAGCCCTTATGGAGAAGCATATAGCTGTAAAAAAACTTTTAAATAACCAAGACCTCCATATGTGAGGAGGGAGTAAGGTGCTTTTCTTCATTTCAGCTGTTAAGAGAAGTTTCTGCCGAGTATTCAGGGTAGGGAGAGTTTGCCTCTGGCAGTGAAAAACAGCTGAGAGAAAACATTGGGAAAGCAGGTGCTATACAATGTGTAGGATACCTTATCTCCAGATGCATCTGGGGTTTGCACGTTGATATTTGCATAAATTTCTCTTGCCACGTGCCTATTTATCTTGCTTTGAATGTCTAACAGTACACAGAGAATTCGGCCTAATGCACTGCAGGTTTTTGAGGGTGATGTTTGTAGTTTTATTTAAAAGTTGCTGCAGTGGAACTAGTAGTATGATTTGTGGGATGAAATAAGGAATTAAAACAACACAAGTGCTGACTGACAAAAATGGGTATTTAGAAGTGTTGAATCAACTTTTGCTCAAGGCTAATCCACACAGTGTGTTTCTTCTGTTGTAATAACTATTTTACTTATTTAGTTATGCTTTAGTAGACATATTTTAACAGACTTTAATATGGGAAAGAGGAGAACAAACGTTCACAAGTTTATATTGATATATTGCATATTGCATCTTCCAGATGTACTCCAGTCATACTAATTTACTTTAGCAGAACTCGTTTTCAGAAATCTCAGTAATTGCATGAAGCTTCAACCTCCTCAAATGATGCAGTGACAAGTCATAGATGAAAATTCTCCTCAAAATTTTTAAAGGGAGATTCTGGAATATGTCCCAGAAATTATGGTAGTGAACACGGTGCTGATTGACTAGTTGCCTGGAGTTTGATTACATAAATAAAATAAAATAGAAAATAAAATAAAATTAAATGTAAAAAAAAAGCTGTTTCTTTTTAGATGTATCACCTGTGTTGTATGGTGGGCTGATTTTGGAAGGGTTTGTGGACATGCAGAAAGGGTACAGCCTTGACCTACCTGCTGCACATAAAGTGGGAGCAGATGAATGTGACCTAAGCATCGCCATTAAACTAACCTAAGAAACCTGGCTTTTCTGGTAATTCCTTCTGGGCATAATAATCTTACATTTCACTTTGAGCATTGTTGCATAAACAATATGTGGATCAGACAGAACTGCAGGGTGTTTTTCCCAACATCTACACACCATGGAACTGTTACCGCGATGGACAGGAGCTGATTCGTTATTAGAAGATTCTTTTTAACCTTAGTATTCTCCTTCATCTCACTGACCCTACTGCACCCCACCTTTTTGCTGCTCAAAGTGTTTCTTTTGCAGCTCATGGTCAGGCCTTTATTTTTTATTTTTAACTGCTTCTCTGCAGAGACACACATCCATACATAAAAAAACCTACAAAGTTTCACTGAAAACAACAGAGGAATCCAAAGTCTTCAGAAATACGGTGAGCAATTGATTAGGGATTAAATGCTGAAAATTTGTCAAACTACTGTTAATCAGTTAAAACTTATATACCATCAGTTCATGGGTCAGAACCTTTCATAACACATGTCGCAGCCAGTTGGTCCTTCTAGATGAATCTTTCTTCCTTGCTCACGCATTGGATAAAATGTTGTTATTGCTACTTTTAGCTTAGAACAGCAAGGATTTTTCTTACGGTGATTTTTAGTTTATTTTTGTCTTTTTTTTTTCTTTATTTGTAACAACATTAATGATTTCCCAGCCAGCAATAAGTAGAAAAATGAGGATTAATCAGTGTACAGTGATTTTAGGACTTTGGGTGAATTTTATGAGAATAATCAGTCAAATATTTAAATCACTTTGACATTTCTCCCACTGTGTTCTTTCTTTGCTTAAGTTATTAGTCTTTATCGGTGCATACATTTAAACAAAATGGCTTTTGGGGCACATATGTATATGAAAGTGCACATAGATTGAAATCAAATTTCTATCCATGTGCTATCAGACCTTTGCACATTTGTTGAGCCAACTAACAAAAACAATGCTATGCAGTGTCTGATGGAGTACCATATTTTTTGAAAGTCAAGTGAGAAAGCTTATAACTTGAAATAATATCAATGTATTACAGTAGTTTTGAGAGATTTAGAGAAATAACTAAAAGGTCTAAATGTAGCATGAACTCATAGGGTGCACGCAAAACATAACAGGATTCAGAATCAGCTGAATGAAATAATTAGAGGGAATTAATCAGTTTGTTGAGGGATATGTGTGTGTGTGTGTGAACTCACAGGACATTGAAATGATCACCTCATTTACTGCCAATAACTTCCCAAACTCCTGCCTAGTTCATGTTGGAGAGATGTGCCTGCGTTATACAGTAAGACTTACATCCTCTTCCCGACATGTGTCTGTTTTGTGGATGGAGGAGATAAGGAGCCTGTGACAACCTGAGATGTTATTGCTCCTGGGGCTTTTTCTGCAGTTAAAGGCTGATGTCCATGTAGCCCAGAGGAATCAGCTGGATGTGGTATCATTGCTTGGCCTCTGTCACTGTCTTTTATTAGGCATTATCCGAAAGCTAGCGGAGATTAATAGCTTTTTCCTTTTATGAGAATTAATAAAACTGGGCTGGGCTCGCTGAAATTAGTTTCATAAAGGTCAGATAGATATCCCAAAATACTTTTCTGGTTGATGCAAAAGGTGTTGACCATTTCCTTGTAAAGAAAATAATGCAAATATTTTAAAAACATGCGATATCTAGCTAATAAATTGCATATTACATATCTTCCAATGAAATCCTGAAAAAGACCAGTCACACTGGCAGTAGTATTTCATTATAATACTGGTAGCAGGTTTTGCTTTCCAGTATTCAGCATTTCTTTATTTAAAATTTGTGCATTAAATGTGGCAGCGGGAATTATACATTAATAGGTCAGTTCATGTGAGACGGATTCTTATCTTATGTCATCTTTTCAGTCCCTAAATTTTGTTTGGTTCTTAGTAATGTATTTCTATTTGGGAAATGATACTTTAAAATGTTGCTTTTCTCCTTATTTTATTATTTTTATTTGCTTTTAAAATCTGAGTGTCATTGAGTCCACTCTTACTTCAGGACTAATTATATACTGGCTGTGTATTTGCAGTTAATAAGCTTAGATACTAGGGGAAAAATCAGTGAAAAAGATTACACCACAGATAATTAATAAAAATCAATTAGTTTGTTAATGAGTACTCTGCCATTACCCAAGGTGGCAGAAACCAGCTGGGGGAAAAAAGCAGCATCCCTGAATAGGACATTTTAGACGCCTGAGTTCTGCTGAGAATTTCAAAGGAAATAACTGTAAGAGGCAGCACTACTTGGGTTAAAACTGGCTAAATTTCCTCTTGAGATTGCGGTTCCTCCAGCTAATAAATCTAGTAAAAAAGTGATTCACCTTTAGTGTATGCTATAAACCATTTTCTGATGCCTTAAGTACATTGCTCACTGCCCTGTATTAAAAACAAAACCCATAGTTGTAAATGTCAATGACTAGGATTGTTGGAGCTCTTGCATCTCCTCGCTTTAGTGTAAAAGCTGGAAACACCCATTCCCTCTTAGATGACTTTAGGATAACATTTTGCATTGAGATATATAAATGGCATAAAGTCAAATATGATCTGACAGAGAAATGCAAAAATGCCTTCAAATAGTCCTTGGACTGAAATGGAAAAGTTCAATGGCAATGCTTATCCATTTGCAAGTATACTTTTGTGGCACAAAGCATATAACATGTTTCCATCACCTTTCTTTTATTTTGCCTTTTATTCACTGTTAAGCTGCTGTTAATTTAATGAAAGTCTATGCAAAACTAGAAAGAACTGAAAAGAACTGTAAAAGGAAAAGATATAACCCATGCACACATTGTCAGACACGTAATTTATTTTTGATACCTTGGGGGGATATATATCGGGGAGAAAAAATAGATTTTTCCATGGCAAGAGGGAGTAAGGAACTTGGATTTGGAATCATTGCATATAATTCAAATTTTAATCTTGTTGTCAGGGAGAAATGGAAAATAACTATACATAGAAAGTTAATGTAATGATGCCACTACAAGCCAAACTCTCTGTATTGGTCACTGTATATGTACACCACAGTAAGAGAATCCCTGTTTTTTGAATACTACAGATGGTAATGAACCACTGCTTGAAGGAAGATCTTTTGTGTGAAAGCAGAACTTCTACATAAAGTACAGACATGCAGTAGATAAATATAGCATTTTAATGTAAATAAGTATTACCTATTTTAAATAGTTCCAAACATACAGTTGTCATCCCATTTTGGAGGGACTTGCCATGGAGTTACCCAAGAGCAAGCTGTGCCTCCAGGAATGACCCAAAATCCTAAAGAATGGCTTATGAAACTGAGATTTCGTCCATAAATATTGTGATTCTAAAGTTTTTGGATAATATAACGGAAAGGCAAACATCTTTTCCCACTTTTCAGCAATTGGAAAGACATTGAATCTTGTCTACTGGTGAATTTCCATTTTTCGTTGTTTCTGTATACATTGGTTTTCCTTCTATAACATGGAGATTTAGGTCATTTTCTTTGAAAATCTACTTTTAGACAATGTTAACTCTTATCTAATTGAATTGGATTTCAAAAAATTTCTTATTCTCTGTTCTTTGTCTCAACCTTGTTATCTCAAATCTGATGAGTTCTTAAACAGTATAGGATAGATTATGTTGTTTTATATGACCATGAATTGTCTGAATGACCTTTTAAAAATTACTGTCTATTTAAAAACAGGCTTACTTAATAAGCCTAACAGATAAAATACCGTGGGCATAGCTTCCTCATTACACTGCTTGCCATCACAAGTATTTTCTCATTAAGCTAGGTACCTATGGCAGGTAAAAGCTGTCAGAATGTAATCTTTGTGTCAAGTTAGAGGTTCAGACAAGGTGCATACTTTTATAAATACGGAGCAGGCAAGTTCCATATTTACATAATTATCTCAATTTCCATGTAAAACATTTCCAGTTTGAAGAACCTGTGTCAAGCTTATTGCTTTTCTTGTATAACACATCATGGAAGCTGCAGAGAGTTGTGAATGATGGTGATCTTGGAAAGACACTATGCCTTTAACATTTTTAGTGGTAGAGTTAAATTTTCCATTTTTAACCTTTGGTAATCTAACAAGCAATGGACTACTTTAATGTGATTCTTGGCGCTCGTTAACCCTTGATTACATTTTCCATCAACCAGCAGGAGAGGTCCTTGGCATTTATTAGCTATTGATAACTATCTAAGGCCAGTGAGGTGCTGCACCTCGTGTTATTAGATGTTGCCTGTTGAAGCCTCAAGAGGTGTCAAGCTGAGAGCATGGAAGAGCACACTTACAGCATGGTTAATTTCAAAACTGAGACTCAGTTTGGCTAACCATGTAGAGTTTCAGATTTGTCAATGGACTGTTTATGAATGTTTGCCATAGTTTTGTGATATTTGCATGCATCACATAGCGTGCTACAAGCTCATTAAGTATTACAATGTAATAGTAATGTTATATGAGGAAGATTATTCTTAATGCTCATAGCTCTTGCTTGATAGTTTATATTCATAACCTAATACAAAACCTTCACTCAACAGAAGGGGTATTTGAAATGAAAGGTATTGAGAAAACAACTTGTTACCATCATTGCTGTTTACATTCTGCCACTTTGACTATATAGATACGCGTCTCAATCACACATTATTCTCCATGCTTATAATTGAGTGCAACACAAAACTATTAAAATATAGAATCGTAGAATCACAGAATGCTTTGTGTTGGAAAGGACCTCAAAGATCACCTAGTTTCAACCCCCTGCCATGGGCAGGGACACCCTCAGTAGATCAGGGTGCCCAAAGCACCATCCAATCCAGCCGTGAACACCTCCAGGGATGGGGCTTCCACAGCCTCTCTGGGCACCCTGTGCCAGGGCCTCACCACCCTCAGAGTAAAGAATTTCTTCCCAATGTCTAACCTTACCCTGTCCTCTTTCAGCTTGAAGCCATTGCCCCTTGTCCTGTTCCTGCACTCCCTGGTGACCAGTTCCTCTCCCACCTTCCTGTAGGATCCTTTAAGTATTGGCAGGCTGCAATTAAGTCTTCCTGGAGCCTTCTCTCTCAAGGCTGAACCAGCCCAGCTCTCCCAGCCTTTCCTCACAGGAGAGGTCATCTTTGTGTCTAAAGGGTGGTTATCAAGAGGATGGGGCCAGACTCTTCTGTGTGGTGCCCAGCAACAGGGCAAGGGACAATGGGCACAAACTGGAACGCTGGAAGAACCATTTCAACATGAGGAAAAACTTCTTCATTTGAAGCACTGGGACAGATTTCCCAGATAGTTGGGGGAGCCTCCTCCTCCCCAAACACACCTGGAAGAGATCCCATGTGACCTGCTCGAGGTGATACTGCTTTAGGAGGGGGCTGGACATCCACCCTAAGGAATGATCCCTTCCAATCCCTCCCCTTACATCAAATAACAAAAGAATCCTGGCCTTTGATTTGTAAAATCTGAGAGTTTGTAAAAATGAAAAATCCTAGGTTTTCAAAAAAATCATAACTGATTTTTAGCTGTGATGGTGTCTGGAAGAAAAAAGGGGCAAAGCTTATACTAAAAATTACTATTGTCTCTCTGCTTGGCTTAGACAACTGATACAGATGGAAAAATGAATATTTTGGAATGTTTGTTCTTTTTCTCATAAAAAAAAATCATTCCACCCTGCAAAAAGTATTACTTTTCCTTACAAACCTTGTGGCACTGGAATACATTATTCACAGCAAATTATTTCCTCAGTTTATGATCAACATATGAAAAGAGGTGACTGATATTTCCAATGATTCTTTTGATCCTTACATTTAGTATGAAGTTTAATGTACTTAATGGTTTTGTGTTTCTCAATCAGTTCCTGGAACTCTGGAAAAATGCATACCTATCTTTAAAAACATTCTAAAAACCTTTCTGAATTGAAGGGTGATGGCTATCACTGCCTTTCTTGGCTTTCTACCTTCCTAAAAGAAAATTAACAGCTACACTGCTGTACAATTTGCTGAACTACTTTGGACAACTTGCACAAAATGCAATCACATCAATTTCAAGACACAGATTGAATTAGAAGTTTCATCTTGCTCTGTTTTTGTAAAGGGCAATGAATGCCATGGTTTTCTTGGTTTTTGGTTTGGGTTTTTTTGGAGGGATTATTATTATTATTCTCACTATTGTAATTATTACGACTATTATAATCATCACTATTATTATTATTATTATTATTATTATTATTATTATTATTATTATTATTATTATTATTATGCTCCTACTATCCATTATGAATGGGAATCACTGTTCCGGGTTCAAGAAAAAAATCAAGTCAGTTGGTCACTTTAAAGGAGGATGTCTGAGAGTTGAGGGGCAGGGAGGTGTGGGCATTACATGGAGAGAAGCAATGAACTGTTGGCACAGTTTATAGCAGCTCTCTCTCTGGGTGCACCCAGGTGTCTTTGTTTATTCAATCATACTCCATTTCACTGCATAAGAGTGTAGTAAGTCAGGTGGGGAGTATTGCATTCTGATGTGGAGGCTCCAGATTTGTATCTCTGGAGATGTGTTGGCAACCTTTCATGCATCTCTAGTAGAGCTTGGTGGAGAGGTGGGAGGCAGTGGCCCAAAGTTTGCTTCTCGTGATGTGCTGAGGGTGTAGACAGAAAGCCTGGAAGTTAGATTCTAGGAAACTTGTTTTAATTTATGATCTCATGAGTTTTCATGCTCTTCAATCTATAAGCTGTAAAAACAGTGCACAAAACATCACAGAAATATTTTTTACATATTGCTGTTTATGTAGAGTCTTTTTTATTTCACATGCTTTTTATTCCATTTAGCACAAGCTTTGTGAAAGAGGCAACACCAACTTTGAACTCTTTTGGAGAACTGTGGATTGATATTTCAAAGGGTAAATCAAGACAGATCTTCTTGCTGTTAAAACAAAATAAACTTGTGCAGCATTTTAATGATGGTATGTGGAAGATGAAAGTTCGAGGCCCTTGTCTGAATCAAGCAGTGCTAAAATTCACTTGAATTCAGGTAATTTTTACATCAACTGCCTGCTGTATGCGTCTACTAGACAGGGATTTGGGGATGTTAGTGGTAAATATACCAGTCACAGGAATGCTGGTCATTTTATAGTGTATTTTTCAAATCATAGAGCCTATCCTATGCGTCACAAAAGACTGACAAAAACTTGCACACTGTGTGCTCAGAAATTAGTTTTGACATCTGAGAGAAGCTGCGTTGAACATGTCCGCAATTCTTCTCCAGAGACAGTTGAATTTTGATTACTTTGCAGTGTTTTAAACCTAAAATTGTGGTTAGCAGCATTAAAATAAATAAAATAAGTAATTTTCCAGTGTGGTACAGATCACACTGATAATTTGCAGCAGAAGCTCTACTAGATATTGAGACGAGTAGCAATCCTTTTCATTTATTATTAATCATCAGTTTAC